>NC_136492.1:69160144-69355144 GCF_053919585.1 Euprymna scolopes
CAAAAAACAATATCGTTTTCTCACATATATTACTTTTATATACGATTGCTGAATTAATTCATGGATATATATTGATATATAAAAGGATATATATGAACAAGAAAATCGTGTGGATTTGAATTTTATCCATGCTGTTGACAAGCCAACAAAAAATAAATAAAGACATTGAGATTCGATAGATACCACGATTCGATAGACGTAAAACGCGTTTCAAAATTATATATATATATATATATATATATATATATATATATATATATATATGCAATTTTGAAACGCGTTTTTCGCTCTATCGAATCGTGGTATTCGTTACCGTTCTCAATGTCTTTATTTATTTCTTGTTCCTGTTCAAACTTGGTCGAAAAGCTAACGAGACAGATCGTGATAACAATGATGCGTTTGGACAAGGTACTGCTAACGAACGTGTGGCACAACGGTGGTCCAAGAAATTTCGCAATGATGACGAGGGCCTCGAAGATAAAGAAGGCCGCGGCCGTCTTACTGCAGTTGATAACGAACCTTTGAAAGCCTTAATTGAAGCTGATCAACGCAAAACCACACGAGAAGTTGTTGTTGAACTTGAGGTCAACTACTCAACAGTTGTCCGTCATTTAAAGCAAATAGGGAAGTTCAAAAAGTTGGATAAATGGGTTCTGCAGGAATTGAACAATAATAAAAAACAATCGCCGTTTTTAGTTGTCTTCTACGTTCTTTCTTCGCAAAAAAAAAACCAACCAATTTCTTGAGCGGATTGTGACGTGTGATGAGAAGTAGATTCTGTACGCCAACTGGCGACGTTCGGCACAGTGGTGAATGCCAGAGAAGCTCTACAACACTTCCATAAGCCGAAATTGCATAAAAAAGGTTATGGTTACTGTTTGGTGATCTGCGGCCGGTTTCATCCATCACAGTTTCTTGTATCCTAACGAAACAATTACAGCGGAGAAGTATTGCCTACAGATTGACGAAGAGCACCAGAAGCTCCAACGTATGTGCCTGAGATTGGTCGATATGAAGGGATCAATTCTCCTCCATGACAACGCTCGCCCGCATGTTTCTGAACTGACCTTGCAGAAGGTGAACAAATCGTGCTACGAGACCCTGCCTCATCCGCTATATTTGCCAGAACTCTCGCCCACCAAATATTTCTTTATCAAGCATTTCGAAAACCTCGTGCACGAAAAATGCTTCAAAGCCGAGATGATGCCGGATCGGCCTTCAATGACTTCATTGCTTCCACAACTCTCGATTTCTATATTGTCAATCAAACTTGTTTCTCGTTGGAAAAAATGTGTCGATTCTAATGGTTTTTATTTCGATTAATGAAGTTTATTATTTTGAAGTTGAACGTCAAAAACGACATTATTTTTGCACCAAACTAATAAATTTTTGTTTTCAAAAAGAGTCTGCGTTATATTCGCTTCATAATTCTAGTGCATTTTATAGAAACGGAAGTCGGCCATGGTGCATAATACCAACTGAATTTCTGTTCGGGCTTGGCAGACACCTGATATCAATCGCCGGAATATACAGAGTGCCGAATCTTAAAAACGCCAGGAAATCTGATCAAATTAGAAAAACGTTATGAGCTCGGGGTTTTCTGTGCCTGACGAAACATGGTCATCAGCCAATCAAAACGCCGCGCGCTTAGTTCCAACTCCACGCGCGTACGCGCATCGAGCAGCAGACTAGAATTTCGACGGTTGAAATCGACGAATCTATCTTCAACCGTCGGGAACACAACGTTGGCAGACTTTTAACACCGGTCTAGGTCTTTGGTGGATACGACCCCGCCGAAAAGGAGGTTTTTCTTTGGTTAACGTACCAAATAGGAATGTCGAAACCCTCCTTCCACTAATAAGAAAATACATTTTGCCGGGAACCACGGTCGTATCAGACTGTTGGGGGGGGGGGGCTTACAGAAAAGTGGGAGAAGAGGGGTATCACCATTTAACGGTGAACCGCAGCCTTAATTTTGTAGATCCGGTAACACAGGCAACAACAAATCATATGGAGCGGATGTGGAAGGAGCAACGCAATAAACGAGAATGCGGAACCAACCGGGAGCTTTTGGACACATATCTTTTAGAGTTTGTGGAGACAAAAGTTTGGTTTGACTCCATATTAACCCACATCGAAAGCTACCCGGTTGGTAAGGAGCTTCCTATCACATCCACTATCTCATCTCCATCTACTTTGTCGTCTGATGCCCTCCAAAAGCATGAGAAAAATACATCTTCCTGAGAAAATATGTTCCTGGCGAAAAAAACAAAACAAAAAAAAAAAAAACAAAAAAACTCGCAGGGATTCTGGTTTAAATTCTTAAATACTTAAAAACTTTAAAAAATATTACTTATTATTTAATGCTTATTTATTATCCTACAAATATCAGTTTTGTTGGTTATTTTACGTAAATACTCGAAGAACAACAAAAAAATCACACACACACACACACACACAAAACAATCACTACCTACTATTTGTTTACAAAAAATGTTTTATATGTATTTATTTGGAAACAGGAAACAATTGCATACAATAATAAAAATAAAAAAAAATGAACCGTAGGTTTTTACGTTTTATTTATTTATGTATTTATTTTTTTATGTTTCTACATTTACAATTTCATACAGTTATTTTGTAGCGTTATTTTTATTTTATCGGCAACGCTCGGTTTTATCCGGCTGTTGACGCCATGTGCCGGACAAAGCCGAGCAAATACTGAAGTAATCTTGGTTCGTTAAATACACAAGTACCTCGTAGGCTATTACTCGACATCAAAGCTACCAGGAATTAGCACGTGAAGTAAGAGAATTAAGTTCTATTAATAATAAGTAGGCGGGAATAAGCAGTAAACAATGAGATATAATTCAACGACAGTTCTCGGTGTATTGCATTGTGTAAAAATTGATCGGTTATTCCGTAACGAGGGATGAAAGTGTTATTTCAAAAGCGATAATATTTTAAAAATACATATTAATTATTTTTAAAACTATATACACATCTGTTTCGAACTTAACTGATTATTATTGCCAGTCAGGTGATCCCACCCAGTCACAAAGTCATACTGTACTTCATAGTGTACATTCTCTGCCATCAATGGATAATAATACTTAGTCAGTGTTTGTAGCAGTATTCATATAAACTCATCTAATTACGTTACTAATTAAAATTTTGCAGGAATCTATTGGAAACAATTATTTTAAGTCAAAAAATATAGACAAAAAACAAAAAACAAAAAACAAAAACAAAAAAAAAACAACAAAAAAACACAGCCACTGTTGACTTTTTTTTTTTGAAGAATTTCTTTTCGGCTTCATTTCATGTAACGGTTTTGTATGACAGACATTATGCTTTCTCCCTTCCCCTCGCCACTTGCAATCGTTTGATGTCACTTGGAATGGTTCGATCCCGAGTCTAGCAAAAAGAACGTGTTCAACGAGGTGTTTCCAAAAGGTTTCCAGACTTTTTTGCACAATCATTTAAAATTGTTTTAGACTGTTGAAAATTCAGTATGTTATTGCATCTTATAAGACTACTGACCAATTTTCATTACTCCAGATTCAAACGGACAGTTACAGCAGGAACTGAAATACACCTTACTAAAGTCTGATTATCACAGCTAGTGAATTTAAAAAGTGCAATCTGGACGTGAGGACGCTTTAGAGGAACAATATGGAATAAAATTCTGTTTGAAACTTGGAAAAATGGCACAGAAACGTATGGAATGCTTCCGACTGTTTTTGGACCATTTTGCACGAATCGATCATCAGTTTTTGAGTGGCATAAGAGATTCAAAGAAAGCCAGGAAGTCTGTGAGGCATGATGAGAAATGTAGAAGGAATAAGGAAGTCAAAACACTAGAGTTTATTGGCCAAATAAAGAATTTCATGGATAAGGACCGTCGTATGTCTATAGAGACCATAAGCGTACAGTTTGATGTCAATGTGGGAACTGTACACACAATTATTCGGGAGGAACTGAAGATGCGGAAGATTTGTGCGAAGTTTATCCCAAGATAGCTATCAAGATAGTTCCTCACCCTACCTAAAGCCCAGACCTTCATCCTTGTGACTTTTGGTTATTTCCTAAGCTCAAGGAAAATTTTAAAGGCTGTCGTTATGACACAATTGAAGAGATGAAAGAGGATGTGACAGGGCTCATTGACATGCTTACACAAGAGGATTTCTAAGGACCTTCCAGAAGTGGTTGGAACGGTAAAACAAGTGCATTGCAGCCGGAGGAGATTACTTTGAATGGGACTTTATTTTCATGTGTGTAGTATACAAAAAAGTCTGGAAACTTATTGAAAACACGTCGTACTTGCTAATTTCTGCGCGAAAAGATGAATTCGTTGTTTATTATGATGGAGTTAAGGTTATATATATATATATATATATATATATATATATATATATATAATTATTTGCCATAATAATTATTAAATACCTTCGGACACTAGAGTTTCATACTTTCGGGAATCATCAGTGCAGGGTATAATATATATATATATATATATATATATGTATATATACACGCCTATATATATATATATATATATATATATATATATATATATATATATATACACCTATATATATAAGGGCTCTATAAAAATGTGCCGGAAAATATATATATATACTCCTATAAATTTGGGTTTTTGTGTATTAATATACATATTAAACCCCTTTTTTCTATATATTTAAAAAAGAAAGTACAACTTTGTTATAGATGCAAAAAGAGCTAACTAATTTGCATATTCTTTTAAACATTAATTTTAATTAATTCTTTATTAGTTTTTTTTGGGGGGGTTTCTTATGGGGTGATCATCTTTAGTTTGCTATAACGTGTAACGATATTAATTCAGATATTCTACATTATTTATTCTTGCGTAATATATGTCGTAAAATTGTTATAGTAATTACAAACCTCTTTCTACACATATTTATGCATATATATATATATATATATATATATATATATATATATTAAATTGCCTACTAAACATCTCAGTCAGTTTTTTTTGTCTACACACATAAAACTTAATATATACGGTATTCGAAGACATGCGAAACTTTATATTTGGATTTTAACCAGAAAAAATAGGTGCAAAAGTGTGGAAATTAAATAAAAATGGAATTTGCTAGATGAAGGTTGAACGATAGCATTACGAATATGCATGCCTAAGATGATAGCGCGGGTCATTTTTTCCAAACTTTTTAAATCATTACTATATATTGGGTCCAATATATTATAATAATAATAAATGCGAAACCAGCATTAATCAAAATATTATATTTCAGTATATCTAACGATTAGGCAATGCGGGGTGGACTTCCGGCACATTTTTATAGATCCCTTATATATATATATATATTCTATAGATCCCTTATATATATAACTATATATATATGTGTGTGTGTGTTTGTGTGTGTGTGTGAGCCTTTTCCAATTGATTAGCCATCTCACTCTATCCCTAAGTATGTACACACACACACACACACACACACACACACACACACACACACACACACACACACACACACACACACACACATATATATATTAGCCTTTTTCTATCTATTAGTTATCTCACTCTGTTCACACACGTATACAAACACAGGAACATATATAGTAAGTTATGAAATTAAAGTTTTAATAATATTTTTTCGTAATTTATTATATATATATATATATATATATATGCATATATATTTATTCCATAACTTAATACCTAGCGCTATTTACGTAATGATCACATTTAAAGTAAATACTGAAATCTATTTATAATACTTGAGGTGGATACATAAAATAATATAAAAGTCACTAACTTATGATATATTCATTATTCAAATTTGCTACAATTGAATTCAATAAAAATCGATTTACCCTTTCAGAGTATATATAACTACATTAAACATTCCTAAGTCACAGAAGTATTCACTTAATTCATATCCATAGTGTTTTATTGCTGTGTTTTACACGTGTTTCATTGGATGGTATAGATATACCAAACAAATCATCAGAGACTTACATAAGTTCCTAAGTAAAAATATATTTTTCTTTCCTTGGATTATATATAAGATAGCACCTTCTCTGTTTATATCAATTCATGTTATTTACGTGAGTTCATCTCTCTTTTCACTCGTATTCTTATTCAACCATATTTCTTAGCTGTCAACTGACACGTCATGTCTTCCACTACATAATCACTAACAAGTTCCATGCAAAACAATCCAATTATCAAAACCCAAGACACGCAAACGTATTTTTTGACAGCTTTTTTCAATCGGATGAATATGCTTGCAAAATATTGACATCACCGAAAGAAAAAAAAAGACCCCCCCCACAAAATCTCACAGAAACACAAAAACACACAACAACCCAACAGATAACACGAACCCAATATAAGTCAACCCACTAACTTACCCTTACCTAACCCTAACCCCTGTTTTATACTACAATCAACACATGACACCCCCTCCAGAACCCACGTCTTCTCAAATCGCCGGCATTTGAATTTTGTTGAAATCGCACCCGTTTCAGTCAAACGTTACCGTTCTTGTGTGCTTCCTATCTTTTTACGCCATTGATTTTCTCGTCATCGATCGCGAGGTAATTCGATTAGGTTGTTCCTCCCAACTATCCTAGAATTTCTTATCATTTAGATATAAATAAAATAATAAAACGCTACAAGTAGAAATAAATGATAAACGTTTATAGTTTGATAACCGCGTTTCCAAGTAATGTGACTTCGTGTAGTGTACAGCAGGCATGCGAGTCAATATTCTGGTTTTGTTTAGGTTATCAATTTCACAGCAAATCAACCCTTTTGGTTTATGGGGATGCGTTGATAAGAATACTTGCATAGACAGGGTTAAAAATGAACTACAAAATCTAATAGGAAATAACCATTTCTGTTCCTTACATCCTTCGGAGAATACGTTGCTAGTATCTATATTAGTATTTTCTCGAAACGTGTTCGACTGATTTCCGGTGCTGGAATATATCGGCTTCTGGACCTAAAATACACTGAACATTGGTGTTATTGTATTTTTACTTTATAAAACTCAATCATGTTCTTCAAAGCAAAAAACAAAAACAACAATTTTCTATCTACAAGGCGCGTGCAATAAGTAATGCCCCTGACCCACTTGTAGTTTTCTGATGTAGCTGAAATTTTCCATGTGCAATGATCTATATGTCTACGGGTTATGTGGCAAATTACAGCTCTGAACAAATTGTGGTTTCTGTTTTACAGGTGTTTGAACTGAGTCAGGTTGAATGTCGAGCTGTGATCCGGTTTTTGTATTTGAAAGGACGGACACCACGGGAGACTTTTGATGAAATGAAAGAAACTTATGGTGATAATGCCCAATCATATAACCTTGAAAAACGCTGGCATCGTGAATTCAAACATAGCCGGAAGTCTGTGGAAACAGCTCCCAGACCTGGTCGTTCCCCTTCTGCCATTGATGAGGCATCTGTCCGTCAAATTGAGGCTGCCATTTTGGAAGATCGGCGTATTATATTCGCCAAATAGCCCAAGATGTCAAGATTAGTACAGGGTCTGTGGAAACTATCATTCATGACCATTTGCATATGCATAAGTTGTCTGCCAGATGGATTCACAGGTTGCTCACACCATTCCAGAAGCGAGAACGCATCAAGTGCTCGAGTATGAATTTGGAGATGTGCCAAGAAGATTAGTCACAGTTTTTCAAAATTACACATGATGAAACCTGGGTACATCACTATGATCCAGAGATCAAAACCCAGTCAATGCAGTTGAAGCACTTGGACTCACCGCCCCCAAAGAAGGCAAGGGTGCAACCCTCCGCTGGCAATGTCATGCCCACAGTCTTCTGGGACCAGGACGGAGTAGTGATGACAGATTTCCTGGCAAAGGGTACCACAATTGCAGGAGCCTATTATGTTTCACTTTTGAGGAAATTAAGGGAAGCTATCAAAATCAAGAGACGGAGCAAGATCAGCAAAGGTACTCTCCTCCTGCAGGACAACGCTCCGGTCCACAACTCGTATGTCGCCAGATCAGAAGCACAGAAATGTGATTATGAAATTCTCCCCATCTTCCCATCTCTCCTTTTTTTTTTTTTTTTTTTACACAGTGATCACCACTTATCAAGGCCCGGAAGCCACTCAGGGATAAGGGTTATTGCAAGTACATTACGTTAGTGAGGAGATTTGCTGAAATGTTTACTTAAGGGGGCGGTTCATTAGGAATTTGTTAACATTGGACTTGAAGACATCCAAGTTGTAGTCCGGAGGGAAGCAGGCAGACGGAACAGAGTTCCACAGGCGTGCAGTTCTAAGAAAGAAGCTTTGTTCATGGAATCCGCGTTTTGATTTAGGCACAGATATGGAGTGGGGGAAATTTTTCACAGTGGATTCAGCTAGACGGGTGTTTTTCGTGAAAGATTGGCGAGGGGGGACCAGAGATTGAAGTTCAGACGAGCATCTGCCATGGAAATAACGATAAAACAATGACAGGCTCGCAACGTCTCTTCTGTGGGAGAGAGGTTGCAGGGTAGAGAAAAGGGCATCCCCCACTAAGCCACGAAGTCTATTTTGTACTCTGTCAAGGCAGGATAGGCTGTTTTTAGCAGCTCCTGCCCAGATATGGCAACAGTATTCCATCCTTGGACGTACTTTGCTTTTATATAGATAGAGAATTGCATCAGTAGTGAGATATCTTCTGGAGCGGTAGAAGGATCCCACCATCTTTCCAGCGACCTTGGCAACAGACTTGATGTACGTGTTCCATTTCAGATCAGGAGTAAAGGTCAAACCCAGAAGCTTGTCAAAACACGGGGCCTCACCCAGACGAGAGCCATCCATCACAATTGATGCCAGATGGGGATCAGAGCGTTGATGATGTAAGGATAAGAGTTTGGTTTTGGATGCATTAAAGGTAACCAGCCACATCTTCCCCCACTGAACCACGCGCTCGAGATCAGAGGAGAGAGAATCAGAGAGAACTTTGTCATTTACAGCCTTTGATGTGTTGCCGTAGATGGTCGTGTCATCAGGATAGATGTCAACGAATGATTTAAGTATGTGTTTAGGGAGGTCATTGATGTAGATCAGGAAGAGAGTTGGGCCAAGGATTGACCCCTGAGGAACTCCAGCATTTATAGTGCAGGCCTCCGATTTTTGTCCATCTACCACTACTCTTATGAGCCTATCGGAGAGAAATGATTTAATGATTGAGAAAACATTTCCAGTTATACCGTAGCTGGAAATCTTGTGAAGTACACCCTTATGCCATACCTTGTCGAAGGCCTTTGATATGTCAAGAGCAATTGCCCTAGAAAGGAAGCCTTTGTCAAGAGATTCGCTAATGCTGTGGGATATAACCGTCAGCACATCTGCGGTAGATCTTGCAGAGCGGAAACTATATTGTATGTCACTAAGAAGGTTATTCCAGCTGAGGTGGTTGACTATTTCTCTATTTAATATGGATTCCAGCAACTTACTCATAACACACAGGAAACTTATAGGTCTGTATTGAGAGGGAGATGACTTATCACCTGAATTCTTAAATACAGGGCAAACTGATGAGGTCTTCCAGGGAGTCGGAAAGCACTTCTCCTTAAGGCAGCGCTTAAATAGTTTCGTTAGTATGGGAGCAAGTTCTGGTTGAAGCTTGTTTAACACTATAATTGGGATGCCATAAGGGCCAGTTGCTTTACTGGAATCTAGGTTCTTTATTAGCTTGGCGACCTCATGCACGGATATTTGTATGTTACCTAGCTTGTTCTGTGTTATAGGAGGAAATATGGGGAGTTGATGGCCTTCGTCGCATAGGGTAGAATTAGCTGCAAAGTTCTTTGCAAATAGTTTGGCCTTGTCTGACGCTGACGAGATGAACTCTGGTCCATTGATAATGGTTGGGATAGAACGCACACTTCTGTTCAGGATCCTATTTGTTATTTGCCAAAACTGGTGGGATCCAAGCCGCTGATCAGCTACTTTGGATTTAACAGACTGGGCATATAGCTCTCTTGCATTTTTTATTACTCTTTTACAGTGGTTGCTGGCAGACCTGAAAGCAGCTTTAGTCTCAGTGCATCTATTACGTTGGTAGCTATGGAAAAAGTGATTTCTGTGCGCGATAGCAGCAGCACATTCTGGGGAGAACCATGGCTGGCTGTTAGGTTTTTGTTGGAATTTTTTAGATGGTATGAATTGGTCTATGCCTACAATTAACCATTCGATCAGATCTGATACTATAGAGGACACATCCTTTTTAAACATGGAGTGCAGAGATAAATCAGATATGAATGTACGGAAGCTATCCCAGTCAGCCATAGAGTATCGGTATACAGTACTTATACGTAGTTATTTTTCCTATCATAACCTGACCTTGCACCCTCTGACTTTCACCTCTTCCCAGCCATGAAGTTGTTTTTGAAAGGAAAGCGTTTTCCAGATGATGCAGCCTTGATTTCTGAAGTCACGTCGTGGTTGGAGGACCAACCTGGGGTGTTCTAAAAAACGGTCTCCAGAGCTGCATCAAACGATGGGAGAAATGCATAACTCTGGGTGGTTCCTATGTAGAGAAAGACTAATAACTGTGCCAAGTTTCGTTGCTCTTCTGCTATGGGAAGTGGGTCAGAGGCATTACTTATTGCACGCCCCTCGTACAAATCAACTAAACTAAACCAAACCAACCAAAGCAAACACTATGAATACATTTTTATGATATTGAAAAACGCTAATTAAATCTCTGGATTCGCTATTAAATAAGCCGAAAAGGCTGATATGGTGTAAAACAAAATAAGTAAACAATCAAGTCTGACTGGTCTTCAATCTCTGTTTTGGTTAAAGTTTGTGTACAAAAAAAACCCCTTCTTATTACCATACAAAAATACTTTCTCATCCTGGCTCCATGTGACTAACACCAGGTGAAATTTCCGAATTTTAAATGGATACTATTTACCTTCCTTCCACCACTGAATGATGTTACACAAGCCCAACTCTCTGGTTCCTTTGTATACAACATTGACTGAAAAAACTTATTTTTCCTATCATAACATAATTTTTTTTTCATTCTGACTCCTTCGTTTCTAGCACCAGCAGAAATTTCCGTTGATCTGCAACGTTACAGAAGTGTTAACATGTAGGAACCCAACACGTCGTAAACTCTGTCGCAAGGAACAACGACAACAATAGACTTATTTTTTTACTTCGTGAAACAACGAAATTTATTTTCAGCTGCTTTCTCGATTAAAAGGGTTTGTGCTCGTGATCGGGATCCTCCCGAACGTGGTCCTCAGTCAGCACATACGTTCTTCTTTTTATATCTTTTTCTTTTCTTCCTCGCAGTTACATCACCTCGTAAACAGATTGGCATTTGCCATATGCAAGTTTGCACTCTGTTAATACCTTTATATGCTAAAAAAGTTCTTTGCGTAGGATAAATTTCCACACCGACTGCCCAAATAGTTATCTTTCGGCTAAAACTTCCTCTTTAAAATTCTTTGACTAAACTAGTTAGCATAACCTCTTACTTAGTCCTACTGTTAGGAAATAGGTAGAAAATAAGAAAGAAATATGGTAAATCATATTGTAGACACGTTTTACCGGAAGTGAGGGTCAGCTGATCGGATTTGCGTGTGAGTCACGTGATCAGGTTAGCTGGAGTCAGTGAGTTTGGTTTTGGACGCAAAGAAGAGCGGGCGGCTTAACAGGTCGTCCCTCCCTTCACTGTTGGGGGCTGATTTGCGTGAAAATAAGACCTTGCAGTAACCATGCAAACAAAGACATTCACTTTCCATTCTTTTGCGATCGACACCTGGAAGGTGAATAAAAAAAACTATATAAAACCAATCGTCGTCTTGGAGTGAATGAATATTCCTCTAAAACAGGTTTCCAGTCTTCCCTCCAAGAACAAGATGAATTCTAGGTTGACAAGATCAACGACCCATGAAGTTAAGGTATGTCCAAAATACATGTATCACACACACAACTGCATATGAACAATTAGATATGAATATATCACAAGTAGACAGCAACATTTAGACGATCATACAACGCTTCCCCTTTTATGATACCAACAATACAACACCACGACTTAGTTCTTTTAATTGATCAGCTCTATATAGCGAGATTATTCGAGACATCAATAGTTAATCTATACTTATGAATAGTCTACGGCCCATTTTTTGTCTTTTAACTGCCTCCTTTTGGCGAGATTATATGAGACAATTACGGTTTACACCTGACTTAAAGGGCCAGAAGCATTATCCGTGTCTGCGACTCAATCATATCAATATCGATGTCAACATATTAAGACGATAGCAACATATTACGCATAATATATTAAAAACGGCATATTGCGCAACAATTATTGCAATTTTCCTTTTCTGTTACAATACGGTTTGCCCTTATCGTTTTTTTTTTTATCTTCGGCAGTCCTTCCATCTAACACCATCACTCTTTTTTTTTTTTATTACTTCTCTAATTTCAGCTCTTTTCTAAGCTACTTTGTTTGTAAACCGAATGATTAAAAAGTCTAGTCACTAACTTCTGATGGCTAAGTTACGTTCCATACACGGAAAATTTATTTCGCTGTGCGAATTCTGTCGGCAACTTCTGGAATGTCTACAGACAAAGTCTTCGTAATATAAATCCTCCATCGCTGTGTCCGGGGATTGTAAGTTCCTTAAATGCTTAGTGGACACTTATCTATCTACCACAGCGGCAAAGCAACCGCTACGCCCTTTTTCCTCATAAAGAGCTAAAGTTTTAGGATCAACAGATAATATTCTACTAAAGTGTCGTACTTGGCCGCCAAGCAAATACAGTTGCCGTTAAGTTTAAAATTAAAGATGACTTTAAATGTACTTATTTCGGTGTTCGGTATTAGATTTATAAGAATCTAAGTAACAAAATACCAAAAAAACAAAAGCTCTAAACACGGTTTAAAAATTTACAAAGAAAACAATTATTTCTAAGTCACTCAGCATAATCCGTGCTAAGAATTGGACGTGTATTTTTTTTAAAAGCTTTAGTAATCCTTCAAATAAATATTGGAGAAATTTAGTATTCTCAGCTCAGCATTACTTAAACAGCTCGAATGCCAATTTGTAAGATTATAATTGTTTTAATAAAATAAATACGTATTAGATATGTTTGGAGCCAAAACAACGCATTATTACAAAATAAACAGATATTTATTTTGTTTGAAATTTATATTGAAATTCATAAATATATTTCGAAGATACACTTCATCTTCAATATGTCTTTCTTTTTTGCCATGTTGTTGTTGGAGCATAGAATCAGTAGAATTCCGTTTGTTGTTTCTGCGGCAGTCTTTTCAAATGTCGTAACGGTCCGTTGGTCACACGAAATTCACGTTAGGGTTTGTGTTTCTTGAATAGAAGCGCTTGTTGAGTTTGATAAATAAATACGTATTAGATACGTTTGAAACCAAAACAAAACATTGTTACAAAATAAACAGTTATTTATTTTGTTTGAAATTTAAATTGAAATTTAAAATATATTTCGAAGATACACTTCATCATCAGTATGTCTTTCTTTCTTTTTTTTGCCATGTTGTTGACTTCTACTGATTCTATGCTCCAACAATAATATGGCAAAAGGAAGTAAGAAACACATACTGAAGATGAAGTGTAGCTTCGAAATATATTTAATAAATTTCAATATAAATTTCAAACAAAATAAACATCCGTTTATTTTTTAATAATGCGTTGTTTTGGCTTCAAACGTATCTAATACGTATTTATTTTATTCAAACTCAACCAACGCTTCTATTCAAGGAACACACACCCTAATATAATGGTTTTATTGCTAAATGTTTAATTCTAACTCCTTACTTAAAATCTAATACACTATTTACTTCATATAGCTGAGCATGAAACTATGTCACCTATAATATTATATAACAGAGTCATAATAGTAAATTTTTATTCTTTTATGTTAAAGACACGGTTTTTGGGTTATTTAATGCTAAAAATCGTGCATACTCCCGATTAATGCGACAAACAGCAAAATCCCATACCTTCACTGTATAGGCCCTTAAATAACGGAAATATTTCAACTCTAATAGTTTCTTCACTCGAATTACTATTTTCTTACTATTTTTTGCTTCCTCAACAGTATTCACATGTAGAAATTTAATCGTAAGGCGCTGCTCAACTCACCACAACTACTGTTGGATATGATCCCAATCACTTGAGTCCAAGTAGTGATACATAGTGATACGCCATGTTTTGAATGAAAAAGAGTAAAATAGTGAGTAGAGCAGAAATAAGGTTTTGAATTATGAAAAATAAACATTAAAATCATCCACAAATCTTGCTTTGTTGCGATTTAATGCCGCAACTTAATTTGAAATAAATTACAATTTGGTGCTCTGATGACCCAAATTCTATTACATAATTAATATTACATTTTTGTAACGTCAATATGTACATGAAGCAAAATAAAATCTTTTCGACTATTAAAACGCAATAATTAATATTTAACCTTCTATTCATTTAATGTTTTTTTTTATAATCGCTTATGTTTAAATCATGATACGAAACATGACGTCATTAATGTATGACGTCGCGTCGGTGTTATAATTATTTAGTGTTATAATTATTTAGTATTTGGTGTTATATTTTATTTAGTTAAAAATGTTTTAAGCTCTATAAGAAAGTCCCATTGCTTAATTAGTAGAACGTCGCATTGAAAATCTTAAGGTTTCGGTTTTAATTTCAAGTCATAGCATCAACTTTATATATTGGGAATTTATTTACTACTAATGCAATATATTTAATCTCTAAAAATAATTAACATAGATGATATTTCGAAATGTGACAAATTCTGCTATGTATTTATAACGTTTAAAATATCGTAACCGACGGAAAAATTGTGACTGACAGACAGAGAGACAAAATTTCTATTTAAATAAGATGTTATATTAATTGCTATATAAGGAAGATATTAAAATGAAGACAGTATTAGTTTACATAAATAAACCAGCGGTAGAAGAAAAACAAACAAACAAACAAATAAACAAGCAAACAAACAAACAAACAAACAAACAAACAAAAAAACTCGATGTGGTCCCTTACATATTTTATTAACAAATTGAAATATGTACATATTTTAAAATACTATTAATTGATTAAAAATTCACGATAGAATGATGTTTTATCGTTTCTAATTTTTTCCAAAATTCGATTGATAATAATGCAGAGAGAGATAGAGGGAGTTAGAAAGAGAAAGGGGCTCAAAGAGAGATGGATAGAATGATATATAGAGAAAGATAAATTGAGGGAGCGAGGAAGAGGGGAGATGAATGGAGAGAGATATTAAAAGAGAAAGAGAAAGAGAGAGAGAGAGAGGAGGGGGGTAGAAACAGAAGGAGAACTACACTTCACCGCTTTCTTCCTCGATCAGTAGAGGAGAAATTCTTTGAGACTCAGGCAATTTTTATTGTTGTTACTATCCAGAGTACTCTTTTTTTTGAGAGCTAGATTTTCCACCCATTAGAAACCGACCAGATTATTTGTACTTTCACCTAACAATTTAATAAACAAGAAGATATTGTAAAACTTGAATTTTACGTGAAAATACTATTGTAAAAAATAGCACAACATAAGTGCATAAGCGCCCCTTTATTTTAAATATTTGTTTTCTTATTTTCCAAAGGACTGTTTGAATAAATCCACAATGAATTATTTTCTCAGCGTTCGGCTCGGCATAACGCTAGGAAAAAGTAAAGTAAAATTTTAAATGTAGAAATAAAAAACAGAAAGAAACAAACAAACCTACTGTTCATTTGTATTTCTCATTAAAAGTTTGTAGAGAATGTCATTTTTTGTCAAATAAATTTTAAGCAATTTTTGCAATAAATAATAGCAACTTCGTTAATTTTTACGAATTGCCCTAGCGTATAATAAACACCCAACCTCCCCATGTTAAAAACGGTTTTCGGAGCAAACGGCTTTCGAGGTTTAGGGGTGTTTAATCCGAAAGTCGTTTTTAACATGGGGAGGTTAGGGTATTTATAATACGCTGGGGCAAGTTGTAAAAATTAAGCAGCAACTTCCTTATTTTCTTTATAGTTTAAAAAAGGTGAAACAAACTTTTAGTGTATTTTTTCCAAGTATTTATGTAAACAATTCCGTGAAAGAAACTAAACAATTAAAACGTAATGTTTGATGGGTGAAAAGCCTTAAGATAAACAAATGAATTTAAATTAAAAAATTGGGAAGATATACAAATGAATTTAAATTAAAAAATTGGGAAGATATACAAATGAATTTAAATTAAAAAAAAATAGGGGATGTTTTTTTTACTTATCGATTAAAATTTTATATTTCGAGAGTCGTTGAAACGGAAGTCACCGGAAGTAAAACCGAGAAGCAGAATCGACTTACGAAAAATATTTTTATTTTAATTAAGTTTATAATTTTGCAATTTTAATTTATTTTAATAACATAAAAAAAACATTCCTCGACTCTAAGGATAGACTGTCTGAAAATTCCAATTAAATTGGTAATGTAGAAATGTCGTTTTATGAATAACTAATTAACTAAGAATTATATATATATATATATATATATATATATACATATATAAAGTAGTAGCGTTCGTGTGTATGTCTGTATGTACAATTCTCCTACAGCTCAGACCACTGAATCGATCATGATTAAACCTGGCATGATGATAGTTTCCCCCACCTAGGGATGGTGCACACCATTTTACAAGGTTAAGATCAAAGACCAAGGTCATGGGCTATATATATATATACTCTCCTACAACCCACACAACCAAACCGATCATGATCACACCTAAGGATGATGCATATCATTTTCCAAGGTAAGGGTCAAAGGTCAAGGTCATAATCTAGGTATATATACGCTTCTATAGCCCACACCACTGGACCGATCATAACCAAACCTGAAAGGAATGGTGCACAATTTTTCAAAATCATGACCAAAGGTAAAGGTCGGAACTTTGCTAGTGTGTTTATATTTCATTTAATTCATACAAAGTTTTTAATATTAGATGTAATCCCTTTATGAACATTCAGATACCTCTGATTTCTGTGACGTTTGAATGATAGGTATTACGCTTGAATTACTTAATGTTACTAAATTTTTTTTTTAAGGATTTGGAGAAGGATACGAGTACAAATTCCTATTTGAAATACTAATTTCCATTACTAACGGTTACTATATTGTCCAATTGTCTACTGTACACTCTTTAACCCTTATCCCCGAGTGGCCTCAAGGCCTTGATAAGTGGTGATGCCCATGTAAAAAAAAGCAGTTCAATAAGAACTTGTTTATGTTGGATTTGAAGACGACGATATTGTAATCAGCTGGAAAACAGACCAACGGAACAGAGATCCACTGGCGGACAGTTTTAGGAAAGAAGCTTTGTTCATGGAAGCCATGTTTAGGCTTAGGCACCGATAGAGAGTGGGGAATTTATTAATTGCGATTTTGGGTAGACGAACGTGTTTTTTTTCCAGAATAAAAATCAATGTAAATATAAAGTACTTGGAGTTTGATCAAAATTGAAATAAGATGTCCTGGCATAAAGTCTAGCTGGTTTTAATATTGCTAATTGAATACAAAAGTGTTTTTTTTTTGGTTGATTAATTTTCCATGTTATATGACGGATTATTCTTCTAATTATATACTGAGTGGTCGATATAAAAAGCGGGAAATCAAAGACTGTAAATTTATTACCTTAATCATGAAGGCATAAAAAAAAACAGTAAACCCACAAGTTTATTCTGAGCAGATGTGTCCCCAAATGTTTCACACTATAAGGAATGTAATTGATATAAAAACATGAAGATGGTAACAACATGTTTTGTCATCCATTACTTTCATCTTGTGAATACATCTCCTCAGAATAAACTTGTTTGTTTACTGTTTTCTCAGAGCTTCAATTCCAACTTCTGATTTCACTGCACTGAAAGGTTAACAATTAAATAACTCACACTTAAATATCATGGATCATTGTGTTTTAGCGCTTGTTATTAAGAACTCAGAAATGTCGACGCAGACGCAATGCTTTTTGAGAATTTCATGTTTTAATCATAGCAGCCATCAAGCGGTGCCTTGATATATGGTGGGGTTCGGCCCGTTTTTTTGCCTTTGGAGTAGAATGCCTACACTTTTTGAACTGGTGTTACTGGCATCATCATCATCATCATCATCATCATCATCATCATCATCATCATCATCATCATCATCATCATCCAACAGTCACATTCCTCTCTACAACAATTATGACAGGAGTGAGTGGGAGAGGGAGACGACTTTTGTTGCCGGTCTTAAGAAAGGGCGCGAGCTGACCGCTCACCGTAAAAAAAAAAAATGTTTTCGACGTTAAACATAACGTTCCAGGTCTTCTCCTTTAGAGAAAAACGTTTCAATTTCATTCCCAGTTAATTACAGGGCAACAAGGTCTTGCCAACTGGGGAAATATTAGTCTCAAAGACTAACGGAAGTAACCGGTTGCTTTTGTTAAGATATTGTTCTGTAATAGACAGAAATTAAATTCGCCGGCCTGTTAGACAAGAAGACAAGCATATTATAAGCACTCTTGTTCCCCAGGCTTTCCAAGACAATCTTATTCGTTAAGTTTAAAGGAACTTAAATAATGAGACCGCCTTGAAAAATAATTTTTTTCATAATTCCCTTTCATTAGAAGGACATTTTTATTTTAAAAGAAAAAAAAAAACACTATAACAAGAAGGTTCTAGAAGATTGAGAGAGCGCCTCTCAAAGGAAGACGGAAAGAAAAACTTTTTTTGTATGTTTCATCCTCTCAGGTTTTTAAGCATCAAGTAAGACTTTTTTGTATTTTTTTCAAAGATGCAACAAATATTTCCCCGTTTCGATTGGTTACTATTGCTAGGACAATAAATTGAACTTTGCCGTTCCAGTTGATAGAATTAATTCTAGAATAGTGTCTCGATTAGATACCCCCCTTTTTTTTTACATATGCCGTATATTTTTTCTGTAACTGTTTCCTTAAGGTATATATTTTCTGTAACTGTTACCTTAAGGTTAATTTTTACCCTTCATCTGACCCTTGCATTGGGAAATAAAAGCAACCGGTATTTTATTTCCTTTTAATAATACTTAACTAAATGTATATACTTTTCGGGTGTTGTTTTAATTTGTTCTTTTTTATTTTGCTTCCCTTTTGTTTATTGCTATATTCGCTTTTATTTTTCCATATCTTATATATTTGCACACTACATAAGACATTTCTCTTTAAATTTCACAAGACTTCATACTTTACCTTCTATTATTTATTTATGCTATGATGTTAAAAAGTATGATCTATTGAGCTTAAATCCTAGAAATTTTGCCTATTAATAATACATATATATATATTAATTTTGAATTCATTTAAATTTAAATGTGAATAAAAACGTAGAAAAATTGTTCCTTGTGTAAAACATCTTTATCGAATGCATACAACCGTTTTGGCGTTTACTACCATCGCGTTTATAGATAAACATAACATTGCGATGATAGATATGTTTAATTTTAGAAGAATTTCAGATGGGTAGCTAATCTGTATAAGTCTTGAATTTTAAAAGTTTGCACACAAAGTGCTAAGATCTTTCTCGTGTGAACACGAAATATTATGTGCGGGAATTCTAACAGATCCAGTATTTTTATGGAGTGATTCCGGTTTCTGATTGGTTACTAGCAGGACGTGGCTCCATTTGACTTGTCAGTTACTAACCTTCCATTTTTCTTTAACCACACCCCTATATTTTATAAAAAATATTGCAACAGTAATAAATTCTAACAGCTCTTTTTTCAGTGATGTACGAGGGGTGTTCTAAAAGTAATGCCTTCTATTTTTTATTGCACTGAATGGATCAGAGTGGATTGCAAATACTATTGTTATTATGACTAAATAAATGCATTTAGATATTGACTGTGTACGCTTCTAAGAAAGCAAAACCTGTCATGAACATGCGTTGAACTCAGAGATGCGTCATTGAATTTCTGGTGAAAGTACATTGGAAATGGTGAGGACCATCCAGAAAAAATAAATTATGGATGACAAAAGGTCGTTCGTTTCAATAGTGTCAATCTCGTCTTCGTAGCTCTTCAACTTTTTTCGTTCAAAATGTAGGAGGCTTTACTTTTGAAACGACTTTCATATTATAAAGCTCGCTTCGGGCGCCTACGCACAGCCACCCTTCATTGCTAACAAAACTGCATTGAGAATGGTGGTGACTATGTAGAAAAATAAATTCTGGAATACAAAAGGTCGCTTTTTAGT
This sequence comes from Euprymna scolopes, assembly GCF_053919585.1. Lineage (NCBI taxonomy): Eukaryota > Metazoa > Mollusca > Cephalopoda > Sepiida > Sepiolidae > Euprymna > Euprymna scolopes. The sequence goes on from NC_136492.1 coordinate 69,180,455, forward strand.
AGTACTAATCCCCCTTTGTAGGTCATCAACTTTTTCAGTTAAAAATAGGAGGCGTTACTTTTGTAAGGACCCAGTACATTCATACACTTTTTAAAGGTGCTCGGTTCCCCATGTTAATTAATAAGTAAAATAAAATAGCGCTGTTGTTATATTATGATTTTCCGTGCTTAAAAGAATTTTGCTTTTATTTTTACAATTCTGTGCAGTTTTTGTTGGTGAATCTGACGTGAATTTATTTAAAAAAAAACTATTAAAAGAGAGACGATGACTTCAGTAGTTTGACTAATCTTGAATAAAATATCAAACATAATCGCAGTACTATTACACTTTCATGTAAACATATTTTTCATCAATATATTTCCTATTTGTTATACTGACGAATTTAAATCCAAATACATTATTGAAGACTTTTAAAATTTTAATCAATACAAAAATGATTTTTGAATTACGAAACTTGAAATCAGTGATTTTATTGGGAGGTGACAGTGGTCTAGTGGTTAGCAACACGCGCTGACTATTTTGGTGTTCAAAGTTCGAATCCAGTTCGTTCTGCAGAAATCACTTTCATTTAGGTTGTTGGCAGCTTTCATGTGGTCTCTCATGTAAGCGTTCGACGTCTTTCTAGAAAATTATCGGGGAAACCAATGCCATCAACAAAATCATTAGATTCGTACAATATGATCTTGATTGATTTTTTGTGAATTTAAATGATGGAAATTAGAAATTCATTAAAAACTTAATTAAAAATGTGATATTTTTGTTTGTTGATTGGAATTTATGCGATTATTTTTTTAAAAAGTAAAACTAAGATTTTAACTCAAATAACTGATTTTTAATTGTTTTACTACTGATTAAAAATTGAAAAAATTGTAAATTTTTTATCATCTTAGTTTATGCCATATTTATTGTAATATTTCTAAAAATCCACATTATGCAATTTCACATTTAAGCGCGAAAGATAAACCAAAATACTATTTCGGACTTAAGTATAACAAAATTGTTGGATGCTATTTCAAACAGACCAACAAACATTCTATTCTAAACTTAGTCGCAACAAACCGATAGAATTCTGCTTCAAACATAAGCGTGACAAACTTACAAAGATTATGCTCCAAACTTAAACGTTTCCAACCAGCGAAAATCGCTATTTCTGACTTAAACATGTCAGACGGACCAATAGACAGAGCCCCTTAAAGAAATGCATGGACGCATGTTAGTTAAGATGCATCCGTACAAACAGTGAGTTTAATGACTGTAATGCTGTTTAATTCTTCTAAACCTGCACTCTCGATATATCGACCCTAGCAATATAGCTAAAAAGACGACACAGCCGATGTTTCGGCCTTCTAATAATACGTTATCAAATAATTTTGCTGATCGCCTATTGTCTTTTTGGCTAATGATTGCTTAATCGGGTTAAGGTCCAAAGGGTTAATACTAAAGCAAGGCCGACCGACGAACTTAACTTCTTTTAAAATTAGTCGGTCGCATCTCATAAACTGGATATAAAGCCAACATGTCGAATGCCTTTTAAACTTCTTTATAGAAGCAATTTATATTTAATTCCTGCTTCTTTGGGCTTTAATGGCAGCATGAAAAGTAATTTATAGCATAATAAAAAGGTGCAAGTTTCTAAAAGAACAAAACAAGAAGCAAAGTAATAGGAATCCAAAGTGTAAAAGATGGAAATCTTTCTTAAGACCATCATCCAATATAATAATAATAATAATAATAATAATAATAATAATAATAATAATAATAATAATAATGATAATAATAAAAATAATAAAATCGATCGCTTTTATTCATGAGTAAAAATAAACCTTCTCCATAACATAAACAAATGCAAACACACGTAACTAAAAAAAAATATATCTGAAATTACGATCGGTTACAACTTATTTTAACAAAGGAGCCACCACTAATCAAGGCCCGGAAACCACCCGAGGATAAGGGTTAATATGAGTCTACGGTAATCAATGGGAAATTATCATAGTCATTGTTAGTAGTAGAAATATGGTAAATTGGATTACTTATGGGGACGGCTCATCAAGAACTTGTTTATGTTGGACTTGAAGAAAACTATATTTTAGTCATCTGGAAAACGAGCAAATGGAACAGAGTTCCACAGGCGTCCAGTTCTAAGAAAGAAGCTTTGTTCATGGAATCCACATTTAGGTTTATGTACAGATAAAGAGGGGGGGGGGAATTATTTATATTGATTTCAACTGCACCGGTGTTTTTCGTGAAAGTCAGGCAAGGGGAAACCATAGATTGGAGCTCAGATGAGCACTTGGCAGTAAAGTAACGATAGAACATAAACAGGCTCACAACGTTTCTTCTGTGGGAAAGAGGTTGCAGGAAAGAGAAAAAGGTATCCCCCACGAGGCCACGAAGTCTATTTTGAACTCTGTCAAGGTAGGATAAGTTGCTTCTAGCAGCTCCTGTCCAGATGTGACAACAGTACTCCATCCCAGGACGAACTTGGCCCTTATACAGGTAGAGAATTACAACGGCAAGATATATACTGGAGCAGTAGAATGATACAACCATTTTTCCAGCACCTTTGGCAACGGGTTTAATGTACGTGATCAGGAGTAAAGGTCAGATTAAGAACCTTATCGGAACTACTCCAAGACAAGGGCCATTCATCTTAATTGATATCAGACGGCGGTCAGAGCGTTGATGATGGAAAAGTTTCGTTTTAGATGCATTAAAATTAACCAGCCACTCTTTTTCCATTGCATCACGTGATCAAGACCAGAAGAGAGACAATGAGAGACATCTTTATCATTTTGAAATGTTGCCATATATGATAGTGTCGTCAGCGTAAAGAATGATTTTAGGATGTTATTTGGAAGATCATTGATATAGATCAGGGAGACAGTTGGACCCAGTTTAGATCCCTGAGAGCCTGCAGCATTAATACTGTGAGCTTCTGATTTCAACCTATCAGCCACTACTCTTATTAACCTATCAGATAGAAATGATTTAGTAATTGTGAATACATTTCCAGCTATACCGTAGCTAGAGATCTATTGGAGTAGACCTTTATACCAAACTCTATCAAAGACCGTTGATATGTCAAGAGAAATTGCCCTAGAAACGAAGAAACATCAAGAGATTCACTAATCCTATGAGATATAACATTTTTTCCTTCTCCACTTGCACGTGACATTCTTTAGAAAATAGATAAATAAATAAATAAATAATAAAAAATAAGAACGTTACTAAGTATCGTGTCAAAAGAAGGAAAAAATCCTGCTCCCGTGATTACGTGTCTTTTTCAAAACATTTACATAACCTTTTATTTTTATTTATATATCTGTTTAAGCTTTTTTTTGTCAGTGTAGTAGAAGGAATTTAGATGATTACAACCCTTTCTGCGTGTTCTTTACATTACAATAGTATAATCCTGAATCCGACGGCGCAATACTACACTGTTCGATACTGTAAAACTGAAACGAAGTTGTTCTGCTTGAAAAGGGCGCCATTTTCTTCTTATTCATATTTATATCGATTCTTTACTTTAAAAAACTAAAGTAATTACGTGTTTACTATTTTAATATCCCGTTTTGCTGTTTCGGGTTATTTTACTAAAGTAAGTAAAGCTTCATTATTTTTCAAAACTGTTTTTGTTTCTTTGTTTTTCGATATTTCGTCGATATTATTTAGTAGTAGTGTTTAGCAGAAAAGTCAACAAACGACTACTCGAAAAAATAAATATACAAGAAAAAATGTTACCATAGTCAATAAAAGTTCAGTTCATGTTATTTTTTGTTTTGAAATAGCTTTTAATGCTCTTTGCTTGAAATAATTTCAGCGAACCGAAATTAAAACGATATTTGAGGCGATAACTACTTAAATAAATTTTTATATAAACTACACATGCCATAATCGAATATTCCTCAAGCACAAAATAATGGAAAACATTAAAATATGTTTATAAATATTCCTTACGTTGACGGAACTCTCTTAAATTGTTAACACAGAATGCTCAGGTGCCCCTCCTTCAAACTGAAAACGGGGCCCTCCATGTCAAAGTCGCTGCCATTTCGATTTTTTTAAAACCGGTTCGTGAATTAAAAAAAAATTGTTTTTTACAAACTACTTAAAAATATAAACCAAATAACTTTTCTACCATAAAAGTAACTTTTATTGGCTATGGTAACATTTATTTCTGGCATATTTATATTATTATATATATAACATTTTCTCTTTGTAAGGAAACATCATTTTGTTGGTCACTCTTGGCTACGAATGGACACAAAGTTGATATAAAAAATATATTTTCGCGAAAATTATCTTTATTTTCATCATATTTTGCTTAGGGTAAAATTTTTGAGTATCAAAACCTATCTCTTTACAGCCTCCTCTTTTTCATAACCTATCATACTTTCATCAATCACAGTCCATTTTCTGTAGGCTGTTTTCGAACCCAGTCAACGACGTGTACTTCTGCTAGTATATATATATATATATATATATATATATATATATATATATATATATATATATATATATATACTTTTAAATGAACAGTAACAATTCTTTTAAGCACCTACTGACATCAGTGTTTCATTCTTATGGAATCATCAATGTAGGTACTGATAATTACTTCTGCTCGGGAGACCACGTCACCAGCATTTAACATATGAATGAAAAGAAATTAAGCAACTATGAATGTCATGTCACCAGCCAAACAGAGTTATTCAACGATTAGAAGTAATGTTGCATTTGCGCTAAATTTCACCACTTTTTTCTTCGCTCAACTTAACTTTCTTAAAGAAGACTTATAATTATAATATTTTTTTGTAAAGATTAACAATTATTTTTATACCTAGAGGAAATACTGTTTAATACTCAGGTAATCATCGGTGTAGGAATAATAATTACTGTCAGTCGGAAGATTCAAACGCAGTCACAAAGCAACCTTTAACTTTGTAGCCGTGCATATATATATATATATACATATATATATATATATATATATATATATATATATATATATATATATATATATATATATATATATATATGTAAAATTATGGAAAAAAATATTCCAACATGTTGGTAAAATGAAAACGGAAAAAAACAAAATCACTTATATATTCATAAACTTTTCATATTTATTTCAATATTTCCTTGAAAGCTTGATTTGAAAAATAAAAATAGAAGTACATTATTGAAAAAATATTTTACGCTTGCTTAGTCGCTAGAATTGAAAATATGTACAGCATTTATGACATGAATGGGCGATTTTTTTTCTCAAACGACAAATAGCCGTAGAATTTTAAAAAACAGCGTGACGCGATTTTGATTTCATTTCGACACGAGACGAATGTTATGACAGCGGGCGCAGAAATGGCACTGAGCGTGCGCGACTGGAATGAAAGCGAGGCCCGTACTGATTTGCGGAAGCGTGTGCCTCAGTGGCATAAAACACCGTGAATTTCTGAGTGCATACAGTCTTGGTTTCTGAATCTGGCAGATCTCCACGTATCGTTTGTTTCGGTGTCGACTGACGTCGCACAAGAAGCAGAAGAGGAAATAGAAGACAACGAAACAACAACAAAAAAATCCAACACAAGCTAGTTCGGCATTATATCTTAGCGAAGGTTCGACCTAAGGATCATACCGGAACATAACGGAGTAACGTCTATTGTAGACTGGTTGGAAAGAGTGGATCTGATTTGCAAACTCTCGGGAGTTGACAAAGTCGAGCAAGTAACCCTCTCTGCAACTAGCCGGAAAGACTTTCGACATCCACCAGCAAGTGTCAAATGCAGATAAAACCAATGTGATGCGAGTAAAAAAGGCGCAGTGCAGAGCTTTTCCGCTGTACCCATGCGAGGCGTACAAGCTTGAACGAGTCAGTAGATGAGTTTTACACGGCATTGATGAAAGTCTCCAGCTTGTTTGCAGAAGTCCCAAGTCAAACAGTGAAGCACGCATTCATGGCCGGACAACCTATCCATACCCAGGTGTTATTGCAAGCATCTGCCGACATTGACCACAACCAGAGAGAAAACATATTCAGCTGAGCAAGAACCATGGTGAACAATGAAAGGATTGCTGTCACCGTTGATCGATCAGTCATAGAAAAGTGTCTCTACCTAAGCTCACAGAGAATCACTGCATTATTTTAATTGTTCGGAGCCCAATCATCTGGATAAGCACTGCCAGTTTGAACGACCGCGGTAGTACTGTAATTCAACCATTTGATGCTACATATGCCTGAGGGAAGGCCACGTCACGCCAAAACGTTCGGAAAACAGAGATAGGAACGAGATATGAGCGATACTCTCATCGCGAGTAAAATGAAAACCAACCTGCCAACACAGTATATATGAGTGCGTGTAGAAAATGTGACCATAGCAAAATGATATAAATAATGTTTGGAAAAACCTTTATGCGAAATGGGCTGTATTACATTTCTTAATCACACACACACACACACACACACACACACACACACACACACACACACACACACACACACACACACACACACACACACACACACACACAGAATCTGATATATATATAAATGCCAGAAACGATTCCAGGAAAACATTAGAGAGAGAGAAAGAGTGGGGATAGATAGGAAGAAGAGAAAAACTTTAATATATATATAAGTATGATATATATAGTTGTATATATATGTATGTATATATCTTTATATATATGACTACTATAATGATAGAAGATGTATCGAGATACAGGAATGGGTATGTTTGATCTTGTATAATGATGATTCATTAAAATTGTGGGGTCTGCGTACGCGCCTGGTCCACAAAGTATGGAGACAAAAAAAAAAAAAAAACGTTTACAAGTGTTTTTGATATAGATGTACATAAGAATACTTTGATAAGTATGTTTTAACTTAAATAGGGATGGTATAATAAAATGGTAGAGTCTGTGTTCGCGCCTGGCCTCCATAGAATAGAAATAGGCACAAACTTTAATAAAGACTTTTCATATCTATCTGCGTAAATATACTTTGATAATTATGCTTCAGTTTGAAGAAATATGGTATAATAAAATTATGGGGTGTTTGTTCGCGCCTGACCTCCATAGAATGGAAATATGTCACAAAGTTTAACAAGTTTTTTTTAATATAGATCCACAGAATATTGTGATAATTGTTTCAGTGTGAACAGGTATGGTATAATAAATTATGGGGGTTATCTATTTTATTTTTACTTTCATCATATTTTGCTTTGGTTTTGATACCCCCAAATTCGAAGCTATCTCTTTACAACCCTTCCTTTTCATAACCTATCATACTTTCATAAATCAGAGTCCATTTTCTTTAGGCTGTTTTTGAACCCAGTCAACGACGGGTACTTTTGCTAGTATATATATATATATATATATATATGTGTGTATGTATGTATGTATGTATGTGCGAATGAACTCTTTTTCTGGGTCAACGGCCAACTAGCACCGTGTATATTTGTGTGTGTATATGTGTATTGGGGTGGAGAGGGCTCCCGTAAGCCGTGGTGAAGTCAACCGTTCTAGGAGAAGCAAATCTCTGATTTAAAAAACCATAAAGCGGGAGACCAGTACCCGCATTAAGCTGGTCTGCAGTTTAATTTGTTGCTGGCTATCTTGCTCTTGCTTGTTGCTGGACCTCAACATTTTGAACCGAGAGAGAGAGACTTAGCTGTCGTACAAAGCTAAGACTCTGTAACATCATCTTTGTATAGATGCTCCCTCAGGCATTTGGGCTCATGAATTTTAAATGTCTGAGGGAGTGGCACTCATCTGACAAGACGTTGCAATCATCATGTATGTGTGTACACGTTAATAATAGATAATAAAAAACATACTAGTGGAAATACCGATTCGAAAACATCATTAAATCTGGACCAAAATAGTCCATACAAAATATTTCAGTCAATTATAATCATTTGATAAAATGAGCTTTATTAAACAGAACTCACACACAGTAAAGAAATCCAAGGCGGAGAAAAGCAATAGTATGAAGAAAGTAAAAAGTAAAGGTGTTTAAATCATTAAATGCATGAATAATATTAATGAACATTTAAACGTTCCTATTATTTCATAACTAAGAATGAATATCCTCGCATACGTGCCAAGAAGCGAATCGATTTAGTGTGTTTGTATTTTCAGTGGGGTTGGAAGTAAATAATTTATACAAAAGACCGGAAGGAAATTACTATTATATAGGATTTATTTTGTAAATAAAATAATTTGTGTGAGTATTATCTTTATGAAGATCAGTGTTTAATGAGAAAAGTAAACGAATATCGTGCGGCAAACAAGCATTTGAATAATAAGGAAAATATAAGAATCCATATATCAGACAATTAGAGCTTAAAATATATACACCCCGCGTTGTCCCATAAAGATACGTTATAATTTATTCAAACTTTTAATTCATAAAACAATGCGAACCTTAAACACACACACACACACACACACACACACACACACACACACACACACACACACACACACACACACACACACAAAACAAAAAAAAACAGTCAAACTAAAGTATTGTCTACATAAAGACGCTTCGGGACAAGATCAAAGTGTAGTATCTGTTCTTCAGATGCTGCACTTCTATTTCTTGTTCTCTTTCGGTGGAGGAGAAATCCTTCACGGCTGAGACAATTTTTATTTTTGTACCTTTTCTCCACGTTAAAAAACGACCCTGGTGTCTAACTCTGTCCCGTGGGGAGGCATTGTAAATAGGTACATAAAGACGCTGGACCAAGTTACTATGGTAACAAAGTTCTTTAAACTGCTACGCAATCGAACAAATACACACGCGTAAAGCAAATTACACGTACTACGACGAATCTATTTACGGGCGGAAGAATTGTCTGAGCAGCGTTTTCTGATGTGTCTTCCTTTATCTCTCTTAAGACAGAGACAGAAGGCAGCACTTAATATAATATCAATTATGCGTCAGTACAGTTGCCTTCGTGTTTTTAAACCGCGACGACAATAAAAATCTGGCCTCAGAATTATCCCCCACACGAGAAATCTTCAACTGAAGAAGTAAGGTGTGTTACAAACGAACCAACACGGACACTGTAAAATATTTTAAACATTATTTCAAACATTACTCATGTCAAGCCGTGACCGTTGTAATGGGAAAGCCGGTGCAGTAAGTCTCCTGTAACTGCTGACGTTACAGAATAATGTATTAGGAGATAAACGACCATTATGAAGGATGGTTATTTTCTGTTTAAATTCACAAAGAAGACTTGCGGTTGCATTGTTTTCAAACTGCTAAGAAAGTTATGAAACTGGTGAGAAAGTAATTTCTATTCCTAAGAATACAGACCTATTTTGCATTTGGAGACGTGCAATTAAAAGGGAGTGTTTTTTTTGCCAGACAAATACAGTAAAGTATGTTTCCATATATATTAGGCGTGTATTAAATTGATTAATGTATTAAATTATTACATATCTTAAAAAGTGTATGTAATTATTATATGTTTTTAAAATTGTATTAATTATGATATGTTTGAAAATTCATTTTAATTATTATATGGTAAAATTTATATTTAATTATTATATGTTTTAAATGCGTATTTAATCTATATATATATATATATATTTAAAAAATGTATTTAATTATTACATGTCTTAAAAGTGTATTACCTTATATGTATTAAATTATTATATATTTTAAAAAGTGTATGTAATTAATTTAATTATAATATGTATTAAAATTGTATTTAATTATTATATTTTTTAAAAACATTCAATTATTGTATGTTTTAAAAAGTTTATTTAATTATGTTTTCAAAATGTATTTAATTATTATATGTTGTAAAAGTGTTATATATGTTATATATATATTATTATGTCTTTTAAAAAGTGTATTAAATAATTATATGCTTTGAAAAGTTTATTTAATTATTACGTGTTAAATTTTTGTGTAATTATTATGTTTTATAAAATTGTATTTAATTATTATATGTTAAAAAGTGTACTAATTTATTATATGTTTAAAAGAGTGTAGAAATTTTTTACATATTTTATAACGTATATTTATTTATTATATGTTTAAAATGTACTTAACTATGTTAATAAAAGTATTAAATAATTATATGTATAGAAAATTTAGTTGAACTATTATAAAAAAATGAATAGTAAAAAAATTGTTTTTATTAATATATGTTTGATAAATTGTACTTAATGATTATCAGTAAAAGTGAATTAAATTATAATGAGTTTTAAAAAGTGTATTTTATTATTATATGTTTTGAAAGGTTCATTAAATTACTATATTTAAAATACATGTATGTATATATTAATTATTATATATTTCAAAATTGTATTTATTAATTATACATTCTAAAAGTGTATTTGATTATTTCACGTTTTTAAAAGTTTATTCGATTTTTATATTCTTTTAAAAGTGTATTTAGTTATTAAATGTTCTAATAGTGTATTTAAGTATTATATAAATATAATATAAAGTTTGTATAGTGCATTTATATATTATAAAAAGTATTTAAGTGATTATATAAAGTGTTTTAATAGTGTATTTAAGTAATCTATAAATATGATTATATGAAGTGAATATAATTATTATATGTTTAAACAGTGTATTTATTAATAATATGTTTTAAAAGGTGTATTAAATAATTATATGTTTGAAAAATTGTAATTAATTATAATATGATTTATAAAGTGTATTTAATTACTAAATACATTAAAATATTAAAATAGTATATGTTTTAAAAGTGTATTTAATTATTAAATGTTTCAATAGTTTCTTTAATTATTTTATGTTTCAGAAGGTAATAAAAGTGTATTTAATTAAAATGCTTTAAATGTATTTAATTGTTATATGTTTAAAAATTGTATGTAATAATTATATTTTTTAAAAAGTGTACTAATTTTTTAATGTTCTAAAAGTGTATTTAATTATTATATGTATGTAAAATTGTATCTAATTATTATATGTTAAAAATGTATTTAATAATTATGTTTTAAAATTATATTCAATTATTATATGTTTAAAAGGGTATTTAAATGTATGTTTTAAAATGTAATCAGTTATCATATGTTTTAAAACGTGTATTTAATTATTATGTATTTAAAAATGTAGATTTATTTTTATATGTTTAAAAATTTATTTCATTATTATATGTTTAAAAGACTGTATTTAATTATGTTTTGAAAAGTGTATTTAATTATTCTATTTGCAAAAAGTATATTTAATTATTATATGTTTAAAAAGTGTTTTATTATCATATATTTAAAGAAGTAAATTTGATTGTTATATGTTTAAAAAGTGGGGTTACGTATTATGTTTTAAGAAGTGTATTTAATTATTATGTGTTTAAAAATGCATTAAATTTTAATATGCATTAAAACTGTATTGAATTGTTTATGTTTAAAAATGTATAACATTTTCATACATATTAAAATTGTATTAAATTATTATCTTTAAAAATGTGTTTTATTATTATATATTTAAAAAGTGTATTTAATTTTAAAATATTTTGATGGTATATTAAATTATAAGTTTTACAAATGAATTTAATTATTATATGTTTTAAACGTGTATTTAATTAGTATATGTTTCAAAATGTGTATTTAATTATTGTAAGTTTTAAAAATTGTATGTAATTATTATTAGTTTTAAAACTTGCATTTATTAATGATATGTTTGGAAAGTGTATACAGTATTATATGTTTTAAAAATGTATTTAATTACAAAATGTCTCAATAGTATATTAAATTATTACATGTTTTAAACGTGTATTTAATCATTATATCTTTGAAAAGTATATTTAATTATTATATATTGTATAAATACCTTAAAATATTATAATATGTTTCCATTACGATATAATGGCGCAATGGAAACATATTATAAGGTATTTACAGCTTCTCTTCCAATTTTCGGATTTTAATCATGTCAAAATGCACTTTATTTCCTTTTGACAGATTGATTGTTGCTAATTCTTCTGCTGAGTTAAGGACAAAATAGATTCATTAATTGATATAATAATTAAGTGATTGATTTAGTGCTACGAAACAGATACTGTCAAGAATTGTAAATGTCAACTGAATTAAAGGAATAAACGATAAGATGGTCAGCATCATGAACTTTGGAATATAGCTTTTTGTCATTCATTCACTATATTGCTCTGTAATTACATTGAGCTTCTTAAATAAAGATTGGTATATATTAAAAGGAAATAAAGTATATTTCCACGGATATATATATATATATATATATATATATATATATATTTAATCATTGAAATGACTACTATATACTGAGTACAATATAATAATAACTGGAGTATTTGCTCTATAATAATAAATGCCAAATCTGCATGACCTAAAATATATTTAAGCATCTTTTACGACCGGGTCACGCCGGGAGGCACGACTATATATTGAGTACAATATAATAACCAATAGAAGATTTACTTTATAATAATTACGAAATCTTTATGCATTAAAATACAATATTTAAGCGTATTTTAGGAACGAACAACGCCGGACAATCTTCTAGTATTCAATAAATTTAAGTTTTAGTACGAATCGAATCGTATTCCTTTATTTTTTATTTTTACAGTTTTCTAATGCGCCAAATGTTTTATAGATTATCGACATTATTATGTTCGACAGATTTTGTTTGCTAATATCACGTTCATGACGTCACTTCAACACAGAACAGGCTTTAGTTACTTTAAAACAGCAACGTCCAGCCGTATTCTTCCTTGTTAATAATTTTTTATTTAATTGTTGTAAGTTCTTGCACATGTTTTAAAACATTCTTTAGGCTTACATATAATTTAACCTATCCTTGAACACAATGAGATTTTTTGATGAACACTATGCTTAGTTGGTTGTGATTATCTATTGCAACTCAAACCTGAAAAAAAAAGTTTTAAGATTTGACCATAGCATTCCTCCCCCAAAATCTACGTCCTTATTTCCGTGATGAAATTTCCCACTTAATATTTGAAAATAGTTTTATTGTTACATATTTAGTTTCATATAGCCATATGTATACCATTAATAGATAGATATATACAACTCTCATCCATACCCTTCTATTGGACAACCCATGAGTGCAACCGACCTAGGAATGCTTGAGCTGTTCAATCATTTTTGCTTGCGTCGCATCTGTTGTGTTCGCTGGCAACAGTTCATCACAAATGCCGCTGTTCGTTCCCATTGTGACATATTCTTCCTACAGCAAACTTCTACGCTGGTTCAGACTGATGAAACATCTTCATTGTCACCCGGATAATTTCATCCACAAGACAATTGAACCAATCTCTCTCCCGGCTTGAAAAACAAAAAGACAAAAACAAAAACAAAATAAAAATCGATGAAACAGGATACCGGGCTGATCTGACCTTCTCGCCACTATGGGATTCGTCGCAGGAACCATAATTCGCTAAGACGCATATCTGCCACAGCAGTGGACTATCACTCCTAGTCAACATTCGTTTGGGACGCAGTAAACTCTGTAGATTAAGCCAGCCCGACCGTTCCAGGATGAATACCGAACCAAATTCAAGTAAGATCTATCTTCGTAATACTGTCGTTGGTGCAGTGGACTCCGTAATTCACTGTTTTAATACCTAATTGTAATACAGCTTTTCCCCATCAAAACTGCAAGATTGTGAAACTCTTTTACTGCACTTTTTTTCCACTATCTACGGTCTTGCTCTTTTCAAGGTAAAGGTCAACAGGCATCTTCTGTCTTTGTTATTTTTCGTTTTTAAAAGCTTTTTACATCAAGTGGCTTCATGTTTTGTCTCGATCAATTTTCAGGAAAAGATATAGTGCCCCTTTGCTGTTGTTTCCTTCTACTTCTTTTTCTTCTTCGTCCTCTTCTTCAACATTATCGTCTTCTAACCATTTCAGAATGTTACTATCGTAAGCTTTAAAAATCTGAATATTTTCCGCTTAATATTTGAAAATATGTTTTTTACAAATATTTACGCCTTGTTATATGCTTGTCCATAGACATTTCGTTTTGTTCTAGGTACGCAGAGGAAGAAAAGTAAGTTCTTTGCAATTGTAGAAGACGGGTGTGAAGGTTTGATAAATGAATTGTAACTTACGAAAATAACGTTATAGTAGAGAAAGCCTAAGAACGTCTCTCTTGTAAGAAAGAGACTGTGGAGAGAAAAGAACATCTTCCACTAGATTTCAAAGTCGGTTTTATATTGTGTCAAGGCTAGAAAGATCATTACAACGCCATCTCTCCAGATGTGACAGCAGTACTCGATCCTAGGACGTATCTGAGACAAAAATTTGCGTCAAGACTCAGTTACGATCTGAAGCAGAAGAACGATTCCACCATTTTCCTGCAATTTTGTTCTGCTAGGAGTTTTTCTAGGAGTAATAAATGTAAATTACAGTATTACATTTCAACCGGTTTGGACTATTTTCATTATCAATATAATTTCTCTTTATACTATTCTGAAAGTGCGTGCGGAAATGAAATTTCTCGGCATCAAGAACATCATCGTGTTTTGTTCTGCTTGGGATTTTCAACAAGCAAGAAATGTACGACTACAGTATTATAAATCAGATAACTCCGATCAATCAATTACGTTATTTTTTTTTCGGCACATTAAAACACGAGAGTGAAATGAACTGTTCGAGAGAGAAAGAGAACCGTAATGAACGGGGCGGAATAATGGGGAAGAAGGACAGAGAGAAAAATAGAGAGACGGCTTTCCTGGTGATATGGCCTTCTAAACATTTAAGAATATAGACTTCTTCACTAACATTTATCAAGTTTTGTCAGTACTTGTTTCGCTTGATCTTTTGTTCTTGCAAACCTCGTTTTACTCATTGAATGTTATAAATCCTGTCTACAACTCGCAAACTTACCCTGCTTCGCCCTTTTTCTTGTCTAGCGGTAGTGTCTTCAGACGTTTGATAATGTTGTTATTGTCACTTATTGGATTTTGTGTTACTATTTTTACCTTTTTGATAAGTGCTATTCTGTCTAGAAGTTTTGAGTACTTCAGTTTATTTCCAGAGTCGTTAAATATAGAAAGCCAAGTGGTTTATTTTGATAATCACTATTTAAGACATTACTAAACCTTCTCTCCTCCTTTTCTCCCATACTTCTCTCTCTCTCTATGTTTTTATGTTTTTATTTTTTATTTTTGCGCTTTTCTTATTAGTTGTCACGCTTTGGCAATCTATTCTGCTTCTAATTCTGATTGGTCTATTCATTTGCTAATTAGCCATTCGTGTTCCTTTTCCTTTCCATTCCTTACCAAATCACGGTGAGGCTTATTTGATCTATTGACGCGATTTGCTGAATGTAACGCGCGGAAACAGAAAGTCGAAAACAAAATAAAAAAGAAAACGAATTAGAAATAAGAGGAACAAGAAACGGACAATTTTATGACGCATCCATTCTTTCTACGCGTTTAACGCGTTTAACGCGCAACATGTTATTTGAAACCTATGCAACACAGAATCTTATGAAATTGCTTGAACATATTATTATGATGTGTTTATTCATTCTGTGCCTTTTAGGTTCAAAATACAAAATCGCTCCAGACAAGGCATGAAGTAATAGCACTTCAATAAAATTCACTTTTATCACAATTATCTATTCTTTGATATATAATAATCGTATTGCGCTACCATATTAAATATCAATATATATAATTACTAGTAATTTGTTTATTCTTAATTATATATGTTTTATGGAAATCGCTCCAGACAAAGCATGAAGTTAGTTGATGTAAGAAGGTAAAATAATACTGCTACTTCAAATAAGCAGCATACCACCTCTCCGGATATCATTGTAGGAATTTATTGTTTTTAAAATTTTTTATGGAAATCGCCCAAGACAAGTCACGAAGCCACTTGACGCAAGGAACTAAAAAATTAAATAAAATGAAAAATAATTCGACTTCAGTTAAAATGTTAGATATTGACAGGCAACGTCGGGAAGAAAAAAATTCGATTGGTTGCACACACGCAAACACGGATTCCATATGAAGAATTCGGGACTTTCCAGCATTGTCTGATAAAATGCCTGATTTGTCCCAGAACTATGTGAGAGGATGTCGATCAAATGTTAAAACAAAAGACAAAGGGAATATTAAACATTCCAACAGAAAAATTATGTTTTCATGAATAAAATCGTTATAGAAAAAAGACAATCAGTGGGGCAGAAAGGGCGAGGCTGCGTCACCATTTCTTTATCGTACGACATCCGACACAACCACAAAAAAGTAACTCTTGTCATGAACGTGCACCAGAAGCAGAGAGATGTCATTGAATTTCTGGCAAAAGTGCATGAAGAATCGTGGTTACTATACAGAAATATAAATTCCGAAGCACAAAATGTCACTCGTGTTAATGATATCGTTCATGTATTCATAGCTCTTTAACATTTTTACTTAAACAAATAGGGGGCTTTAGTACTTGGAGATCACTCGTAAATGTGACTGACAGATAGAGCCTCTTATTGAGGGGATTGGACCGATCTAAACAAGAGAAAATACGCTGGAAGACGATAGAAAAGAAAGGTTAAATATGGTGTGTTATCTCGGCCGAAATCTGTTTGATTTTGATGGACACAAATCGTCTAATCAGGTGTGGAATGTTATTTATAGAGTTTTCAAACAAAAAGAGAAAAGAAATCCACACACAAACACACAAGATGTTGTAATTAATGAAAAAAAATAGAAGCAGGAAATGGCGAGTAAAGGACTCAAACCAAGCATCACGAATAAACATTTCAAGAAGTTGAAGCATAAAATCTTTTTTTATTTTTTCACAATTACTGAATTCGGCATTAAATAACCTGAAAAAGATTGGTATGCCGTAAAAGAAAACAACAACCAGAGTGCTCCCTCCATGTTTAACTCATGCTTTACTTTGCTTCAACTGGAAAGGCCTATTTTGCATTGATTATATTTTTTTATCTCATTCTTTCTGGGACAATTTTTAATAGATTTATCTTTATTGTTTTACGTTATAGTAACCTGTATTCGTCCATTTTCTGCTGAATCTAGTGTTTTGGTAACGGTCTGTACACTTCGTTATTTTAATATGATTTGAAGCCTCCGTTCAACTCGAAAGACAATGGATACCCCCTGTAAGGGCAGTTGCACTTGTAATTATGAGGTAAGACTTACGCAATCTCCAACCACACCTCTCCTGAATCGGCACTGCTTGAGTCCAGTGGGGCAAGGAGAAATCCAGGACGACAGGAAACAATACCGAGATAAGTGGAGAGCACACACAGCATCTAGAATTCTCAAATGGTTACCCATTTAGTACTGACCAGGTTCAACGTTGCTTAACTTCGGTGATCTGACGGGGAAATAGTATGTCAGCATGATTATGACGTATATTGTAATTCATTCAAATATTTATAGATAAAAAATGTCGACATTTTTCAAAATAAACAGTTTACGAACAAGCCAGACCCAGATTGTATCTGAGAGCAATGTCAACAAAGACTTACTTAAGCCTCGCAACTTCCGCGTCTTGTGAAGCATGAGACAGTCTAAGTAACCCTAACCATCTTTTCCGGTATGAAGCCAGATCCACAGCGTTTCTCTAGCTTCTTCCAATGAGCGATCAAATCTCTCTCTGTTGTTTGCTCACAGTTTATTTTTTGGTCTTCTTTTTCCATTAGGAATCCATTGGAGCACTTCTTTAGCAGTTCTCTCTGGGGGCCAAAAATGGGACATGACTTAGCAAGACTGGACGTCGTTTGTAGATTATTGACGCTCCCACTTGCTGGTGAATGCGATCTCTGACTTTTTGGTTCGATTGCTCCGCTCGATCCCTTAAATATTCATAAAGAAGTTGGAATCAAGTGCGTCTAATTTCCTCCTCTTGGCTCATTTTGAGATTCTGTTTCACTTTATGACGTCGTTGTGTAGACCAAATATTCTTATAAAATCTTATTTCTATTCAAGGATGAATATCTTTGTTTTTTTTTTACCAGATCTTGCAACAAAGGATGGCACATAATTCGCAAAAGTTCCTTGGGATATCACTATATAGATTTATTATACACCTATGCTATATTCTAATTAACTACATGTGAGACCCTGGTAAGCATTACCACTTCGAGCTAGAGAGGATAAAAGTGTAATAACAAGTGCGCGTGGTACAGTGCGGGAAGAGGTGGCTGGTTACTTTTAATGCATCCAAAACCGAACTTCTATCTTTGCATCAGCAACGCTCTGATTACCATCTGGCACCAATTGAAATGGATGGATCTCGTCTTGGGGAGGCTCCATGTTTTGACAAGCTTCTGGGGTTGACCTTTACTCCTAATCTGAAATGGAACACGTACATCAGGTCTGTTGCCAAGGACGCTGGGAAAATGGTGGGATCCTTCTACCTCTCCAGAAGATATCTCACTACTAATGCAATTCTCTATCTGTATAAAAGCCAAGTACCTCCACGGATGGAGTACTGCTGCCACATCTGGGCAGGAGCTGCTAAAAGCAGCCTATCCTGCCTTGATAGAGTACAAAATAGACTTCGTGGCTTAGTGGGGGATGCCCTTTTCTCTTCCCTGCAGCCTCTCTCCCATAGAAGAGACGTTGCGAGCCTAGCCTTGTTTTATCGTTATTTCCATGGCGAGTGCTCGTCTGAGCTCCAATCTCTCGTCTCCCCTCGTCAATCTTTCACGATAAACACCCGTCTGGCTGACACTACTGTCAATAATTTTTCCCACTCTTTATCTGTGCCTAAATCCAAACGTAGATTCCATGAGCAGATCTTCTTTCTCAGAAGTGCACGACTGTGGAACTCTTTTCCGTTTGCATGTTTCCCACCTGACTACAACTTGGATGTCTTCAAATCCAACATAAACAAATTTCTGACAAACCGCCTTCTTAAGTAAGACACTCTATCAAATCTCCAATACTAATGATTACTACAATACTATCTCATTGATTACTGTACACGCAATAACCCTTATCCCTGAGTGGCTCTGAGCCTTTATAAGTGGTGACCTCCATGTAAAAAAAAGTTAGATAGTGGGGTCATATTGCAGACCCGCAATTACTTGGTTAAATGACAGACTGGCTTATCTGTCCCGCTCTTATCAGTGGAAGCTCAGCAAAATACGAAAACGGCATAATCACGTTGACATACCGGTTCCCCTCAGATCACCGAAGTTAAGCAACGTTGAGCCTGGCCATTACTAAAACGGGTGACTAATTTGGAAATTCCAGGCGCTGTATGTCGGAGGACGTCGACACCTCCCTGCAAGACTTGCAAAAACCTAACGTCGTCATCTCTCCTAACGTGGATGTACATGCGACTGGGAACCGCTTGTGAATTTCATAGTCCCATGAAACTTCCTCCTTCCCCGAATAGGATTAGTGCTGACGCAGTTACAGTTTAGTAAAATACGAAAACTGATTTTTATTTTTGATTAAAATTTTACTTGATAATTTTTTTTCTAAGTTTTGGCGAGGATACATATTTTTGTCTAATACGTAAACATATCGAAGAAGTTTTACTGGAAATGCGATTTTCGTATATGCTTTATGTTTGTAGTCTCAACGCGCGTAAGAGTTTATTATATTTTAATGGACTTTCGATAAGAATGTAAATGCACTTCGAAAGTATGGACATGGAGCAAATCGAGTCAACACGTTTGAAAAGAAAACGTGGCGCTTCTTCATTGTTAGAGCGAAACTTAAAAGTCAAAAAATGAATTTTCAGTAAAACATTTTATATCAATTTCAACTAAAAGCAATGTTTTCTCCTTAATTGCCATGTCGCGGTTAGCTAAATATTACTGCATTTTTACATAAAACATGTACTTTGATGATTTCATGATTTAATGATATCCGCATTAATTGTAACAAGGCAGACTGCAGTTACTTCCCCTGACTTCATTGAGTTTATTCACATATTTACTTTTTTTTTCGAAATCTATTTCCATTAGTAATTAATTTTCTATTTCATCGTTTTTCGTAATATTTGAATATGTTCATTACTGTGACATGACGATTCAGTAGATTCAATTGGTTTTAGTTGAAATTCAATATTTTGATTTTCGAATTTCGCTCTAATAACGAAGGAGCACGGAAAAGACATATACTTAAGATATGTTCACTTAACTTGCGTTCTTAGTAATGTAATTTCTATTCAAATTTAAACGTGACAGGCAAACGGACAAGATCCGTTATAGAGATGAATAGGTTCATTGATAAAAAATACAATTTACAACTGAATTTTGATACACAGACTGGCGGATACTTCTTTTATAGAGATGCGAATATGCGTTCAATGACAAACACAAAAAGAAAGAAATTATTGGTAGGGAATTGACTTCAGCAGTCGTTTTAATATAAGGTTTGGGCGCCATTCTATTTCTCTCATTTTCTCTGATCTGTTCTTCGAATCAATATTTACGTACCCGGAAATCTGTTATTATGGGTTCAAACCTTCAGAATCAAAGACAACAAATACTACTGATTCTTTTTTATTCTCCTCTTTGTTATTGTGATTTTATTTCATCATTATTAAACATATTCTGCTACCTTGAACTGAAAATGGTTGGCAACGAGTTTATTACTATCCATACTTACTAGGAGTGTTCACACAGACCATTATCAAAGCTTTCTCTTTGTCAACAACCTGTGGTGTTCTTTGGAGTCTAGCTGGCAACAAATTTCTCCTGAAACTTGTTGTCTCCACGTCTTTCGATAAGATTCGAAAATTAATTTACGTTGCCGCAAAAGCCGCTTACCATTGATTTATCGCTGGCAATGACTATTGCCCATCACTGGAATTTGTGTGGCACCCCGAAGTCCTAGTCCTCTTCGCCTTCATCCAGTGGAGGTCTGATTAGTGCACCCTCCTTGGTCTTTTCATCCTCCTTGACCCTTATTTCATCCGGCATAATCACGTTGATTATATAACATGATCTTGATTATATAACATAAGCACGTTGATACACCGTTTCTTATTAGATAATTTAAGCGACGTTGAACCTGGACACTCCCAGATGGCTGACCATTTGATAATACTAGGTGTTGTATGTATTTAGGCATGCATAATGTATATTTATAATATATCAGGGAGTGTAACGCATCTGCCTTGCACTATTCCAGGTTACCCTGTAGTTGTAGAAGCTGTTAGCCCCTCTCTCTGATATTCTGGAGGGTTACTTTATTCGGGATAGATGAGGTTCCTCAGCCTTATCAAAGGCAATACACCTAGGAAGTTGGAGAGCTATTTTGAAACCAAACCGGATAAAGGGAACCCATTTACACTGTAGAGATATCTTCTAGTTTTTATGTCACAAAAATATCACGTTCCAATCTTTTCGACTTGTACTCTCAACATGGTGTCGAATTTATTTCGATTTCTCTAATTTATAAAACTCACTATGTCTGTCTATCTGTCTGCGTATTTTCAATCTCTCTCTCTCTCTTCCGAAACTAAAAGTCGCAGAGCCGCACTAGGCGCCTCAAATAGATAAATTTGGGTTTGTATTACTGTACACATAGATTCGAAAAAGTTGTCAAAAAACAAATATATAAAAAATAAATGTTATCAAAGGCAAGATAAGTTACTTTTCTGCCAAACTGGATATATTTTTTGTGTTTTTATTCAATGTAACATATTTATTCAGCTCGAAAAACATACAGTGTTTACCGATGTATTCGAAAATTCAAGATGGCGTCTCACACCCTCTTTAACACCGTAAGTATGGAAAAAGGTGTTATAAATAAAAAACTATACAAAATACTATTAAAAACCCGCCGAATATATGTCAACCTATGTCACGGTAACATATATTGAGCGAGTTTTTAACAGTATTTTATCCGGTTTTTTATTAATAATATCTTTTCCCACACTTACAGTGTTAAAGAGAGAATAAGACGCCATCTTGAATGTTCCAATACATCGGTAAACACTGTATGGTTTTCGAGCTGAATAAACATGTTACATTGAATAAAAACACGAAAAATATATCCAGTTTGGTAGAAAAGTAACTTATCTTGCCTTTGATAACATTTATTTGTTATATATTTGTTTTTTGACAACTTTTTCGAATCTATGTGTACAGTAATACAAACCCATAAATTTTTATGGAGAGTTCTTTTATGAGTCTTTAGCCGGTTAAAACAGTTTTAAGTGATCTCTTTGTTTGTATCTACGTGTAGCTGTTTTGCTGTATCTATGTGTAGGTGTGTGCGCAGCCGTGACCATTTGTCTATGTATGTATCTGTATTTGGCCGTGGTCATAATGCCATATCGTCTAATTAAGTTTATATGTTCATGTGCGTATAACAAGCAATTCATTCGACATACCTCAGTTCCTGACTTCTTTCTGCGTCGAGTCTTCGGCCTGGACACGACGAATAAATGAACAGACACACCTTCACATAGATACAGACAAAGAGACATAACCATCCACGTGTATATAACACGTATATATATATATATATATATATATATATATATATATATATATATATATATATATATATATATATATATATATATATATATATATATATACATATCACGCGTACGCCGTTCGTATAAAAGATACGTAATGAACGTAATAATTGAATGCTTGGTTTTGTTCTTTCTGTGTCATGACAGTTCCGAAGTTTTCTTTTGTTGGCTGACTTGTCTTTACACATATTTCTTCTACGTATCTTAGCGAAATCTCTACCGGTGTGTTCAAACTCACAAAACCAACAAACCTCCTCTCTTTCTCTCATGCCTTCTCTCTCTTTCTTTCTTTCTTTCTTTCCATGTTTTCTCTAACACGTACCCGATTGACCTATTCCAGGTGCTATCGTCGACGCCAGCTTCCGAGTTTGGCATACGTCAGCAACTTAACCCTTGAACTCTTCTTGCACTAACCAAGCTTCACAGAAAAATCACAATTTTCAACATGCCGGCGTAACACGGCGTAGTTTGTATAACAATATGTTTATAGGTAACATGTTCACCAAGTGCCACTCGTATCCTCTTTGTTTCGGTGTTCTATATTTTCTGCCATCTCAAGTTTTCCTATTTCCGTTACTCTATACTTTTCCAATTCTAATTCTATCTGAATATGCTGACTTAATAGTTTGCTTGTGTTTATCCCATTTTTGCAAATAAATTCAAGTCAATCATATACATGACGTTTTATACTCCTTGTCGTCTGTATCTGTGAATCTTTATCTGACATAGCTCTTTATTAGTATGCCGTCGCGGTTCATGATGACTGTGATAAACAGAAGTGGTGATAAAAAGTCTCACTGGAAAATGCCTTTTTTTTTAGGCAAGTGTTGTGTTTATTTCAAATCTGCATATTTCTGTTGCTTTCTTTAAGATTGATAATTTTTTCCGATATTTGCTGCATACAATTATCTATGCTGGGAGAATTCTGCGTACATTTTTTTTTTGTAGTTAATTTATGCCAGAATTAGATTCTATTCTTGGTGAATCTGACGAAGAGGCGATTCGAGATTCTCAGCAAACTGTGTCAGATAAAAAACATCACATTGATATGAAAATGTTCCGCTTACTAAACCGGACTTTCTGTTTTAGTATAAAACAAGTAATCAAATTGGCGTAAAAATACGTAAAACTTTGTAAACATTTTATTTAAAAATATATCTTTTACAAAAATAAGCAGTACTTTATTAATTTTTGCATAAAGTAATAGACAAAATATTATTGTTTCACAGTTTTGAATTTGTTTCTAATATTATATGAATATATTACTTTATGAAGTATTTATTTATTGTTTTAGAAAATTAGAACAAAATGTTTTGTATTAATGTATTTTTCGTGTTATTTGGATGCGTCGGACTACTGTGCTCATCTTGAGTTTCATTTTTCACAACGTTTCGGTCGATGTAACTCCGACCTTTTATCAGGTGTACCTTGTCGAACTCGGTAATATTTTTGCGGAAGCCTTTATTTACTTCCCGGGTGTAGCACGCTCTCGTTCAGTCAGCTATGTCTGGATAGAGGTCCTAAGTAATTAACAATTGTATTTTTCGGTTGCATACACTGAGAATTGAACCTTCAATCTTAAGAAAAATATCACTCTTACAATTCATTTTCCCAGTGACTTTAACCACTGCGACGCGAGTACTAGCGGCAAGCTAACACTCAAGATGAGATCAATAGTCCGAAGAACCAAATAATACGCATAACCACTTTTCATTTAAAAAATGTCAGAAACATAATATTTTTGGAATTATTAAAATATATTTTTTTTCAAAAAAAAAAAAATAAAAATAAAAACATTAACAAACATAATACATGCGGATTTTATGTAAAGTGTTGCTCAAGTATTTTTTAAGTATGCGGCGTCAAGAAAACTTATGTAAGTAAAATAAAAATATGTACAAAGCATTTACATCAATCGAACGCTCTTCTAATTCATGCTATTCCTTTTTTATCGTATGCAGGATCTTTATTCTTTCTGCAGTGTCAGCAACAATGTATGTGCCATTATAATTCTTGAGCATCTTGTTGAGTTGCATCATGATTATAATAAACAGTGGTGGTGATAGAAAGTCTCTCTGGAAAATGCGTCTCTTTGTTCTTATCTCAATCTGGTGTTGTCCTCCACCTGTCAGTTATAATCTCTATGCTTGCATTGCTTTCTTTAAAAATTGATATTTTTCCCCAATATTTTGTATATCCTTAAAAATTACATTACCCATGCTTGGGAAAATTACATTACCCATGCTTGGGAAAATTACATTACCCATGCTTGGGAAATTCCGTCGTAGTTTTTCTTCTAGTCGCTCCATGCCATGACTGGGTTCGTATTCATGTTGTTAACCACTTTCAGGATCTTGTCCCTCTTGCCTCTTTCTATAAGTCTTTCTGTTTATAGAGAAGTAGTTTATGACTCTTAAAAGAGTGGTAGATTGGCTCAAGTAGTTGTATTAAAAGCCTCCCTGGAAATTGCCTTTTTTTTATCTGTTGTAGTCTTCCAGCTGTCAGTTTCAATCGCCATGTTTCTATTGCTTTCTTTATAAGACTGATAATTTTCCTCGATTTTTTCTGCTTCCTTAGGTATTCAAATAATCCACGCTTGGGGACTTTTGTCGTAGGCGCTTTGTAGACGATCCATGTCTAGCAAGTTTCTTAGAGCTTTTCTTTCAGTTGTGCTGTTAGGACTTAACCAAATAGTTGAGAGTCAGGTTATTGGCCTGTATTTGCTTAGTCTCTTTTTTTACTGTCCTTTTGTATTAATGTAGTTTTTGCTTTGATCGTCGCTCTCGTGTATACATTTCTAAGATTTTGCATTATTCTTTCATGCAACTTTGTGAGTTCCTGTATTCTGTCATATTCTGACATTACCGTTTTGTCATATAATTTAAGGCCATCTTAATTGTTTCTTGATGATTTCGATGCATGTCTCTATTACAGTTTCCTGAGGAATTTTCCATACTTTTTAGGCATTCCACATTTCTATTAAAAATTGATATTTTTCCCCAATATTTTGTATATCCTTTTTTTTCCCCAATATTTTGCTTTTCCTTTTTTTTCTTCTTCTTTTATTATTATTATTATTATTATTATTATTATTATTATTATTATTATTACTATTATTATTATTATTATTATTATTATTATTATTATTATTATTATTATTATTATTGGCTCACATGGAGCTTTCACAAAAGTCAACAAAAGATCTCATTGGAAACCTGTGGTGTTCTCTGGAGGCTGAGTGACAACAAGTCTCCCCAAACGTCCAGTTCTCTCCACCTCCTTCGATAACATTTGCAAATAAATTTGCATCCTCGCAACAGCCTCTTACCATTGATTTCCCGCCGGCAGTGACCATTGGTTTATACTGGAATTTGAGTGGCACTAAGCCTCCCCAAAGTCCCAGTTCTCTTTGCGCTTGTCCAACCGAGGTCTGGCTGGCGCTCTCTCCTCGGTCTTTCAGTCCTTCTTGACTCTTCTCAGCTCTTTGGTGTCACTTTTTATTGGGAGAGGCGGTGGTGAAACTATGGTGGATGCATGATGGGGGTGTAGAACTTGTAGATATGCAGCTTCGGCGTTTTTCATTCCCTGTAACGCTTATTCGTTATATTGCCTTGTATTATTCTCTGCATTCAAGGGGTTTCCTTAATATTTCAGCCGTTTTCATTATCGTTGTACTTTTGCAGTTATTCCTCTGATTCCAATTTCTGACATTCTTTTTTCGAAGTTTTTCGGGATTGTTCCTAGCGCTCCTACTATTATCGGTACTATTTTGATTTTCTTCATCATCCAAATCCCTTTTAACTCTCTGGCTAGCTCTGTGTATTTGCTTCGTTTCTCCTTTTCACTCTGTGGTCAGCTGGAACAGAAAAGTCTACGATTTGACAGGATCTTTCTTTCTTGTTAATTATTACGACATCTTCTTGCTTGCATGGATTTGTCCGTCTGTATGTCCATGCCCCATAGGATTTTGTGGTTCTCGTTTTCGAGTGCTTTGCGGGTTTATGTTTGTACCATTTGTCTATACGCTCAAAAGGCAATCGTTTGCACAATTCCCAGTGCACCGCCCTCCCCACTTGGTCATGCCTGTTTTTGTATTCCTTTTGGGCCAGTTTGCTGCATTCACTTACTATATGGTTTATCGTTTCGTCTCTTTGTCCACAGAGTCTGCATTTTCTGTTTTCTTGTGTTTTATCGATTCTTGCTTTGATATGATTGGTTCCTATCGAGTTATCTTGTGTTGCAGTTATTAGAGATTCAGTTTCTCGGTATATATGTCCTTTTCGCATCCATTTCCAGGTGTTTTCGTTATTCTACTCTTTTGTCATTCTTATGAATCTTCCGTGGAGTTGTTTCTATTCCCACTTCTCTTTTCTCGTTTTGTCGTTTGTCTCTCTGTTTTCTGTTTTGTTGTTTTTTTCTGTCTCTCGCTGCCATAATTATCCTTTCAGTGTTTTGCATTATGTATTTTTCTAGTCTTTTTTCGTGTCCTTCACACAGTCTTCTATACAGATCAGTCCTCTCCCGCTGTCTTTCCTTTTCACGTAGAATCTGTCAATATCGTCCTTTGGGTATAGTGCATTATGCATAGTCATGAGTTTCCTGGTTTTCTGGTCGAGTTGTCTCAGTTTTTCTTTTGTCCACCCTATAGACGGTCCAGAGTATCTTACTAGTGATACTGCCCATGTATTTATACCTTTTATTAGGTTTCTGCTATATAATTTCGTTTCCCGGAGTTTTCTTGTTCTTCTGAGGTATTCCTTTCCAATTTTCTCTTTCATTTCTGTTGCTCTGATGGTGTCCGCTTCCAGAATTCCCAGGTATTTATAGTCATCTTGTTCCCCTAGTGCCTTCATTTCTGTTTGGTTGGGTAATTCCAGGCCTTCTGTCGTTTCCAGTTTTCCCTTTCTTATAACTAGTTGTGCGCACTTTTCCATTCCAAATTCCATTTGGATATCTTGGCTGAAGATCCTGGTAGTGTTAATTAGTGTCTCTAGCTCCTTTGTGGCCCTTCCAAAAAGTTTCAGATCATCCATGTACATCAGGTGGTTCATTTTTCCCTCTGTATTGGAGAAGTTGTATCCCGCTTGACACTTTCTCAGAATACTGTTCAATGGCATCATGGCTATGATGAACAGTAGTGGTGATAGTTAGTCTCCTTGGAAGATGCCTCTTTGTATGTTAATTTCTGTTATGTGTTGTCGATCAGCTGTCAATTTCAGTCTCCATGTTTTCATTGCATTTTCTATTACATTGGTGATCCCGCTTGGTATTTTATACATTTTTAGGCATTCTATTATCCATGCTTGAGGGATCCTGTCGTACGCTTTTTTGTAGTCAATCCATACCATGGCTAAATTGTTTCTCCTTTTTACCTGCTTTAGGACCTTTTGATCTATATATAGCGGGCCATGTGTTCCTCTTTTTCCTTTTTGGCATCCTTTCTGCTCCTAGGGGATGAGTCCACGGTTATTCAGGGAGTGGTAGATTTGTTCCTTCAGTTGTGCTGTCAGTATCTTCCATATAGTTGGTAAGCATGTGATTGGCCTATAGTTCATAGGGACGGTTCCTTTCTCCGTGTTCTTCTGTAGCGGTGTAGTTCTACCTTTTGTCATCCAGTCTGGTACGCTTGCTTTCTGTATACATCTTTTCAGGTTTTGGGTTAGTCTTTCGTGTAAGGTTGTGAATTTTTTGAACAAGTATGCATGTATCCCGTCGTGCTCTGGTGCTCTCCAGTTTGCCATTTTTCCTATGGTTTTCTTTAGGGTTTCCCTGCTGATTTCATTCGCTGTTCCTTCTCCTATTTGTTGTGACTCTTCTTTCATGTCTTTCAGCCATTCGGTATTTCCATTGTGATCTCGTCGCTCTTCCCATATATTACTCCAGTAGAGTTTTGTTTCTGTCGAATTTGGTTGTTCTGTTTTTGTTTTTCCTCCGTTCACATTTTGGTAGAATTGGCTTTCATTAGTTTCAAATGTTCTGTTTTGCTTGCATTGTGCAGATTTATATCTATATGTCTCAATCTCGCTTTTTTGCTTTTACTTTTGGTCCAGTTCTTCAGGTTTCTTGTTTAGCCTCTCCCTGTCAGTTACATTTCCAATATTCCGTTTTCTCCACATTGATTTCTTCCTGTTGATCATTTTGGTTTCTTTTTTATGTTTTTGTATTTGGGTTTCTAGTCTTATTTCCCATCCAGGTTTTGTCGGTCCGCTTGTCCCCGGTTGTTTTTCTTATTTGAGAGTCATACTTGCCATTTTGGCGCCTGCTTAAATTAGGTTGTTTAAGTCTGTGATTGTATTTGTTGGGATATGTGTAAGGAGCTTGTTAACCTTCTCTGTTTCTGGTTTTAATTTCTTCTGCTCTTGGTTCCTTAACTATGGGAGCTTTGTTTTTTCCTCGTTCATCAGCTGTATTATTTTATTTATTTCATTTGCTTCATTCTCTGTTAGTTCTGTTTCATTGTTCTCTGTCTCCACGTTTGTAGACTTCGTTCTTTGTTGGTCTTCGGCTTTTAGTGTTTTTACTTGTGAGGCTTCAACTTGTGGGGTTGCTCTACGTGCGGTTCCGTTGGGGATGCTTCTTGTTCAGTCTCATCATTTATTTTTCGCTGAATTCCTGTAAGTTCTAGTTTAGAGAGCCAACCTTTCTTCTTTATCAGTCTTGCTTGGTCCGCGATTCTTTGTTCTGTCGTATGGTAGTCACTGGATAGGTCCCATAGTTCTTTCATTCGTTTCCGATAACCTCCATATCTACATTTAGGATGACTTCTATAATAGCATTCCATTACGAGTCTATTCTCTTTTGTTGTCCATTTCTTTCTTCGTTTTTATTTCATTTTGATGGTTATCATGGCTATGCTGTGTTTGTTCGGTATCATTTTGTTCCCTGAAATTAGAGGTTATACTTACCTGTTCAGCGTCCATGTTATTTGAGTTTCTGAAACTAGAAAGTTGGCCAACATTCGCAGGATGACGACCGGGTCCCTCATGCTGGCTACTGAAGGAGCACCTGCCGATCATGACACCCAGATCTTTCTTTTGGGTCTCATGGTTTGAATAATTTATAATTGACATTTTTCATATTTTGGTGTTTGTGACAGCACCGAGCCCAGAATTATTTTGCCTGTGTGTGACCTTGCAACGTGGTCTTACACGACCTTGAACCTCTGATCGCGGCCCAGTTATGATCTGCACCCTGGTCGGTACAGTTATGATATGTCGACTGGGCAACCAGGTCTGCCAACCGTTAGTACGTCGCGTCACCCAGTGAGTTCTTCGTTAAGGCGTTGGGGATTCTTCTCGGATGCTCGGTCCTCAAGGCCTGTTCTCCGTGGATCGTCTAGTTATTCTGGGTGTTCGTTGACGGATACGGTGTCACAAATGGCAAATAAAGAAATATACACATATAGGGATCAACGCACATCAGCAACAAAACTCCGGAGGTTGGTTAATATAATATATATTTCGGAAATTCATAAAAGAAGTATTTACAGCATATACATATAGTTGACAATTAATTCAAGCAAGCAGTTAGTTCTACAACTGAGCTTCTGTTGTTGAAATACCTGGTCGGTATCGCGGACTTTGCGTAATTCTCGTTAAGTGATCGACACGTTATAAATGGTGAGTTATCAGGCAACAAGCGAGGGGGAGAGAGAGGAGAGGTGATTCTGCCGAGACAGAACAACTTGACTTAGCTCTCTTTGATTCTGATTCCGGATTCTCTCTTTGATTTAATCTCTGATTTTTCATTTCTTTTATAATATAATTATGGAATGATGACGACACCCATGTGCGTCATCGACCAATCAAATTGCTTGATTATAATTCGACCGGCCTTTTCTCATTGGTTGATTATACTTCGACAGGGCCCTTTTTCATTGGTTGATTATACTTCGACAGGGCCCTTTTTCATTGGTCCATTTCCAGAATTGGATGGACTCCTCCTTTAATTAACGCCCAACTTACACGTTGCATTATTTAACTCCTCCCTGGCTTACTAATGGAATTTTTTCCATATCCAGGAAAATTATTTTTCCTTTGACTTAAAGTAAATCACGCGATTTTATTTGTTTTAAAATTATCTATTGATCTCATTTTTCGCTTTGATAATTCAAAGGAATTTTAGTTTATCTTTGAATTAAGTTCTGGTTGTCGGCCATTCCATTATATCAGACATTTTATTTACGTCAAAAGACCAAGAATGCATTTGTCGCTTTGAACTTATCGGACAACACATTTTCCCATCCGAGCAAAAATATTTCATAACTTCAATTTTCGTTCGACCTGATTCACCAAATGACAATTCTCGATACGTTATATTATTGTTTTGAAATTTCGGACAATTCATTTTTTTCCTATTCTTTGTTCTAAAGCATAATGCCGAGTCACTGCGTGTGTTTCGCTCAGATCAAAAACAACCCGACTTTTTCAACTTGTCAAACTTACAGATCAACCTTGGCTCATAGTTTTGCCAATTGCGGGTGTGAAATCCCCAACCCTCCGACTCTTGCAAAACTATGATTTCGGCCATTTCAGATCAAACGCCTGTGTATTTTGGCTAAAATATTTTATGCATTCTTTTTCGCTTTTGAAGATTTTGTGATTTAACCTCTCGCTACAAAGGCACTTTTGCCGCCGCCATCTCAACAACAGACTTAGCTAAGAATTTATTGACAAAAAAAAATTAATAATAATTTTTATTCCTTCAACACTCGATCATCGTCCGGGAACAACAAAAAATTACTTTTAACCAAAAGAAACGTCACATCAACCCTACAGGTCTGATGCGGCCTCTCTTTAGTGTTACAGTGGTTCTGACGCAGGGATAGTGTAAAACTCCCATGTATACAAGAGGTATCGTCCACTATCACACATACATATGGGACATGAAAAAAATTAAAATAAAAAAAATGTAATTTCTAAATAAGTATTCTACTTAGTAAAAGTCAAAAGTAATACTCTGAAAGAGGGCATTTGAATATAGGTCTACCTTACATACTGCTTACATCATACTGCTTAGCCGCTGGAACTGTTGGATGGGGAAAGAGGAAGGCAATTTTCCTCGTCGCTGTAGTAGTATATAATTCCCTCGTTCAGAGACGAGGAAAATTTCCACGTCTATATCGGTAAAAGGACTGGTTTCTGTTATGAGTTCAAACTAACATTTAACTAGATAATTCGCCAGTCGCCCGTCTGGTTATTTTTGCATTCATTTTTAGAGGATTTTCATTAAATTTGCATTGACAAACAGAATTATGCGTTTATATCGAAACATACTGTTTTCTGAAATAAATTCGAAGTAACATTTAACTTTTTTTAATATTTCGTTGGTTTCTTTAATAGCGTTTTCTGTCATGAGCGTGCTAAACGTCCCTATTTGGGCCCCTGTCTTGAGTTAAATGCCAGGTCGTTATTCAGTAGAGGGTGAGGTTAAGGTGGGAGGTGGGTGGTGACAGTCCTTTCTAGTACACACGTGCCCACATACGCAAACATTCTGCCCGTCTTTGCCAAAAAAGAATAAAAATGAATTCCTCTTTTTTTTCCTCAAGTAATAAATATCGCCAGTTGCCCCGTCTGGTTATTTTTGCATTCATTTTAGAGGATTTTCATTAAATTTGCATTGGCAAACAGAATTATGCGTTTATATCGAAACATACTGCTTTCTGAAATTGGCTTTCACACAGACCATCAAAGATCTCTCCTTGAGAACAACCTGTGGTGTGCCCAGGAAGCTGAGTGACAACGAGTCTCACCAGGTTTCCAGTACTCTCCACCTCTTTCGATAACATTTGCAAATGAATTTGCGTTATGGAAACAGCCGCTTAGGATTGATTCCTCGCTGGCAGCGGCCATTGGTCTCCACTGGAATTTGAGTGGCAATAAGCCTCCACAAGGTTCCAGTTCTCTTCGCACTTGTCCAGCGGAGGTCTGGTCAGTGCTCTCTCCTCAACTCCTTGACTCTTCTCATTTATTTGGCATCACTCCTTTTTTGAAGGGGGGTTGATGGGGCAATGGGAAGGAACGGGGAGGGGATAGCGAACTTATAGATATGCAGCATCAATGTTCTTGTTCCATGTAACGCTTCTTCATGTTTTGCCTCTGAAGCAGTTTGTCTGGTCCGCGCATGTGGCTCATGTGTATTAGTCTCCGAATTCAAGGATTTTCCTTAATATTTCAGTTGTTTTCATTATTGTTATTCGTTGTATCTTTCTAACAATTCCTCTGATTCCAATTTCTCCCATTCTTTTTTCAAAGTTTTCGGAATTGTTCCTAGTGCTCCTACTAATATATTTATTATCTTGATTTTCTTCATCATCCATATCTCTTTCAGCTTTCCTTTTCTTTTATATTCACCCTGTGTTCATCAGGAATAGCAAATCTACGATTTGACAAAACTTTTCTTTATTGTTAATTATTACGACATCCAGTCTTCTTGATTGGATGGGTTTATCTGTTTGTATGTTCATGTCCCATAGAATTTTTTGATTCCCGTTTTCAAGTACTGTTGCCGGCTTATGATTGTATCATTTGTCTGTTCGTTCGAGATGCAGTTGTTTGCATTATTCCCAGTGTTCTGCCCCCTCCAAGTAGTCGTGTCTGTTCTTGTATTCTTTTTGGGTCAGTTTGCTGCATTCACTTACTATATGGTTTATCGTTTCGTCTTTTTGTCCACAGTTTGCATTTGCCGTTTTCTTGTGTTTCATCGATCTTTGATTTGATGTGGTTGGTTCTCGTTATTCTCATCTTTTTTCATTCTTATGAATCTTCCATGTAGTTGTTTATTTTCCCATTTTTTTTTTCCAGTTTTATCCTTTGTCATTATTTTGTTGGCTTTTTTAGTGTCTCTCACTGCTATAATTATTCTTTCAGTGTTCTGCATTATGCATTTTTCTAGTTCCTTTTTTGTGTCATTCACACAGTCTTCTATACAAACCAGTCCTCTCCCTCTTCTTTACTTTTCACATAGAGTCGTTCAGCATCGTCCTTTGGGTGTAGTGCATTGTGCATGGTCATGAGTTTCCTGGTTTTCTGATCGAGCTGTCTTAATTCTTCTTTAGTCCACCCTATGAACGGTCCAGAGTATCTTACTAGTGATACTGACGATGTATTTATACCTTTTATTAGGTTTCTGCTTATAATTTAGTTTCCAAGAGTTTTCTTGTTCTCCTGAGGTATTCCCTTCGAAGTCTTCTTCTTCTTTTTCTTCTTTTTCATTATTATTATTACTATTATTATTATTATTATTATTATTATTATTATTATTATTATTATTATTATTATTATTATTATTAATGTTATTATTATTAATGTTATTAATTTTATTTCTATTATATACTCAATAGAAGTTTTCATACAGGTCATCATCAGAGCTTACTCACTTATAATAATCAATGGTGCTCCTTGGAGTCTGAGAGAAAACCAATTCCTTATATTTCTAGTACTCGATACCTTTTTTCAATAACCTTTGAAAATGATTTATCCTAACAACCGATTACCGTTGATTTCTCGCTCCATTGGCATTTTGGTGTCAATAATCCTCCCCAAAGTCTGAGTCTCCTCCGTACTGTTTCAGTTGAGGCTTTATTAATGCTCTTCGCCCTCGGTCTCTCATCATACTTAATCTTTCACAGCTGTTATGTGTTGTATCAGCCGATAAAGATGCTTTTTGTTTATGCATGTTTTATTTTATATATTTTTAAAAATTTTAATTTCATTTTAATTTATTTATTTAAATTAAAAAGAAATATTTTAAATTTATTATTTATTATTTATTCATTTATTTATTCTTATTTTCTAACTTGGAAGTCAGTGCTTTTTGTCATCGAAATAATGCAATAAATCATTTCTGCCAACATTTTCTTATTGAATCAAACACAGGATTTATTTGAGCTGTTCACCGCTTTATGTTAATCTCTGGATCACAATCTTTCAAACGATGGTAGTTTAATAAGACATGGATTATACATTAGGTTAGAATGGGAAGAACTGGCTAAATCATTTAGGTTTGCTCTCTTCTTCCGCCTGAGTCTTTCACTGTGTAGATACGTCCTCTGTTTTCTCTGATATTCTCTGATCAGCGAATCCATTGGTTTTTCGCACTTTTTAGTAAAAAATCACATCACTACACGCGTAGATTAAACGAACACATTTAAAATAAGATGCGCCCAAGCATATCTATGACGTGCGTGTCTGTCGGTGACGGTTTAGTTTTAAATAGCATTTTTGTTGGTCTGTCACGCGTAAATTTGAAATATCCTTTCCTCTAGCTGAACAAAACGCTGGCCGCAAAACGCGTCGAATGAATGGACGCACAAAGTAATCATGGTTCTATGTTAGATAAGTTAGACTTATCGAAACAGACACCATCAAACAAGAGATCTGAAAAGAATACCTGAGAAAATAACGCAACTCTTAGAAACCTAATTATATATTAGATACCAGACAAAATGTATAAACACATGGCCAGTAAATCTAAGATTTTCCGAGTCATTCATAAATTGGAAAAAACATCTAAGCTTTTGTGAACAACAAACTAGTAAACTAATGATCCTGCAAAAACGCACTAAGTCCATAAGATAATACTGACCGATTCTAAGTAAGTAAGAGAAAAAGTGTGTGAGAGGGAAAGAGAGAGAAAAAGAGAAAGAGAGAAAGAGAGAGAGGGAGAAAGAGAGAGATGACTAGTAAGTTTGTGTCAGAGTGTAGATCACACAAAAACGTTAAAATGTATACTTCGTTAATGTTCACAATAATAGTAATATTAATACAAAATAACAACTTAATCGGCGAAGTTAAATAAAAGATAGAAAATTTGACATAGAAATATAGTAATTGATTATATTTTAAAAAGGAGGAGGTTGTCGGACTATTTGCGTTTCCTTTTTCCCTAAACACCTGAAATAGATTAATCCTGCTATTTTTTTTACTCTCTAAACTTTCGTGGCATATAATCACACACACACACACACACACACACACACACACACACACACACACACACACACACACACATACGCATATATATATTTTTTACTAGGAGTTCAGTCCGGCTTTGCTCAGGCCCTATGTATGTATATATTAAAAAGTTTTACTCATGGGTAGGTAACCTACATCTAAAATTTCAAGTATTTTTACCCGAAATTGGCGGAGGAGTTTGGTAGAGTCTACAAAGGTCAACTCTTTAAACTTTGACCTCTTGGCCAGCCACATGTTCGCCAAAAAATGACCAAAAAGTTTACTACATGCCTGAATACCTTTCATGTAAAATTTCAAATGTTTAGACCCAATATTGGCTAAATAGTTTGCCAGAGACCGCAAAGATGCAATCTTTAAACTTTGACCTCTTAGCAGACAAATTCTCGGCCAAAAACCGATTAAAAAGCTTGTCCTATGTCTGAATACATTTTATGTAAAATTTCAAATGTTTAGACCAAAAATTGGCTGAGTAATTTGGTAGAGACTGCAGAGGAAATTTTATTTTTAAAAATGCATCTCAATTTTGACCCCTTAACATTTATTATTTTATGCTCAAATCAAATCAAAATGTTTTATGCACGTCCAAACAATCCATACCTAAAATTTGAAGTGTTTATAACCAAAATTGTTGAAGGAGTTTGATAGAGTTTTCAAAGGTCAAATCGTTGAACGTTGAGCCTTTGACAGCACAAATTTCTGACTGAAAACCGATAAAAAACGATTTTTCCAAATGTCAATACACGTTACGTCAAATCCCGAGTCGTAGACTGAAAATAAACAGAGTAGTTTGGTAAGAAAATGCACCCCCCACACACAGAAAATTTAACTTTTATAGATATACTAGCGAGGGGTACCCGGCGCTGCCCGGGTGTTTGAAGGTGTGGGGGGGGTTTAAAAAAGTAAGTATGAGGATCGAACCCGAACCAACTGAGGCAAAGTTGTGGGAAAAAAACGTGCGACGTTAACCATTGCCCCACCCGCGACATGCTTACGGAAACACGTTTGAATTTATTTAATTACTTGGATTTAGCAGGTGCTTGTTTTAATGAGTTAATGAGGTCAAGTTTGACTGCGGGATTTCATTTACTGCTGAACGCTCCCCCTCCCCAAGATGTTATAGGAAAAAGACTAACCCACATGCGGCGAGCGACAAATATTGAATATTTATCTTCCCGAAATCGAGCAAATTAAATAGACAGGCGAGCTTCGTTGTTAACTGTGAGATATTACGATGTATATGTGATATAAAAAGTTTTAAAAAGTTGTGAAGCGAGCGACCGCTTCTCTGAAAGAAGCCTTTTGTAGACACACAGAAAAAGCGAACACACATGCATGCATACATACATTTTCGCTTTTATATTTATAGAAGATGGATAATAAAATGGTATTCCTGTTGGTTTGTTCATAGTTTAGCTAATATATACAAAAGGCACACTGTTTCTAAAATAGATATTAAAACTGAAAACGGGCGTTTATATACTTTTATTCCTGCATGATTTCTATATATACTATTTATTCAAAAGGAAATAACATCCACGAAGTTATCTCATTTGCATATTACATTACAAAAATCTGTTTTAATAATTAGCTCTAAATTTTTAATGGAAATTAGTAATATAATTCTAGTTAAAGTATTATGTAAAGTTGATTTATTTAAATTAATCTAAATTTTATTTATATTTAATATATATTATATTTTATTGTTATTTTAGCCAATATAAGCTGTGTTTAAAAATGGAAGTAAGTTTTTATTTAACCTTTGAGATATTTCCATTTAAGCTATAACGTTTAATTCCCTGTTTGAATTTCATAGACGAAGATGGTTAAGTTTTATGCTTTCAACAATAAAAAATATGGTCAACTCTCAGGAAAATCGTAACAATTTAGAAAATTGGGTGTATCTTAACTATCATGTGACTAACCCCCCCCCCGCCGGTTTTGATTTTACCTGGAAACACCGGGTTTGTGCAGACTAATAGCATAATGGTAAGAAGCCTTGGCTGTCGTTTTGGCGGTCGGGTTTCGATCCTGGTTTAAGGTAGTTGTCTGTCTAGCCGCACTGTTGAGCTGTGATACAGCGAAACAGTACTGTATATGGATGACTATATATATATATATATATATATATATATATATATACTTCGGAGTAGTTTTTATTTAACAATCAGTGGTTATGTAAACGTGAGATTGTAGGTTTACAAAATATTACTGGCAGTAATATTCTATAAGTTATCCCATCTAAACGAGAATTGCTATTCAAGATAGAGCAAATAAATTAAATTGTAATTCAATGAATTTCAAAAAACTCTCATTGAAATGAAATGAAGTGGTTGAGTTTCATATCAAAGAATTTTTATTATTCTAAGCAAGACAAAGAATGTTTTAGAAAGTTTATCTCCTTAACCTATAGGGTTTCGATGTCTACCATCTCATCAGAGGAGTGAAAATATTAGCAAATAGTTATAAAGGTATGCACCCTATTTGCTGACTTTAGCAAATAGGGTGCATACCTTTATAACTATTTGCTAATATTTTCACTCCTCTGATGAGATGGTAGACATCGAAACCCTATAGGTTAAGGAGATAAACTTTCTAAAACATTCTTTGTCTTGCTTAGAATAATAAAAATTCTTTGATATGAAACTCAACCACTTCATTTCATTTCAATGAGAGTTTTTTGAAATTCATTGAATTACAATTAAATATATATATATATATATATATATATATATATATATATATATATATATATATATATATATATATATAGTCCAAAAAGCGGGGAAGGGCTCATTTACTAAATATTGATTGTACATGTATTTTTATTGTTTTTTTGGATGTTTACGTTGTTTTTCTCAATTTTGTCCCTTACTTTTGGACGTTCCTATTTTGAGAATAAATACATAGTTGTTATAATTCTTTTTCTATCATTTGCAAATGATTTAAATTTTGGTATGCTATTATGGATGATAACGACTACCAGTTGTCAAAATTTCAGCTGTTCACAGTTGTTATTTCTAACAAATATTAGGTTTTAAAATGTTGTCCCTAAGTTCTGGGCGCTACTGTATATATATATATATATATATATATACAATTGAAACATCTTATTATTGAAAATTAATTTAAATTTTCGAAATGGCGTTGAAAACTTGTAAAAGAAGGTATCCAGAATTTTTAATTATCCAACAATAGTACAAATAAACTTATTCCGCAGAGTTTGGAAAAATGCAATTCTTCGAATGAGAGGAAAGATGTTTGCGAAATATACAATAATTTTTGAAGGTCAATGTTTTAAAATTAATTACAAATATGAATTGAATCATGTTTGCATAAAATAGCTTTTAACGGTTAGGGAAAGTTTATAAAGATTTATAATGATTATGAAATCAGGAAAAAGGAAAAATATAAAAATAAAAATCCATTGAAAAAGTAGGTAAAATCCAGGAAGAAACAAAATAAATCCAAATAAGTCCGTTGATAATGCATAAAAACGGGAACACAGAGTTATAGATGTCGAGGGTAAAATAATGCTTCCAGGAAATACATCAGTTCAGGGAGAAGTAAAATTTAAGTCAATAATTTTTTTTTTTTTAAATACTAGCCTGAATGCCCGGTGTTGCCCGTGTGTGTTGAGCAAAAAAAAACAACAACAAAAAAACAAAAAAACAAAAACAAAAAAAAAGTAAGTGATAGTAGACAGGCAGGGTCGAACCCGTTCTGCGAAGGAGGAAAAGAACGTGGAAAAAAAAACGTTACATCTTAGTCGTTGCGTCCATCGCCAAAGCGGAAGCGGCGAATATTTAAATTAAGGCTAGTCAATTGAAAAGAAGGGATGATTTTCGGAAACATCGGCGAAAAAAAGCGACCTCTTCATGTAGAAAAGTGCCCAGTTGAGGGTGAAGACATTAAGTTTTTAGCCAATTATTCTATATTTGTTGACCGAAGGGTCGAGCTTCAAAACGATACCCATCTCGTGAAATCTGTCGCCTCTGTCGAAAGTTTTAGGCAGACACATAAACAGACATACATTTAAACAGACAGGTGGGATTTATATTATAGGAATTGACGGAGAAGGCAATATATATATATATATATATATATATATATATATATATATAATAAATACGTTATATACGTTTGAAACCAAAAACAACGCATTATTACAAAATAAACAGACATTTTTTTTGTTTGAAAATTATGTTGAAATTCATAAAAATATTTCGAGGCAAATCCTCATCATCAGTATGTCGTTCTTTCTTTTTTTTTGCCATGTTGTTGCTGGGGCAGAGAATAAGCAAGTAGAAGTCCATTTGTTGCTTTTACGGTAGTTTTTTTAAATCTCGGAACGGTGCGTTTGGTCATGCGGGATTCACGTTAAGATTTCTTGTTCCTTAGAAGCGCCG
This sequence comes from Euprymna scolopes, assembly GCF_053919585.1. Taxonomy (NCBI): domain Eukaryota; kingdom Metazoa; phylum Mollusca; class Cephalopoda; order Sepiida; family Sepiolidae; genus Euprymna; species Euprymna scolopes. The sequence continues at coordinate 69,220,299 of NC_136492.1, forward strand.
GTTGAGTTTGAATAAATTAGGTATTATATACGTTTGAAACCAAAAACAACGCATTATTACAAAATAAACAGACATTCATTTTGTTTGAAAATTGTGTTTTTTTTGTTTTTTTTTGGCTTCAAACGTATATAATTCGTATTTATTTTATCCAAACTCAACCGGCGCTTGTAAGGAACAAGAAATCTTAACATATATATATATATATATATATATATATATATATATATATATATATATATATATATATATATATATATATACACAAATATGCCTGTGTGTCATAATTACAGAGTAGAGGGTGTGCCGGATCATCTCCAAAATTTCAATTTAATCGCTCGCATTTAAGTTTGGAAACTCATTTTTGTTTGGTCTGTCAAGATTAAGTGCAAAATATAATTCATACATGCGTCCATATAAGATGCTATATATTTCCCTCGATCTGTCTGCTCCTCTGTAACGCTGAGGTTCATCGCTGAGCGCACAGATTGAATAGCCGCATTTTAAGAATGCCCGCCCTTGGTTCTTTCAACCGACCTTTAAGTCTTTACTTATGGATTTCGCTTAAATTAAAAATAGTTGAAAGAAACCAAATGGTCTCTTTCAACTATTTTTAATTTCTGACAAAATGGCACCAATGATTCTGCAATTAGGTTATTCGTACAGTAATCGCATCTGATTGATGATTCCTGCTCAAAGAATGCACTCAAACGGTTCGTACTTATACTCTAGATTGTAGGCATTTCACAAGAAAGCTAATTTATGCTGCGGCTCAAAGTAGAATATTTTGTTATAAACCCATGGTGTCGATAACACAGAACCAAAAAAAAAACAAAAAAAAAAAACAAAAAAAACGCAGCATAATTATAAAACTATAAAGAGAATAGGTAAACAAAGTCTATGTACCATCATTCTGTTAACCCGCTCTGTCTCTCTCTTTCTCCTTGTATGTGGATGACTATAATGCTCCCTAGCTTGGGTTGAGAATATTGGGAAGTAATATACAAACTGCCATTAGCGTATTAAGCGATGCCCTTTGTATAAACAAATTGAGCTTAGTTCTTTTGGACGATGCCAAAACATCGTTAATTCACTACCCACACAGCAGCAGCAGCAGCAGCCGAATAGCGTAATGGTACTAAAGCCTTTGCTGTCGTTTGGGCGGTCGGGTTTCGATCCTGGCTTGGGGTAGTTGTCTATCTAGCCGCATTGGTGAGCTGTGATACAGCAAAACAGTACTGTATGGGGATGACTCCCCCCCCTCTCTCTCTCTCTCTCTCTATATATATATATATATATATATATATATATATATATATATATATATATATCTTTGGACTAATGTTGATCATTATCTCCTGCGCGGATGATCAATCATGTAAGTATGAAACAAAAGTGGCTGCAGGTTTTTTTACAAGGTAGTCACCATTTATCAAGGTCCGGAAGCCACTCAGGGATAAGGGTTATTGCGTGTATAGGAATCAAAGGGATAGTATCGTAGTAATCGTTAGTATTGGAGATTTGATAAAGTGTCTTAATTAAAAGGGCGGTTCATCAGGAATTTGTTTATGTTGGTATGGTGATAGAAGGGATGATAGTTGTTTCAGTCATGAGGGGGTTCTCCTCCACTGACTGAGGAGGGAGCGAGGTGCTGGAACAGATATTATACTATGGTTCTAAGTGTTTCTCTTGATTTTTTTTATTACTCTTTTGCAGTGGTTGCTGGCGGTCCTGAAAGCAGCTTTATGTATATGAAAATAATTATTTATAATTTATAGTTATTGTCGCCTCTTTAAGAAATAACATTTTAAAAGTTAAACACTACCTGAGAAATTGAAAAAGTCGGTCAGTTACTTTTGTGTGCATATATATATATATATATATATATATATATACTTTTTTAGCAATTTTATAAGTCTCAAATCTCAGCGACTATTAATAAGAATTTAACAAATGAATCCTTGTTGGAAAGGTAATGACCGGAATTGTGTAGTGGGCTATGTGACATATGCCCTTAAGGTCGCACATTAAGGACATCATTCATCATCCGGAGCTTATTTTTGGCACTTTTTACAGGTTTCAATGTTGTTTACCTTGATTTACATATGAATTACAAAATAACTGATATTTTACCAAAACCTCTGGCCTTGATGAAGAGGAGACTAAAACTTGCTGCTATTGTTTTAAATGATCTGAAATAACAGCAGGGGGGGCAATTCTAAATCTTATATGATATATCTTCCCTCTTTGGTTTTCATACATACAATAAATTCACAGTGTATAACTATTAGTTGATACTGGAAATATTCATAATCGTATCCTATTTCTAAAAGAGGGGAGATATAACATGAGAAATATTTGGAATTAAATATCCCCTTGCTGCAATTTCATATCATTTGAAACCAAAGCAGCAAGTTTATCTCGTCTCGGTCAAGGCCGGAGGTTTTGGGTATATATATATATATATATATATATATATATATATATATATATATATATATATATATATATATATACATACATATATATATATATATATACATATATATATATATATATATATATATATATATATATATATATATATATATGTATATGTGTGTGTGTGTGTGTGTGTGTGTGTGTATGTATAAAAAATAAAAATAAAAATACCAGCGGTGGTTGATGTTGTTATGAGAAAAATAGAAAAACCGAATGAAATTATTAAAATAATCAACGTTTCGTCCTTATTTCAGAGGACATCTTCAGGATATTGAAGTAAAAATGCAAGAAAAGAAAAAGTCATAGATCGTACGAAAAAGAGAACAGTTTTTGAATCCGACCCATGTCGGGAAGGACAAACATATGTGTGCGTATGGGAAGGTTGGGTTGTTCAATGTCTATATATACACTTTTAAAAAATGCGTTAAATAAATATGTACACTTTTTTTTTTCTCTAAACTTATTCATTTTGTTAAAATATTTAAGGAAAAACGGTTAACCAGGATCTGTTTTGATATTTTGTTCTTTGATTATTATTTTCCCTATGCTAGGGGCTAAATGGTAGAAGGCTTTTCTTTGCGTAATAGTATTAGTGTTTAATATTAGTGCTGATTCTAAAAGTCTCTTTTAGCTCTATCTATCACGTATTTTAGAATTTTCGCATGATGTAAATTAAATGAGTGATCGCGTTCTGCACAATGGCAAAAGAGTGCATTTAGGGCGTTACCATTCCTTATATCTCTTCTGTGTCCATTTTGGTTACATGTTTCCCGATTTCCACCGCTCGGGAAACATGTAACATTCTGAACACATTTATACATTCTGAACACATTTTAAATATATTTTAAATATTTCACACTTTGAATAATTTCTGAAGAGGACGCTACACAGAACGTCTGAAACGCGTAAAAAACTATTTCAATGATTTTAAAACATTATTACAATGATCTTAATATGATACCTTTTTATATGAAAAATCAAAACACGGAATAATAAAATAATGTTAAAAATACATAGCAATTGTTGGTGACCTTTCTTTTTTTTATATATATATATACATGCATGCATACATACATACATTATATATATATACATGCATGCATACATACATTATATATATACATGCATGCATACATACATACATACATATATATATAAGATAAAAAGCTATAGCAAACATCTAAATGACTATTTTAACCACAGTTCCTGATTTCAAAAAACGAAAAATTAAAAGATTCATCTGCCTTACTTTTAATGCTAGGTTTATTTATGGTGTCTTTTAAATTCAATAAAAGCCCTTCAAAATTTGCTGATGAGGAGACCTTGCTTATCAAAAAACTATATATAATTATTGTACATAACTTGATGTATACCACAATAAAAAGCATTGTTTTCCGAAACGATCGTACAGATAATTGATTTTGTTGTTGTTCCTTCTTATGAAACGGATTTTTAATTTAATTAAAATTTGATTTTTAAATTTTAAATTATCAATCACATTACTTAATATATATATATATATATATATATATATATATATATATATATATTAGCAGACCCCGTTAACCGACGTTGCACGGTGGAAGCCTTCCCCCCCCCCCCACAAAAAGTAAACTACGGTTGTCGATAACCTCCAGATTCTGTTTGAATCAGAAATAAGCAAACCAGAGAATGCATAAATCCGTCTGAAATAATAAAACCAGGAGAAATAATCCATTAGAAGATTAATAATAGAAACATAATTTTTAGGAGTTAGTGATTCTCACTGTATAGAAACTCCCAATGTTAAGAACGACTGTCAGAATAGACGCCACCAACCTCAGCACCTTGTTTTTATTTGTGGTTGGTCAATAAATAAATCCCGCAAATTCGTTGGCAGCATACCAATTGCTATGGTTATTGTGTGTGTCGATATCAGAGAAGTAGATTTCTGTATCGCGCAGGCGAGTACAAACGTGGCAGCCATTGTTTTACAGTGCAGAATACATGCGTTTATATCTCTAGAAGCAGGTGTCTGCGCAAAATTTGAATGAGGTTTTCGTAGTCAGGATAGATGTAACGAAAAATGCTGAGGTGGATGTAATATTAAGATTACCCCCCCCTCTCTAATGCAAATACATGTAACGTGTGCGCATGTAAAAGAAATATAACTGGAAATCGTACAATTAAATGGCAAAAGCCAAAAACAAAAATAAGAAAAAATGCACGTGTTTTGGTTCTTGTGCAGTTTAGCCACCGCGCTATTTTTGAATAGTTTAATCGGGTTAAATTGAATCTTCAATATAATTTTTTTAAATTGTTAGTTGGAAGGACAGAATAGTTAAAAAAGACACCCTCCCCTCTCCCTGTTTAGAATGGTTTTCCAGATAATAACGCTATTATTTCAGCACGGTGGCAAAAGTGCAAAAGTGCCCAAGTTTATTTTTTTCATAGAATGTTTTTATTTGAGGGGTGGGTACAATACTACCGTGTCGGTATTGCTAATATGTTTACATTTGTCAACCATTGCTTACATATTTTTTTTTTTAGATTTCCTGACGTGCAAGCATAGACAGAAAATAGTCTGTATATAATCATTTATTCATTTATTTCTGCAAGTTAGTTCGATATAGGCTATCAGTAGGTAACTGTATATTTACGTGCGGTTAATAGTTTATATAATTTCTTATTAGCGCTCGCTAGTGTCTCCTGTGAATAGCGACTGAATCGTAGGTAATCTATGCAATAAAATCCGACCGGCATTATAAAGTTTTTTTAAAAATCTCTGAATGTTTGCTGCGTTAGTTAAGGTTATCAGTATATAATATATAAGTATCTGTTTCTGAATGGTTAATAATCTTTCAATGTTGTTCTTTTTAGCCTTAGTGTCTCATGTGGAAGGCAAAGCCATGTTTGTCTTGTTTTAGAAGTGTTCGTTTATCAAGGAATTTGTTTCATTGTGGAATATGAGAATACCCTGTTTCAGCCAATCGTAAACAGCGGAACATTCATAGGGAGAAGTTATTATTTTTGATGAAGAAATCGGAAAAAACTAAGCTAAGTCTATGTATGTAATTATCCAGTTCAGGACGTTCTATCTCACTGTAGTAGAAACAATGCTTAACCGGGCCCGGCGATAACTGGTAGTAGTGTTAGGACTAAGTATATATAGAGCAGAGTAGGGACTGCTTCATATTGTAATGTTGCGATTGTGATGGCTGTTGTTCACGGATGGAACGTATCATTTTAATATCACAACTGAATATGGCTGTAATGGTGGTCAGAAACTACATATAATAGTGGCTAATAAGCTAGATGCATTAAGTTTGTATGTGGCATCTTATGTTGCAAACTTACGATACTTTGGTACAGAGGTGAATTTCTGCAATCAAATTATATATATATATATATATATATATATATATATATATATATATACATGATGATTTCAACGTCTTGTCAGATGAGTGCCACTCCCTCAGACATTTAAATCCATGAGCCCAAATGTCTGAGGGAGTATCTATACAAATTTGATGTTACAGAGTCTTAGCTTTGTACGACAACTAAGTCTCTCTCTCGGTTCAAAATGTTGAGATCCAGCAACAAGCAAGAGCAAGATAGCCAGCAACAAATTAAACTGCAGACCAGCTTAATGCGGGTACTGGTCTTCCGCTTTTTTATATATCAGAGATTTGCTTCTCCTAGAAAGGTTGCCTTCACTACGGCTTACGGGAGCCCTCTCTACCCCAATACACATATACACACACACAAATATACACGGTGCTAGTTGGCCGTTGACCCAGAAAAGGAGTTCATTCGCCCTTTGGAAGGTCTTGTTTTTAATTCTTCAGGGAGACTAGCCGCCCTTCTCACCAAACAAATCTGGTGGGGGAACCAGTTTAGTCGCCGGTTACCCGACCATGATGCAGGTAGTACTGGGTTACATGGTACCAGTAGCATATGACATGACCTGACACAAATGTATATACACATACATGCATACATACATACATATTTTTATGCGTGTGTGTGTGTTGTGTAGAAGGAGGCTCATATTTAAAGATGAGAATTCATACTTGGGACACATTAACCATGGTGATGATGAGGGGGGACATTTATACAGACTTGAGGACTTCATATTATTAATACAGACTGCATGATATCTGATGCCACAGTTCTTATACACATATAGTGAGGAGAAAATACTTCACTTATGATGATGGTGGGGAGGACACATAACTTGGAAGGGGAGATTTATACAAAGTTCATTAAGATGATGATAAAACACATTTACCTTTTTGTTGTAAGGAATAACGAGACAAACAGTTACACATGCAAATGATAATTTCTTTATTCATCTGATCGGCCGGTCGATGACGTCATAAATTCCAACTTAGATCTACATAGTCTAATGTTCTACCCTTCGCTTCTAAGGGCTCTCCTCTTAAACTGACTATCTCTGATCAACTGTCGACTTTCAACTCTGTCTGATCAGAGCCTTACTCCGAACCCTCAGATTCCTTTATTTAGGAATCTCCTTTGTTTATGACGCCAGAAATGTGTTTTTCAAACGTGACTAATTTTTACGTGGCTTTACATATGTTCGTCCAAACACTTTTGGCAAACAAAAGAATCCTCAATTCTGATCTAATCCATTTTTAAACAATATAATTTAACTCGCATTGTGCATTCATTTAACCGACATGCTTACTATCTAGATTTCTAAAGTATGGACAATCAACTCTTTTTTCGATACAATCAATATTTAACTTTAGATCGAAAAAAAAAAGAGTTGATTGTCAACAATATTTAACTGGCGTACGTCATAATCACGTTGACACACCGGTTCCCGCTGGATCATCGAAGTGAAGCAACATTGAACCTGGTCATTACTAAATGGGTGACCATTTGGGACTTCCAGGTGTTGTATGAGCTCTCCGCTTATCTCGGCAATGTTTCCAGCCGTCTTGAACGTGTCCTTGCTACTGGACTCAAACAGTGTCGATTCAGGAGAAGTGTGGTTATGGATTGCGCAATCTCTGCCACACAATTACATGCGCAACTGCCCTTACAGTGGGTATCCTTTGTCTTTCGAGACTGAACGAAAGCATCGATCAATATTTAACTATTTCTAATAGAATTAACAACAGACTGAATTTCTAACATTCCATTTTTCCATTATTTTTAACACTTGCATACAGGGTTCGATTCTAACCATTTCTTATATCATTTTCACTTATCTAGTATGCCTTCTTACTTAGATGATAAGGGACAGCCCTTCATGTAACACATATACTGATAGTAATAAAAACAAACTCGACCACATCCCTTCATTATCTTACTAACTAAATAAATGTTGCTTTTGGCTGTGAAGACCATAATTGAATTTTTCAAAGAAGTCGGAAAAAACAACAGCATCATCGTTTGGTGCATTTAAGACAAGAAGTCTACATTTTAATAGAGCCTAATCTCGTAGCACCAGGAATTCTGCTAAAAGAACGTCGGCATTCTACTACAATACAGTGCAAGCAATGGAAGCTATTTCTTGTATTGATTCTTCATTCTGGCCTCAACAAAGAAAGAGGCATGACACGACAGTGTGATACACCGAGCTAAAGCTGACCGACCGACATAGCTTCTCACAAGTAGGTGAGGATGCATTCTAAATAACTAAAACAAAAGGAGAATTTATAAAAGGAAAAAATAAAACATGTAATAAAAATTAACACAAAAGATGTTTTAACCAATAGGAATAGCTATGTAAACGCAAATACATAATTTCGTGTTTTGTGGTTTGTAAAACACATGTTTACTCTAGTGCTGTTTCGTAATTGTAAATTGTAAGTTGAATGCGAATTTGCGAACGGCTTCTTGTCGTCGTCCTTGTTCAAGACCTGTCTTTAATTATTGACAAACAAATGATCGAAAAAGAAAAAAACGTGGTACGATTTTTTTTGTGCTTCCAGTAAGACAATCCAAGGAGAAAGAAAAAATATTATAAGATGGCAGTTTTTAAAAGAGAAGAATGACCAACAGAAAGAGAGAAGGAGGGAGATAGAGGGTGAGGGAGAGGGAGAGAGAGTGTAATAGAGAGAGAAGTAGAGAAAAAAAAAGGAAAGAGGGGGAGAGTACGAACAAAAGAAGCAAGACCGAGAAATGACGAACTAGCAAACTAAAAGAAAAAGAGGAAAAGAAAGAGGATAGAAGAAGAATAAGAACTATCGAACAAAGAAGAAGAAGACGAGAGTGAAAAAGAGGGGAAACGAAGAAAAAGAATAATAACAAAGAGAAGGGAAAAGGGAGAGGTAAAAACAAAGAAAAGACAATGATGGCATCGAAGGAGAAAGAGTAGAAAAACTGAAAGGAAATACAGGGGTAGTAGTAGTAGTAGTAGTAGTAGTAGTAGTAGTAGTAGGAGGAGGAGGAGGAGGAGGAGGAGGAGGAGGAAATTAAAGACAACGCGTAGAAAAAGAACCCGAATAAATCAAAAAGAAAAAGACGAAAACGATGACGACGAACAGGAAAGAGAAGAAGCGGGAAGGAAAAAGCGTAGAATAACAAAAGGGGAAACGGAAAGATAGAAGGAGGACAAAAGAAAATACAATGCGTGGAAAGAGAAGAACGGAGGACAATAAAGAACGAGACAATGGTGATGGCGGAGAAGAAGCGGGACGTAAAAGGAAAAGACAATTACGACGCCGGAGAAAGAGAAATAAAGCAGCACAAGGATAGGAAAGGAAAGAAGAAGGGAGGGATTGAAAGGAAAGATAATGCGTGGATAAAGAAGAACTAGAATGAATAAAGAAAGAAAATACTATTACAATCGCGTAAAGGGAGGCGACGAGAAGCGGAAATGGGAAGGAAAGGATAATAACGACGTTGAAGAAGGTGGATAATATGAGAAAAGGAAAGAAGAATAGGAGTAAAAAAAGGAAAAAGAAATACGTGGAAGAAGAAAACGAACCAGAAGGAAGAAAGCAAAAACACATTATGGATGGCGATAAAGAAAAAAGAAAGAAGAAAAGAAGAATGAAATTAAGTATCGCATATTGAAAAGAAAATATAATAATAATAATAATAATAATAATGATAATAATGATGATGATGATGATGATGATGATGATGATGATGATGATGATAATAATAATAATGTAAAAAAAAAAAACGATAAACAAGGGAGTCAAGCACGCAAAGATTTAATGAGAAAGATAACTTAACGAACAGGTTTCCAACCAGAGAAATGTTGTCACTTTATAATTTGATAAAAAGGAAGATTCGATGCTGGCTCAGATTATGATAGCCATTAATCAGAGCATGTGGCATCAATGCGCTAATCATTTGACTTTCGTACCTCATCATGAACTTGACGTAAACTTGTCATTTTAAAAATTATGTAATTTTGAAATTTCTAAAACAGCATTAACTAAAGTTGACACAGATCTTCATATTTGTTATTGCAGGTCATATGTGAGGCTAAAAATCTAATTTCCTACTTTCACGGGTTGGTGAAAGCCATAAATTGTACTAGCAGGCATACTCGTCCGAGAACGAGTTCGTTATAACGAGCATTTGCGGAACCTTTACTAATGGCAAGATGCTAGGGTGTGGTTCCTGGTTTAAATGATATAGACAATCACCATCATCATCTCATACGAATCCGAAGATTTTATTGTTGGCATTGATTTCCTTGATATTTTTCTAGTCAGAGTTCATTATATTCGGGTGCTTACGAGAGGGAAGAAGTTTCCAACATCCTAAGTAAAAGTGTTTCTGTGAAAGGAACTGGATTCGAACTTGGCACACGCAGGTTGTCAGTCCGTGTCGTTAACCATCACCTTCCATATAGACGATAATCGCGTCTTTGCCAACTAATAATATTATGGTAGCGAATGAGAAAAATAAATAAAAACGTAAATGTTATATTTGAAAATTGGTTACCATTTAACACTTGCTAAATGGTAACCAATGGGTGTTTTTTGTTTTGAATGAGGGTAGTCGCTTATATAGATCCGTAGGCAACTCTAGGATAAAGATTAATAATAGATGGTAAGACAACATGATCAGTAATGGTGGAATTTTGGTAGGGTTTGATTATTTAGGAACTTATGTACCTTAGATTTGAAAATGGCCATGTTATAGTCAATTGGGAGGAAGCCCACAGTAATGTGTCCCACAGACGGACAGTTCTAGGAAATACTCTGCTTATAGAATTTTCGTTTAGTTTTAGGCACAAATAGAACGTGAGAGAAATTATTGAGGTTTATTGTAGCTAGACGATTATTTGTTGCGAATGTTTTACTAAAAGAACCATAGATTAGAGCTCAGTCGAGCACCATTAGTAAAAGTAAGGATAGAATAGAGACAGTCTCGGAATATCTGTTCTGTGCGAAAGAGGAAGAAGGAAGGCGAAAAAGTCCTCAGCTTCTAAACTTCGCAGATGGTTTGTTACCTTGTAAAGGCTTGAAAGTGTACTCTTAGGATCCCCACACCAGATGTGGCAAGAGTACTCCATTTTAGGACGTATTTGACTCTTGTACTAATAAAGGATTTTGTCGGGAGAGAACACGACTTCGATTTCGACCTGACAGTCCGGAGACTCGAACAACAACAGCAGCAACAACAGCAGCAGCAGCAACAACAACAACAACAACAACAACAACAACAACAACTCACAATTCAAAGTACGTCAAATCATTTGAAAACCATACTATGTTACAAACTGCGTGAAAATATGCATGGCTTGTCTAAACATCAGGACGTTTCAGTTTTGCGGGGTTAAGCTCCTACCCCTATTAACACATGTTTGATTAATGAATATAGTAAGGACTTTAGAATCAATATAATTTGGCGTTTGTTAATCATAAGAACTGACAAACACTTGCACGGACTTGGAGTCTATATTCGTAATATCCTTATCTTAACCAGCGAACACGGTTTTGATAATAGCGTTATGTGGGAAGGCCAAACACCTATTTTGTGACATAATCGTGAGTTCAGAGATAACGGTTAACGACACGTGTCTCAAGTTCGAATCCAGTTCGTTCTAAAAAATTACTTTCACTTAGGATGTTGGCAACCTTCACGCTGTTCCTCGCGTAATCCCCGATGTCTTTCTAGAATGAAATCTGACGAGAAAATATCGGGGAAACCAATGCGAATAACAGAATCTTCCGATTCATACGATATGATGATGATAATTGTAAGTTATGTTATTAAATGTGCCAACAAATTTTCTGCTTGTACAAAGAAAACAAGAAATATAATAACATTGTATTTAAAAAACTCTTATTTTACTGTAAATAAATAGAAAAAGAAATAAACCTTAAACAAAATAACTGCATTACTTATTTTAATGCAGGAATAACCACAATAATTATAATCAATTAACAGAAAATTGTTTTAGCGGCAAAAGAAATATCATTTCTGTTTAATAAGTTTATTATGAAAATACTATTTCAAGTTTATATCTAACAAATCGACAGCATACTATATCAAAGCTACGTAGGACAGACTGACCAACAGACTGACAGAGAGAGGTCCTTATAGAAATGAATCTGGAAAGAATAAACGAAAGCCACTAATCAATTTTTAGTACATATTAGAGTGGTGAAGATCTTCCTAAGATTCCAATTTCTTTTCATGTCATACATAAGACCTTGGTATTTCGTTATCGTTCCATCGGGGACACTAACTTCTACTATCACTATGTCAGGTTTAACAGTCCCGTTTTCAAGAAAGAGTTCAAAATAGCTTAGTGGGGGTGCCCCTTTCTCTTCCCTGCAACCTCTTTCCCACAGGAGAGACATTGCGAGCCTGTCTCTGATTTATCGTTATTTTCATGGCAAATACTCAGCTGAGCTTCAATCTATGCCCCCCCCCTCGCCAAACTTTCACGAAAAACACTCGTCTAGCCAAAACCACTCTCAATAATTCCCTACACTCTTTATCTGTACCTAAACCTAAATGCAGATTCCATCAACAAAGCTTCTTTCTTAGAACTGCACATCTGTGAAACTCTCTTCTGATTGCCTGCTTTCCAGATGACTACAATTTGATTATCTTCACGTCCAATGTAAACAAATTCTTGATGAACCGTCCCCCTAAGTAATCTAATTCATAAAATTCCCACTACTTATGATTACTACGCTATAATCAAATTGACTAATGTATACCTATTAACCCTTATCCTCGAGTGGCTTCCGGGATTTGATAAGTGGTGATTCCTGTGTAAAACAAAACAAAAAAAAACGTAGCCTTAGTCATAGTGGGTGGTGTATGACTTATTTCGAACTGATATTTCTGGTTCAAGTTCTCAGGTCTAGTTGCTGAACTCGATTTTCAACTTTATACAAACTTACACATGTTATTGTATCGCATTGTATAATAACTTCCCCCCAGCAGAACCTTACAGTTCGATATCAGGTGGCTCATACTTTCTACTTCTGTATGGCAGAACTTGCACTTGTCATTGCTGAGGTCACTGGTTACTAATGCAACGATTTATGACAAATAATACAGGATGGCCGCTATGAAAGCGGGAAATTGGAGGTTGTAAAGTTTATTTATTGTTTTTGTTTTGTTTAAATTTTATTGCGTCTGGTTTATTCACTCTTCAATTTTAATACCTACATTGTGGACGGCGGCTTTGAAAGACATGATTATTCTTGTCGAAAGTGATAAGCCGACTTCTGGATTGACAACGTTATAGATGTTCTGCATAGGTGACGGACAACGTCGGGAAAATGTCAGATGTATAGCATATACGCAATTCAGTTACCTAAACGTAGATTTCATGAACAAAGCTTCTTTCTTAGAACTGCACGCCTCTAGAATTCTGTAACGTTTTCCTGGTTTCCAACTGACTACAATATGGTCGCCTTGAAGTCTAACGTGAACAAGTTCTTGATAAACCATCCCTGTAAGTAATCCAATTAACCAAATTTCTACTACTAACGATTACTACATTTTCCCGTTGACTACTGGACACTTAGTAAGTCTTATCCTCGAATATCCTACGGGCCTTGATGTTATATATATTAATGTGCTGTGATCATCAGGTTTCTCTCGGCCGTATAAACGAAAAGTTATTTTCGTTTTAAAATGAATACGAGACACTTTTTATGATTTCTATATAATTTATTTATTTACACATCAAAATAAAAGTGACAACATCGTAGTGCGGTGGAGGTTAGTGGAGCAAGGATGGGTTTCTCAGAACTCTGTGTCGATCTGTATTTGTCGGGCTGCGTCTCTCCTGCCTGTCTTTTCTCTCTTCTTTTTTATTTGTAACGACTGACCTGATAACCTTTTTCTCGTCAACTTTGTTTATTGTTTCCCGAACTTCTCTTGGTCAGTTCTCGTGTCGATTGACCTGATAATTTTCTTTTCGCCAGATTCGTTTATTGTCCTTTTGTTGGTTTTGGTGTTACCCATTTTAACATCGGTTAGCTTTCCTGGCCGATTGACGTCATCTTGACGCATTTCTCTTTTGGTGACCTCGAGTTCCAGGCACTATGAATATAGGTCACTTTATTCCTGAGATTGACGTCATCATGATGTCTTTCCACCGGTGGTTTCAGCTCACTCCCGGGACCATGAACTACTGGTTACCTTATTCCTGGTATTGACACATTGTGTTCTAGCGATTCCCAGGACACCTTCTCCGTAACACTCCTCCCTTGCCACACACAAAAAATTATATATACATATCATATTTTTTTAAAAAATAATTCAAGAATTCATGCATGATTTTTCCTTTCTTTTCAGTTCAACAATAAGTCATTTTTGTCATTTTATTTATGTATTTATTTACTTTTTATTATTTTCTATTCTTCTTTTTCCGTGAACCCAATTGCTCATTATTAACACAATTTCATTATTACAATTACACATATGCTTTTTATTACATTTCTCTTTCTGGGCATATCCCAATGCATGTTTTTTTTTCATAGCAACATCGATGGTATTTTCACCACAATTTAAACTTGACATTGAGTCAGTCGACGTCCAATAGTCTATGCATGCTTCTGCTCTAGTTACTTTAAATTAACTTTACCATTCCAATTACTTTGTTGAAACGGGAAGCAACTCTATATTTTCCCAAGACGTCAGTTGCTTTAACCATGGAGATAAGGGATATTTTTCTCTTATTATTTTATAGAATAGTGTTCGCAGTTTCCCTATCATTTCTGTAGGTCAGAGAGGCGTAACTCTTTACTAACCCCTGAATTTTCTTCTCCTCCCCATGCATAGCTACTACCTGTCACTTTTCATGGGGAATTCACGTTCCAAATTCCCCTGTCTTATCTCTGATATAGTTCCTTGGGTTTCCTTTGAATCCCCCTGTTCTCTCTCGCTAACTATTACTGTTCTAACTACTAACGCTATAAACGTCAGCACGCATATTCCAACCAAGCTACCGACTACTATTACGACAACCAAATCGGCAATATATAAAATATATCTTGTTTATATATATATTTCAGAGTGTTTATCTCGTGTGTGCATATATGGCAGAGTGTATATTAAATAGTGGTATGCATATTTATCGAAGACATGTTTGTTGCTGTTAACATATGACGGGATACATTTCAACAAGGGGAGATACATTTATAACAGAGGCTGAGACATTTATATTCTCGGTACATCATGGCGATTCTGATGATAATTCTTTTATCATATTATAAATACGGAGCTGAGAGTCATTACTTAATGATGATGTGAACGGACAGACAGTTATTTTAAGATATATAGCGGGGAGATACTTCACTTATGATGATGGCAACGAGGCAGGCGGTGCTTTTAAGATGATAGACAAAAACACATTCCCCTTTCAGTTGTAATGAAGACACGCAAACAATTTACAAAATATAGATGGTGATTCTTTATTCATCCAGCCGACTTAGTGATGAATCAGGAATTCAAGCTTGTACGATTACATGGTCTCCTCTTCCCGCCTTCGCCTCAAGGGCATCAGCTTCGACTCTGTTTTCTGTCTAACAAACTCGAACCTATCTCAATATATTGGAATCCCCCCTTCTTTATGACGCCAGAGGCGTGGTCAAACAGTGTGACTACCTCATGTTTCAAATTACACGTGTTCTTTACAGATGCATCCACACGCCTCTTTTAACAAAGAAGTTCTTAAATGAATTGTTTCATATCTAACCTATTTGTTAATCATTATTTCTAAACTGCATTGTTTATATCTAACTCTGACATAAATAATATTTAGTTATTTGCAGAAACAATGACAATCGTTTTACATTCCTAGGATTTACATATGTATTCTTTTTTTTTTTTTAACTTTTCTTACTGAGTTCAATTCTAGCTTTTTCCAATTATCATTTTCAAACTTACCTAGTTTGCTCTTTTACTTACTGGAGTCTGTCCCTTTTTAAATAACACTCCTTCCCTTTTCAAAAAAATGTACGCATTTTTAAATTCCTGTACATTTTTTCTTTATATCCTTACAAGCATTTGGCAAGGAAAGATCAGACACCATCATAAAAGAAAAAACTTTTAGTCTGCACTTTTCCAACTTACCTAATTATTATTTTTTAGACCAGAATCTCCATCTGATCTCCCTGGCATATTCTATTTAGGTGTAGGGTATTACCTCCTATGATCCATAACAATCCAGCCACCCTTATGTCGTAAACCGAGGTTCTATTTTTACCTCTTCACCAATTCGACGACTCTTCGTCCAAATGTGTTCTGACTCTTTCTTTCGCATGGTTGTTCTACTAATTATAGCGTTGTCTTATTTTCAAACCATTTTATTTATTTTGGGACATACACCAAAGCTCATTTACTTAAATCTTTGTGGTTGGCTTCTAATAATCAAGATATACCTTTTCATCACACGGATTCACTCGAATTTCCTCGCTTGGACTCTTAGAACTGGACAAATACATTAAAAATATCACCCTTAACTAAATATTCTCATTTCCCCTGCGCCAAATTCCTACTTGCACACTAAATTCTATGGCCAGGAATTTTATGATTTTTCTTTTCTCTTCTATCAGAGCATCCAAGATCCAAAATCAGGGATATCCCGCATACATTCATCTATAAAAATATATCATAAGGTTATAACTTTTCTTTCTACGTGTTTACGGCATATTTTCTTTTTCCTTCTTATTACTCTGAGTGATTTGTCTTTGTACTGACTTCCTTTCGCCATCTATGTAACTGAAGACACCTCGTATATTCCCTAACATAAAATGTCTGCATTCTTAACATGGTGTCAATTTACCCTTTTTTTTCGAAGCCGTTATTTGCAGTCTGCTTTAATTAAAATCACAACATCGCAGATGTCCATCTGTTTTTTTTTCTTGTTCCATGACAAGTAACTTTCTTGCGAAAAAATTATGGACAAAAAACAAAACAAAACAAAACAAAACAAAAAGAAAAATTCTATATTTTGGCTTATCACATCTGAAAGCCCGGTAAAATACCCGTTCACGTAATTTTTCTTTTGTCCTCTCTCTAAAATTACTCTAGGCCAACCATTTGTTTAAATCATCGATTCATTTTTTATAACCTGTGTGTTTCGTTTTAATTTATATCTACTTAATTATAGCGTGAATTCCTGATGACAAAATTTACAATACATTTATACATTCAAATTAAAATTCTTTTTTTTTTAACAATATTTGTTCAGATGTGTCGACAGTTTTCTCCAAATATACATCGTTATATTAAATGTTTTACATGCATTAGACCTCAAAAGTCAATATAACTTATCTTCAATTTTTTTTGAAGAAAAAGAACAACAATAAAAGTTCTGTTAAACACTGGCAAACAAAATTTGTACGTAATCACCGGACATCCATATAAACTCACATTCAAAATTGTCCTTTTTTTACAAAAAAAAACAAACAAAACAAATAAAAGAAGACCAGGAAAGCTGAAAAGTTCACTATACTCAGATAAATGCCTTTCATTTTTTTTACAATAAAAGTACTTCAGTCTCAGCAATAACAAACACGCTAGTAAAAGTACGTTTCAGTTTGATACTTGTAACTAGTGAATACAGTATTGTGAATACTACAAGTACGATTTGATGGCTATTAAGTAATGATCAGAAATACGTCTAGAAAATAATAAGATAGTTAGTAAAAGACCAACATACTCCAATTCCTTCTCATTTCGTGACCCTGTGCCTCATTCCATGCATTTACAATGAATATAACCGACTTATGGAAGATGATGATGAATAGATAGTTAACGACACGGACTGATGACCTGGTTATATCAAGTTCGAATCCAGTTCGTTCCACGGAAACATTTTCACTTAGGATGTTAGCAACCTTCATGCAGTCTCTCCCGATTCTTTTTTCTATAAAGATTTCTAACTAGAAAGATATGAGGCCAACCAATGCTAACAATCGAATCATCTGATTCATACGAAATGATTGAAAGACTGAATTAATCGAATTATACAGGAAGCGTTTTAGAACCGAGAAGAAAAAAATGTAATTTGTAACTTCTTTGTTAACCTTGTAAATTGCTTTTATGTATTTGATAAGATGAAAATACATTATCTAAAATGGAGTGCCATTATTCAGTAATATATAACAATAAGTAACACTATATAGTGAGTAGTAGTAGACTACACATGTAACAGAGCCGTTATTGTTGGATATACTTGATATAAAGGCGTTTGTTAGAAAAGAAGAAAAAGCGTGTTGAATTTTTTCTTCATTCTGTTTCCTTTTGCGATACAGTCTACAACGTATTGGGTCTGTTAAACTGTAACGACACTGCTAAAAAAGGTGTACAACATTACACACATCTAAAACATAAATATGTCTAAGGCTCTTAAATATTCATACTAAACTTGTCTCCAAGAATCTGCGGCGTAACGGTTATAAATACCAAATAATATTCAGTTCTACGTTACAATGTTCTGCATGATGAAGGTTCAATTCTCAATGCTGGCAATATTAAGAATATAATTACGAATTACTTAAGACTTCTACCAAGTCATAACTGATAGAATGAAAGCAAAATCGATTAAATAAATGGCCCTGTTCGAAATTCCGCTCAAATTCCCGAGTTCGATAATATCCGCCCAAAGAAGATCGAAAGTGACATCGATCGAGACGTTGTGAGAATAACATTCAAGAGGAGACCATTGGTCAGAATAATTCAAATAATGCAAATTCATTATCTGTTGGAGGAAAAAAAGAGGGACGACTTTAGACAGCGTGACCCCAGTGGAACCAGTCAGTCTGATCGGTGAAACAGGCTGACCTTATTCGTATAGACCAGTTATTTGAGAAATCTATTTGAACGTTCGTTATCAAACATGGCGGGATTTTGTTTCTTGTTAGCATAAGTAGGACAGTAATTTGAAACGCACGCCGTTCAATATTTTCTGTGGTTCGTGAGAAATATGAGTTATAGCAAATAAAACATCCATTACGCAAAGAGTAAAAGGTCAGTTCGAAATTCACTAAAACAGAACCTCTTAAGTGACCGACGGATTCTTTTATGTATAGATCAAATAACTAGTTGAAATACCTGTCAACGTAGGTTAGGTGAATGTCGAGGCAGGCTATGACAGCCTCGTCAAGGTAGAACTTGCATAACCTTGCTAAATCTGGTACGGCGGCAATGATCGCGTTAAGCATCTGATGTATAACAACAAATTTACCAGGAAAGCTTACCCATTGCTTGCCTGTTTGTCCAAGTTTTCTTGCTGCGTGTATATCACGTTAAGACAGCAAAGGAATTCCAAAAACAAGAGGTTTTAGGAAAGAATATATTAGAATAGAATTTTTTCGGCACCTAGTGAAAGGGTGGGTCTTTGCTGATAGTCGGGCGGGCCATAAGAATCTTTGTTTTAGGGGAACAATTGTAGTAAGTTTATCGGCGCACATTCCGTGGAAGTACTTGCAAAACAACTGCAGCGATAAGACAGAGCCTGGAACTTGGAAGACAGTGCGGGATTTATTAGATTAGTGATTCTTGGTGCACCAGGCCAGATGTGGCAGCAATACTTAAAGCTATATGAAAATGGTAACTTTATAGAGATAAAGGATACTCACAGACGTGAGAAATTTTCTAACCCGGTAGAGCGATTTGCATTTGCAGCAGTCTTGTCAGTTTCTTCTACATACTAATTCTATGTCATGTTATCTAAGAATTTTAGACGAGCAGTGTGAAGTTGAACCCTTAGAAAGTTGTGATTTACAAGCCATTACTCTATAAGTATTTATTAATATAAATATACTTGTGATAGCCTATCATATTTAATAATAAATATCTTATGTTTTTTTTTATACAGAATAGAAAGCCAGGTTTAAATGGTTAATTATTTTAACCTTTCGAAACGCACCCCCATTATTTGATTTTTTCTTCAGGATTAAAAGCGAAAACAACCGCGTTTTAGTCGATGTAAGCACCGACCTTCTTCAGGTGCGCTTTGTCGAACACCGGAATTTCGAATGGAACCCTTTATTTAATTCAGGGAGTTTCTCGTTCTGTCAGCTGTAACCGGGTATAAGTCTTACGTAATTCTTAATTATATCCTTAGTATCGTGTGTACTGAGAATGTGATCTTCAAACGCCAGAAGACTTTTACTTACAATTGATTCATTACGAGTTGATATCCAAATTACCGAGATCGACATAAATGTTTCTGAGTTCGAAAAGAGACTCATGGTACTACACAAAATCAGCAGCCAAAGTCGCTGCAGATATGTTGTATCATTCTACTGTTCTAGAAGGATCTTACTCCCGACGCAATCCTCTACATATACAAGAAACAAATACGCCCTAGAAGGGAGCATTGTTGTAATATCCGTAGAGATGCGTACAAAACTGACTTTTAAATCTAGTGGAAGGTGCCTTTTTCTCCACCCTATTACCTCTATCTAACAGATAAGGCAGTGCTAGTCTGTCTCTACGTGATCGTTATTGCAATCCATGGTCAGCTCCGCAAAACATTCACAACAAAAACTCATCTATGATGTTGGTGCAAAAATAATGCCGGCTTTTGACATTCAATTTCATATAAAAAAACGACTTTATTTTTGCACCAACCTAATATTTATAACCACTGCCAATAGTTTCATTATCTCTTTATCTCTCTCTCTCTCTTCTCTTACTCTCTCTCTCTCTCTTCTGTTTCTCTCCTGAAAACTAAACACAATTCTACGAACAAAGTCTTTTTTCGCAGAACACCGCGGAGATGTTGCCCGGATGACTTTAATGTCGCCCTATTCAAGTCTAATGTAAACAAGTTCGTATTAAGTCGTCCTTTTACGTAATCAAACATTGCCCAATTTCCAGCATTGCAAACAATCATGTGTTTCCCACCGACACCTGACACTTATCAACCTTTATTCTGGAGTGACCTTTGGGTATTTAAAGGTGATAAATACCTAGTAAAAACAAGACAAAAGGAAACAAAAATGAAAAGAACAACAAAAACAACACAACGAAAAACAAACAATGAAAGAAAAAAAACTGAAGGAGATCGGAAACAATGTGAAGATAATTTCTAAAATGAGAACAGTAGTCCAAATAATCGAAATAATCTAAATTAAAAATCCTCATCTAAAAAAATTCCGAAATATAAATGGTTTCTGAAACTGAGAATTACAACGAAACTTTCTTGGCCTTCGGGATAAGATCAAAGTGTAGTATCTGTTCTTCAGATGCTGCACTTCTATTTCTTGTTCTCTTTCGGTGGAGGAGAAATCCTTCACGATTGAGACAATTGTTATTTTTGTACCTTTTCTCCACGTTAAAAAACGACCCTGGTGTCTAACTCTGTCCCGTGGGGAGGCATAGTAAATAGGTACAACGAAACTTTTTGCATATCATCATCTTAGTTATCCCCCTTGAATTATTCTCGCCAACGTCAGAGGAATGCGCTTAGATTTGCATAGTTACGGATTGCCTTATTATTTCATATTTCTTTTCCAAATACACAGAAAAATATTCCAGTCTTACAAAACTAAGTGATAGAAATATAAATTATCTCTATATAAAGTTTGATATCATTTTTATTTTTGGAAATCCTTTGAGATCAGGCTTTATAATTTGTGTATCCATTCTTTCGTGGACTGTAATCTTCATCTTAAGAGTTGTTCTTGTTTCAACACGTTTCGGCAAACTCATTCTTTAGCCTTCCTCAGGTTATTAACCGTGACGGGATAAGAATACTGAGTCTTGTAGCTGTATCCCCAGTAATTACTGCCTTCCATAGTTGTTGTTGTCTCACCACGTTTTGAGCAACTAATCTTCTGACCTGCTTGTGAAGAGACAACAGCAACTATGGAAGGCAGTAATTACTTGAGATACAGTTACAAGACTCAGCGTTCTTATCTCGTTGCGGTTAATCACTTGAAGAAGATTAGAGGATGAGTTGACCGAAACGTAGTGGAACAACAACTACGGAGATGAAGATTACAGTCCTCAAAAGAATGAACACACAAAGTTTGATATGTTTATGTATATATACACACGATTCGCTTCTAAACTAACGAACCGATCATTATAAATTTTAGAACACAATTGCATAAGGGTAAGGCATGGTAATATGGACTATATTTAGTTTAACTTAGTTTTATGTAAAGGTGGTTTGGTTTGGTTGTTTTGTTTTACGGCATATCAACCCTTTTCGGGTTATTTGATGCTAAATCCAGTTATTTTAAAAATAGTATTCATGTTGCATCTAGTTATTTTGTAGAAGGTTTTATTTTTCAAGCTCTTTGAATCTTCAATCACTAATTTGTAGTGTTTGGTTTGCTTGTTTTATGGTGGATCCTATCTTTTTTGTTTCCTGCCCTGCAGAACATGAATGAGTTTTGCAATGGGAGAGGGATAAGGGTTACAGTATTAATGTTTGGTACATTTAAAGTTAGGAAACCAGTTAGGAAGTGGAGGAAATAGAAAGAGAAAGAGGGAATGGGAAGAAGGAGAAGTGGGAGGAAAAGTGAGTTGTTGTTTTTTTGTTTTTTGTTTTGCAGAACCTAATTAAGTTTTGCAAAAGGAAGTAGAAAAACAAAAAAGCATCAATGTTAGGTTCATTTCGTCTCAGGAAGCCAATATCTTCAGATAGCCTGATCTGGTAGCACTAGGTGTAAAGGTGGTAATTATGGGTAAAAACCCTTCGTGAAAATTCAGGTATCTCCGATCTTAGTGAAAGTTTAACAATAGCTATTACACATCAATTAATAAGTATTATCCAAACTACAGTTGTATTTAAAAATTATTTTAGGGAAATACTATGGACACAAGTTCATATTTAAACATTTCAAAATCACATGTACGTTTAATTTGATTCAGAATCATTAGACAACAATAAAGCAAGATCACATGAATTCCAGTTTTGTCATTAAGATAATCTTTTAGCTTATGTCTTAAATTTTAGATATTTTCTGAATCAAAATCATGTTTTGATCAGAATTGGAATAAGTATTCTAGATATGAGGTTTAATATCATTTTGTGATTAATTTTGGTAAAGTGGTGCAAAATTGTTCTGCATGGGGAAGAAATTTTACCTGTCTTGGGACTGGTAGTCTTCTAGCATATTTATGTAAGTCTCTAAGAGAAGAGTATTAGAAAAAAAAAACTTGAAATCGCCTTATTATTCAACAAATAAAATGTCGAGAATTTTCGCATCAGCTTCATACAACTATTTATATCTTGAAATAATGAAGAACGATGCAGCTTTCGCACGAGTTTGCACGCAAATTCAAAAGATGCCCCCCCCCAAATATAAAATCGTATCTTTCGCTACATTATTTTTCCGACGGAGAAACAAATATTTGGATTGGCGTTTCCCTGGTTGAAACGATTCGAATTACGGTCGACTGCCAATAACTGTCTGAGGACCGAGGAAAAAAAGGCGATCATCGGATTCGCTATTTCATTTCAGGTACGAATATTGGTTTGTAGAGATCCGAAATATGTATGAAATATGAAAATTTATTGTGCGCGTATGAGGTCAGCCAAAGTAACATTATACGTGTTGCGTGGTTACTTCTGCCGTCACTTAACGTCGCCATTAATTCCAGTTGATGGATATATCACGTGATGACTATTATTGCTTAGTTATACGCTAGATTTAAAAGCATATCTAATAAGCAAAATTACCCGACGTTTTCCGGTTGGGTCATTGGATAACAACTCATGCAACAGTGTATATATATATATATATATATATATATATATATATATATATATATATATATATATAAGTGAAAGTGTGTGTGTCTGTGTACATTTCCCTACGCAATAACTCTGTCAATTTTTAGTCTACAGACTCGAAATTTGATATACAGGGTACTGAGATTTGGGAAAATCTACGTGATCCGTTTTCGGACAGAAATTTGTCTGTTAAAGGGTCAAAGTTCAACGATTTAACTTTTGAGATCTCTACCAAACTTCTCCGACAATTTGGAGTCTAAACACTTGAAATTTTAGATACAGGTTCCTTGGACATGGATATAACTTAATAACTTGAGTTTAGCCCAAAACAATAAATGTTAAGGGGTCATAATAGGAGTCAAAGTTAAAAAAAATTGACCATTTTTTTTTTTGCTCAGCATACACCTCCAAACACCCGGGCAACGCCGGGCACCCATGCTAGTATATATGCATATAGCACAACACTTCCATCAACAACAGACTTGAACTTAACTCCCCTTTCATTATACAGCGTGCCCCAAAAGAAGCTGATGGTTAAAAAAATTCATAACTTTCTTAATGTTTTATATTTTTCTTTTATTTTATCGGATCATCTAGAGTAACCCTTCCAAGGTAATCATGAATCGTTACATTACCGAGGAGCGGATATTTATTGTAGAGTCGGATTTTCGGTTGAATGAATCAATATCAGAAACTCAAAGAGAATTTCGACGAAACTTCAACACAATAAAATCCCAGTCACAATAAATGCCCTTAAAAGCAATATAGAGGAAGAAATTAGGGCCATAAGCCCTGAAATATTAAGTGATGTGCTGAACAATGCCCTGCAGAGAGCACAAGAGTGTGAAAATGAAAATGGTGGACATTTGAGTAACATCATTTTTCATAACTAAAATTAGACCTTGTGAAAAACATACCCTAGATTAAGTTGTGTAGATAAAATTAGAATAAGTAGAATAGAGAGGATCATCTACCATATGCAGACTGATAAGCATATTAAATATTGAGAAAGGTAATAAAATTTAAAAGCTTCTTTTGGGACATAACTACTTTCCTATAGTCTTCCTAAATTGTTGTTATTATTGTTATTTTTTGCCATGTATATATGTATATGTAGCATAATTTAAGCACGATGATTGACTTTTGTACGTTAACTTTAATTCAAACCATTTTATATAAATTTCTTTTTATAAAATTAACAGTAGCTTATCTACAGTGTAATATAGAATACAACGTATTGTGGACTAAGTCACTACTGGGAGAAATGTGAAGCTCCTATATGCACCGCGATGGATCTCTCACTAGAGCAGGCAATCAATCGATTTGATTAAAAAAATGAGCAATTCGAGGCCAATAAAAATATGGGCGTGTGAAAAATTTGTTAATCATCATTCAACCCCAGGCAAATTCGGGACTCCCTGCTAGTTCACTATAAAACTGATTTCGTTTCAGATCCCATCTATTTTAATCTTTTTAGCTTTGTACTACGTTCCCGGTATATTTTTCACTATAGATTCGTTTACATGGAAAATGACTTCATCTGTTACACCTATTTAAGATATTAATTATAAACGCTTCTTGTAAGTAAAAAATACTCGAGCTGAGATCGAAACTAAAACTTAAAGACAGCGAGTCAAGTTCAATAACCAGGAGACCAGCTTCCCACGATTTAAAAGTGTTTTCAAACCTACTTATTTTAACATAAGGAAGCTGCCATGAGAACGATTCGCACATGCGTAGTCCTGAATCTGTTGACAAACAGATAAAAATCCGATGACCCCCACCCCAAGTACCAATTTCTCAATTTTGATCTCGTAACAACCAAATTTCCGGATAAAATCGATTAAAAAGTTTTCTACGTGTCTGCATACTGTATATACTAAATTTCAAGTCATACATATATACATATATATATATATACATACATAATTTATATAAATATAACACACACACGCGCGCACACACACATATATGTATACCTAATTTACATGAATATATATACATACATAACTTTATATAAATTATATATATATATACATACTTAATTTATATAAATATACAATATAAACATTCCTTACTTTATATAAATCTAATATATAACTCTCACCATGTCTGTGTGCGTGTGTGTCTGTCTCCAGTTTTCAAATTGTATCTCCTCCTAGACGGATGGTCTCTTGACGGCGTGCAATAGCTCCAAAAATTGCATATTGGGTGCAGAATTTTATTAGAGGTAGTTAATCGGTTAAAACAATTGCTAAGGGCTTTATAAAGGGGTTCAGACTTGAAAGAAATGACACCTTGACGAGCATAGCGCCATGGCGTCATTCTTCGCATGCGCACAATCTGTAACAGACATTTATTTATTTAGTAAATTTACCAGCGTTTGAAAGCAGTTGTCTCTTTGGTGCCGTGTATAGCATCATCGATTACAACACCAATTTTGCGGGTTTAAGCTCCGCCATTTCTTGTTTTTTTTTTTTTACATTCCGATATTCTTGACTTTTAAATGTTACGTAATAATTATACAAGAATACTTTTATATAAAAAATACAGAAAAATGTTTGGGGTACATAACGAAAATGTCATATTCCAAATATATAGGATTTACCGGCTTATTTGTTACTTCCAATAATCACGTAAATAGATCAAGTAATGGAATTTTGTATTGAATTCACTTCTAAACTAATTAACTGAGCATTATGAATATTAATTATGTGTATATGATGATATATTTCTATGTATTGGATTCACTCCTAAGCTAATTAATTGATCATTATTAATTTTAATTATGTGTATATGTTTATATATTTTATGTATTGGATTCACTTCTAAACTAATTAACCGATCATTATTAATGTTAATTATGTGTATATGATTATATATTTTTGTGTCTTGGATCCATTCCAAAACTTATTAACTGATCATTATGAATTATATATAATGTACATTTTTGTGTATGTCTATAGATATCATATTCCAAAAATCACATACAATGATTATTTACTTTGTTAATGTATTCATTTATACGAGAAATACTATCCAATAAGGTATATACAGTATAGTACCCATATGAAAAACTTATGTAAAATCATCGAGTAGTTTCATATTTATATTAGAACTAAGGTACTTGTGCAGTATAGTACTCACATGGAAAAACAAAGAATATCTTACGTGTCACGTACATAAGTTATTAAAACCGTAAATCCCGTTAAATATTCGAGTAGTATGACTTACATATGAAAAATAATGTGCTTCTTCACTATAGCATCCAGATTAACAAACACATTCTTACCCCTGCCGTACAGAAAATTTAGCACAACAGAAAATTTCATAAAAGTATTGAATGCTTCATTTTTAAATTAGAATAAAGGTACTTGTACAGTATAGTATCCATATGAAAAAAGGAAATCTGACTTGCAACGTACATAAAAGTAATCAAAACCGAAAATCATGTATATATTCGAGTTGTATGACATTTATATAAGAAATAAGGTGCTTCTTTACTATAACACTCTGATGTAAAAACAAACTTCCGCCTGTGACACACGGAAAATTTAGCACAGCAGAAAATTATGTAAAATTATCGAGTAATTTCATCTATATATTTGAAATGACGTACTTGTACATTATCCTACCCAAGAAATAAGGTACTTGTGCAGTATAGTACTCATATGAAAAACAAAGAAAATCCTATCTGTGACGTGCATAAAAGTTATTAAAACCGAAAATCATGTAATATATTCAGGTAGTATGAGTTTTAAATGAGAAATAAGGTGCTTCTTCACTATGGCACTCTGATTTCAAAACAAGCAAACTCTTACCTTTAACATACAGAAAAGTTAGCACAACAGAAAATTATGTAAATTATTTTAAAAATGTATTGTACATTACCCGCCATAGATAAGGAATTTTTTTTCCCATATAAGTGCTGTAAATTTCCTGTCTTAGGGAAGGTACAATTATTTCATACATATAATACCCGTCCTAGGATAGGTAAAATATTCTTTTGCTCGAGATGGCAAATGATACATAGACATAAAAAATTCCTCTATCCTAAGAATAACATGTTCAAAATTTTTCTTATTGTCTTATACGGTCCCAAGCAACGCCGGGTGGCCTTGTATAATATATATAGCATAATATATATATTCCTTACTTTATATAAATATAATATAGATACATACCTAATTTATATGAATATAATATATGTACATACATATCTTTATATATATATATATATACATATATATATATATATAAAATTGAAGCAAATGATGTTCTTTTATTCCATTTGGCCGGTCAAAATGATGATGACATTCAGGAATTCAAAGTCGACTACATGATTAAAACTTTCCCCCTCGCTTCTAAAGGGACCCTTCTCTGACTGTGTCAGCTCTGTCTCCTATCTTCGTCTCCAACTCTGTCTAACTCATCTTTGACTCTAGCTCCTATATTGAGAATTCATTTCTGCCATTACGTCATACTAACCTATTTTTTCCTAACCTATTTTTCAAGATATTTAAATTGCATTGCTCTTTATTTTCTCTGACCTTATTTCAATTCAGTTTTCATAAAAAGAATTGAACAATCAAAATGACTTTCCAACATCTTATGTGAAACTGAACAATACGAAATTCCATTTGTGAATCTATTTCTGAACCTTGCTTACAAAGTTCCAATCTCGGTCTAATGTTTTTCTTACTTACAAGAAAAGGGGAACCTTTTCTTGTAACATAATATATATGTGTATATATATATATATATATATATATATATATATATATATATATATATATATATATATATATATATAATGCAAGACGAAAGGAAGACGAAAATTCATGATTAAAACTTTTAAAATAAAATTAACGGGTGGAGAGAAGAAAAAAATGGAAGAAAAAATGGGGGAATCAGCTGACCGGTTTCGCCCTCGCTTTATCAAAGCTGTATCGGGGGAATTGAGAGAGAGAGACGGAGAGAGAAAATATGTACAAATAAAAATAACGCTGCGTTATGTTATGTACGGGGGAAAATATTAGAGAAAAGCTGTTGAAATACAGCGACGTTATATTACTCGAATATCCTATAGACTAGCTTTCCCCCCAATTTTTTTCCATACGTAACGTAACGTTATTTTTATTTGTACATATTTTCGATTCCTATTCGTGTTTTTTTTTCTCTCTCAAATCCCTCGATACAGCTTTGATAAAGCGAGGGCGAAACCGGTCAGCTGACACCACCACTTTTTCTTTCCATTTTTTATTCTCTTATTCTTAATTTGTCGTGCCTCGGTTTGTCGTGCATGCGTCTTACATGAATAAAAAAAATAGCAGAAGCTACCCATGGTGCTTTACTTGGTCGTGCGAACCGAACGAAAATACGCTTTTTTTCAAACCGAAGCTTAACCGTCTGACGAACAAAACTTTCCAGAAAAATGACGTGGATGCACTGAAACATGTCCACAAACAATAAATAAATAAAAATATATAATTTAATTGTCATTCATCTAAATGATTTATTGAAGATGATTTAAATACTTTTCGCTTGTTCTTACAATTTCTGTCATAAAACGTGAACTTGTCTTGTTTTGTAATTACTCTTCTTTTTTTCAAATCGATAAATATCCAATTTATAAAATCTAAACCATTCGAAGATTTTTTTCATACAGACTTTCTGTCATGCAAATACATGGAAGCGTGTTACGTGAAATATTGATTTTCTGTGACTTTCGTTTTCATTTCGTAAACGACATTTCCTTCTTTCGTATTTTGGTTGGTTGTCGGGTTTCACGGCATGCCAGTTACCCGTTGAATCATTTTATGACGAAACCGTATGTCTTGTATGCAATTGGTTCACATAGTAATTTTTCTTGTACGCACAGAGTTTGTAAACAAATAATTATAAACAATAATTTCTTTTTTGTACAAGACAAAGGAAGTTATGAATTAATTGCATACCAAACATACTTACGATTTTTGTAAACAAATAGTTTATAAACAATAATTTCTATTCAACCAACAGATGCCAGAAAAATGAAGGATCTGACCTTCGGGCTGAGATGTTCATATTTACAAATAATAATAAAAAATAACTATCGATTTGTGAATCTTAAGACGACCACTGGAATGAATCTATATATTAATACGAAAGAGTGTTATTTTCTGTGCCGCGCTTACATTCGGGGCGTTTAATTGTTATGTACTTCCATTCCTTGTAATAAATAAGTTTACCAAGAATTCTTCATAAGTTTTGGTTTGGGTTTCTGTTGTGTCGTGGAACAACAATGAAAATAAGGTCAATCAAGTCGAGGTTCGGTTGAGGAACAAGTGTATTAACAATAATGTACAAAGATAAGAAAGCGTGTATATTTGCTGGGCACTCGACTAGCAGTTGAAGTGCAGTCGCATCTTTCTCACCGGTGTTGGAATTCCTAGCGCTATTTATAGTGCTAATCGGTGTAAATTCCTCTGTTCAAGAAAGGCTAGTATAACATCCCTCCTTTGAAAATATCCCGTTTTGGATTAATAACGTTTTTGTTTTGGGTTCACCCTAACCAATTCTGTTGATTTCCGTTTTCTGTTTGATCTTCTGTTCTCCGGACCTGTCTCTGATATGGACACCTGAAAAGTATTAAACACTGTGTCCATAATGTCCTCCTCGGGCGATCTGATCACCTCACTGTTCAAGGATCTTTTCCGAATTTGGTTAGTGTGACGTTTGTGCACGAAGTCTGATCCCTTAATAATGTAGACCATGTTGCCTATTTGTTTCTCAACAATGCCGGCTCCCAGAAAGTCTTATTATTTCTGTGAATCTTTTAGAAGACTCTTTCGTTTTTTTTTTATCGTTTTTTTTTTTAGGTTTGGCCTATCCTGGTTTGGTAACAACTTGTGAACAATCGATCTAACCTTGCGTCCGAACATAACCTCAGCAAGTGTCTTCGACATTTAGATGTTTGCATCCGATGTGACTCTGTAGACTTGTAAAAAACTGTTGTATTGACTTATCCGTCGGCGACCCACTAGCTGTTTTTCAGAGCTCTCTTGAATGTGTCAACGAATTTTCCTGCTTGTCCATTACTTATTGGATGGTATGGCGGAGTGGTTATATGCTCGATTAGATGATCCTCGCAAAAATGTTTAAATTCGGTAGACGTAAATTGCGTTCCATTGTCTGTAACAATGCAGTCTACTACTCCAAACCTAGCAAATAGTTCATACAAGAAGTTGATAGTTACCTCGGATGTGGGATTCTTACATTTTAATACTTCCGGCCATTTAGATAGACTGTGTACAACAAAGGCATACTAGAATCCATCTAGCCGCCTGCAAAATCTAAATGAGTCCTAGACCAAGGTCGGTCCGGTTTTACCCACTATCCGAAGTAAATTGGAGGAGTTTTCATAGCTAATGCGCATCCCTTATTTTTCCTTCTATATCCTTATCCATGTTTGGCCAATAAACGAAAGGGCGCATAAGGTTTATCATTCTTGATATACCTGGATGTCCTACATGGAATTCCTTGAGCATTCTTTTCTGTAATGTCGCAGGAATTACGACCCTGTCGCTATATAACAGGACGTTATCGCAAATTGAATAAATTTCTTCATCCAGTTCATTATTGTTGATCCTTTCTTTCGTGCGTATAATAAATTCGTCCACCTCTACCTTACTCTTAATCTCATCAAGCGTTACTTGAAGTTCTCTTATTGTGTCACATAACGTATCTTTTACTTCAACTTCCGCTTGAATGGCTGCTATTACCATATCCTCCAATGGTTCTGTCTGCTTAGGTATGAACCTCGATAACCTGTCTGCATGACCAAATTTGACAGAATTAGATGGTACATACTCCATTTGAAAATTGTAATTCAAAAGTATGGTACCCAATCTTTGGAATCTATTCACCGTATGTTGTGGTAGTCCCTTTTTCGATCCGAAAATCGTTAATAATGGTTTGCGGTCTGTTTGTAACAGAAATTGCCTACCGTGCAGGAAATGATGTAATTTCTTTACCGCGAATATAATGCTTAGCACCTCTTTTTCAATGTGTGAGTAGTTATTTACGGCTGGCAAAAGTGATCGGGATGAATGTGCTGTCGGTTTCACGTTTCCATCATCCATTTTGTGTAAAATGCATGCTCCTATGCCATAGGAGCTTGCATCGCTTGCAACTATAATTTTCCGCTTGGGATTATAATGTGCCTGAAACAAGTCAGACGTTAAAGTCTCTTTAATTTCCCAAAATGCTTCTTCGCACTCTTGAGTCCAGACCCATTTTTGGTCTTTCCTTAACAGTTCATTTAAAGGTGACATTAGTTTATGCATATTTGGCACAAATACATTGTGGTAATTTGCCAAAACTAAGAAACTTTGTAAAGACGCAATATTTTCTGGAGCAGGCATATTCTTTATTGCACTCGATCTATCTGGATCCGGCTTTCTTCCATGTTTATCGATGATTTGCCCCAAGTATTTTATTTTCTCCATGAAAAATGTACATTTTTTCCTGTTTTACTTTAAATCCATAATCCTGGATCCTTTTTAATACTTGGTTTACATGAGCTTTGTGTTGTTCATTGCTAGCACTTTTCATTAACACATCGTACAGGTACCCTACTGCGAAATCCAACCCATTTAACATAATGTCCATAATTTGCTGAAAAATCGCAGGGGCGACTTTGACCCCAAAAGGAAGTCTGTTAAACTTGTACAATCTCTTATGGGTATTAATACATAGCAGCTTTGAACACTCCTCATCGATTGGAACTTGTAAGTACGCGTCACTGAGGTCGATTTTAGAAAAATATTTCCCTCCACTCAGTTTCGCAAATATCTCTTCAGGGCTCGGAAGAGGATAATAGTGATCTTGTAATGCCCTGTTTAAGACTGTCGCGAAGTCGGCGCAAACCCGAAACTCCTTACTCTTCTTTTTGATGTAAACCGTTGGTGTAGCCCACTCACTGTGATCAATTTTTTCGATGACACCCATGTTTTCGAGTCTTTCTAATTCACCGTCTATCTGTTCTATAGCGGCGTATGGAAGATTTCTCTTCCTTCTGAACACTGGCTGTTCATTTACTTTTACGTCAAATTTTGCTACCGCTTTTGTACACCTTCCCAAACCGCCTGAAAATACGTCTGACAAATTTTCTTTTAACTCCCTCTTAAGTTTTTCTGTCTCCACATTCGAATCCTCAACCTTTTGGCAAAATGAGCTTAAAAACAGATCCCATACTTTTAAGTTTTCGAACAGATCAGTTCCAAAGAGGTTGTTTGATTTTCGTATGACAAAAATTCTTGCTTTTTCGGCCTTGTTCTGGAAAAAAATATTCGTCAATAATTCTCCTTCGGAGGTAATTTTTTTCCACTGATGCTCCTTGCCGTTTTATGTGATTTAATCATAGTGGGTTTCTCAAGCCTCTTCCATGTCCGTACATTAATAATGGAAATATCAGACCACTACCAAGCTGTACCCTTACTTTTTTTTAAAGCATTTTGTCCTGCACAGCTGAAATGCTAGTATCTATATATCTATAAAAGTGAACGTGTATGTGTATCTGTCTGTGGTCTGTGTGTCTGGGTCTCTGTGTACATTTCCCTACGCAATATCTCTGTTAATGTTTAGTCTACAAACTCGAAATTTGATATACAGGGTACTGAGATTTGGAAAAAATAGACGTGATCAGTTTTCGACCAAAAATTTGTTTGTAAAGGGGTCAAAGTTCAACGATTTGACCTTTGAGAACTCTACAAAACTCCTCCGACAATTTTTGGCCTAAAATCTTGAAATTTTAGATATAGGTTTCTTGGACATAGATCTAACTTAATAACTTGATTTGAGCCCAAAAGGATAACTGTTAAGGGGCCAAAAAAGGATCAAAGTTTAAAAAAAATTGACATCTGCGATCTCTACCTAATTACTCAGGCAATTTCTGGTCTAAACATTTGAAATTTTACATAAAGGTTATTCAGAGATAGGGCAAGCTTTTTCATCGGTTTGGGTCGAAAAGTTTTAGTTACCAATATATAAATGTATGTATGTATGTATGTTTGCATGTCTGCCTAAAACTTTCGACAGAGGCGACGGATTTTACCAAGATCAGTATCGTTTTAAAGTTCGACATTTCATACGACAAATATCGAAAAATTGGCTAAAAACATTAATATCTTCACCTTCAACTAACCACTTTTCTACAGGGGGAGGGTTTCACTTTTTTCGCCAATATTTTTGAAAATTATCCTATCCTTTCTTTTCCTCCTTCGCGGTACAGGTTCGAGCCTGTCTTCCTACTACCACTTTTTTTTGTTCAACAGACACATCCAAACACCCGGGCAATGCCGGGCTGAAATGCTAGTATATAAATAATAATAATAATAATAATAATAATAATAATAATAATAATATATATATATATATATATATATATATATATATATATGTATATATATATATGATTGTTTAGATGGATGAAATCCGACGATATGAAAAATAGATTGGAAGTGGAAAGACCCGAACGCTCAACGTTTCGCCCGATTTATGCGGGCTTTTCCACATAGACGCTCGAACACGACATTTTAAACCAATAAAAACGATTCCTGTTTTAAACTTACACTTTTCAGCCGGTGAAAAATCGACCCTTTTTGTTTTTAAATCCCAACTGTAACTAGCCTATGTCCAATTAGCAGACGTCTGAGGACCAATATATGGTCCCCCCTCGCCCAACGTTCATGAGAAACACTCGTCTAGCTGAAAACACTATCAATAATTTCATCACCAGTTGAATTGTCTTCCGTTTCCCTGCTTTCCAGCTGACTACAACATGGTTGTCTTCAAGTCTAACGTAAACAAGTTCTTGATGAGCCGTTCCACTTAAGTAATCCAATTTACAAAATTTACACTCTTTATGATTGCTATATTGTCCCATTCACTACTGCACATTTTTAACCCTCATCATTGAGTGCCTTTCTAAGTGGTGACTTCCTTGTAAAAAAATTACATAAACAGCGATCTGGAAAACGAAATCAGACTTCCTCTGGGTGACGCCGGCGACGTGCAATGACTTTTAACACCAATAACACCTATCCTAGAAACAATCCAAACTGAAATTCCTTTAAGCCAACCGCTTTCTCACAAATGACAACTCAACGATCAATAAGTTACCTCTTCTCTTCATCCAGCTGTCTTTCACACACACACCCAACGGAACTTTGAAACGAACTTTCCAACACTATTGACTGTTTATTATTGAAGTACCTTAAACCTTTTCGACGAACTTTAGTCTTTTAATGTATATTTTGTATGTTTGTTTTGTATGCGTATATTTTTTAAACTAATAATCTATAAACGATAGTTTCTATTTAACCAATAAATAGCATCATGACAGGTACTGGCACACCGGGTGGAGTGGACATGAGAGTAGTCATAACTGTGAGGTGACTACACACTCAAAGAAACTCCCAATTTAAGACGTCTTTACAAGATTCGGTTTGTGACATTCCCATAAGAATTTGAAGAGACTGAGATAGTTAATATGATGGGGATTTTTTTACATAGGCATCACCACTTATCAAGGCCCAGAGGCCACTCGAGGATAAGGATTAAAGAGTGTACAGGAGTCAATTGGACAATATAGTAATCGTTAGTAATGGAAATTCGGTAAATTTGTTAACTTAACGAGAACGGCTCATCAAAAACTTGTTTACGTTGGACTTGAAGACAACCATATTGTAGTCAGCTGGAAAGCAGACAAACAGTTCCACAGGGGTGCAGTTCTAAGAAAGTAACTTTGTTCATAAAATCTACGTTTAGGTTTAGGCATAGATAAAGAGTGGGGAAATGATTTATAGTGTTTTCAGATAGACGAGTGTTTCTCGTAAATGTTTTGGCGAGGGGGGACCATAGATTGAAGCTCAGACGAGCACTTGCCATGAAATTAACGATAAAGCAGAAACAAGCGCGCAAAAATATAAAACGAGCTAAAAAAGATGGATATGGGTAAGTTTCTTTTAAATTTAATTTTTATTAAAGTGTCATTCTTTATCAAGATTCAAAAGCCATTCGAGGATAAGGGTTTATAAGGGTCAAGTAGACGGTGAGACATCACCGTGATGATTGGAAATGATGGCGGTGATTGTATAGAATTTGATTATTTAAAAAGGCGGCTCATCAAGAATTTATTTACGTTGAACTTGGAAACGACCGTGTTGTAGTCAGCTAGAAAGCAGATCTGCGGTATACAGTTCCACAAGCGGGCGGTTCGTGAAATCTGCGTTTCGATTTAGGCACAGATAGAGAGTGGGAGAACTGTTGAGACTAGTTGTAAGTAGATGAGTGTTTGTTGTGAATGTTTTGCAGGGGGGTGCATGTGGATATATTTTTTAGTTGAAATTTCTTCAGATTATTTCAAGAAAGCGACTTATCAAGAATTGATTAACATTGAATTGAAAACGACCATGTTTTAGCACGCTAGATGCATCCTCGTCATGTAGTATTCAACAGACGGACAGTTCTTAGAAAGAAAATGTGCTCATGGAAGTTTCGTTTAGTTTTCTACAGACGGAAAAGGGAAATTATTCAGTGTTGGTACCTGCATAAGTGTTTGATGTGGATGTCATACATGATGAGACCATAAATTGAAGCTCAGCCGAATCCCTGCAGTGAAAATTACGATAGAGTGGATAAAGACTATCAACGCCTCTTCTGTAAGATAGGGAGTAGGGAGATAGTTGGAGAGAGAGAGAGAGAGAGAGAGAGAGGTAATAGGGAGGTAGTATATATATATATATATATATATATATATATATATATATATATATATATATATATATAAACTTGAGTTCCTTCAGCCATAATCGAAGCCGAAACCAAAACTTATGAAAAATTCTTGGTAAAATTATTTATTTCAAGAAATGGAAGTACATAACAATTGAATGACCCGAATATAAGCGCAACACAAAAAATAACACAAGCGTTATCGTATTAATATATAGATTCACTCGAGGGGTCGTCCTACTTAAGATTCACAATTCGATAGTTTATTATTATTATTATTTTTAAATATGAACATCTCAACCCGAAGGTCAGATCCTTCATTTTTCTGCCATCTGTTGGTTGAATAGAAATTATTTTTATAAACTATTTGTTTACAAAAACCGTAAGTACGTTTGGTATGCAATTGATTCATATCTTCATTTGTCTTGTACAAAATAGAAATTATTGTTTATTAGTCCTCGCGCGAGAGATCAGGGCACAAACTCTTTTAAATAATAATAATAATAATAATAGAATAACAATAACAAGGACTTTCGCTGGCGAGGACTACTATTAACCGTAGCCAGTTATACAGTCCTTTTGAAATTTTCATCTCTATTTTTCTCGTTATGTACTGAATATTTGTTAATGAAACCCACATGAAATATGTTCCTTATTAAATTTGAAAGATTTTCTATTCTGAAAGAAGTTTAAAAAATTTAATCTAGAAAAGTTATTGTAAAGTTTTTTTGTTAAAAAACATTCAGATTTTCTAATAATTCAGACCTGTGTTACAAAGAGGGAGTTGCAAAAAGTGAGTTGTGGTGTAAGGAGAAATGCAAACTGAAACAGAGAGAATATTCAGACCTGTAATAATACAAAGGGGTTGAAAAATGAGTTGTGGTGTGAGGAGAAATACAAACTGAAATAGAGAGAATGAGAGTTTTAAAATATAATCTTAAAAAGGTAAGATACAAGTTAGAAAAGCATTTCATCCATGGCATGAAAATTGTTAAACAAAATGTTTCTACTATAAGCTTTAAAAATAAAGGTACAAGATTAAATTTGAAATTTATTTATCTTCAAAGTGTACTTTTATAAATTTTACGAAGTAAGGTATAAAAATTTAATTTAAATTGAATCAAAATTACCTTGGATTATGTAGTGTACATTTTGTTGCGATTTAAAAACATTATCTGTCATCTAGCAATTGATGATATATATATAAAATTTTCAATGATTTTTTTTGAAGTGCATCTGAATGTATATTACATAAAATAAATCCAAGGTAATTTTTTGATTCAATTTAAATTAAATTTTTATACCTTTAATATCTTTTATACCTAAAATTTATAAAAGTGCCCGTTGAAGATAAATAAATTTCAAATTGAATCCTGTACCTTTATTTTTAAAGCCTATAGTAAAAACATTTTGTTTAACAATTTTCATGCCTTGGATGAAATGCTTTTCTAACTTGTAATTAATTGTTTACAAACTCTGTGCATACAAGACAAATTACTATGCGAACCAATTGCATACAAAACACACGGTTTCGTCAAAAAGTGAAAGCCGACAACCAACCAACGAACCAACCAAAATACGAAAGAAGGAAACGTCGTTTACGAAATGAAAACGAAAGTCACAGAAAATCAATATTTCACGTAACAGGCTTCCTTGTATTTGCATGACAGAAAGTCTGTATATAAAAAAATCTTCAAATTGTTTAGTACCTCTCTACTAGAGATAGAGTCGAACACCTTGCCCAAGAGCTACTGAGGTAGTTTTAGTGTCATGTCCGGGAAAAAATATATTTATTGCATTGATGGGATGATGAAAGGTATTGTCACTCTCAAACAGAGCGGACATGGCAGAAATTATAATGAAAAAGCATCTGCATACTCCCCAAATCTCCCAAAATTGTTGTACCACAACTGGACGCATTAGAGTATAATGTTATTATATCAACGTTTCCAGAGCATAAATTCATATCATAGGGAAACTAAAGGTTAGATAATACATTTGCCCATGCTTTTCTATTTGGGAGA
Source organism: Euprymna scolopes (assembly GCF_053919585.1). Taxonomy (NCBI): domain Eukaryota; kingdom Metazoa; phylum Mollusca; class Cephalopoda; order Sepiida; family Sepiolidae; genus Euprymna; species Euprymna scolopes. Next base: position 69,258,726 of record NC_136492.1, read on the forward strand.
AACCACTTATTAAGGCCTGAAGGCCACTCGAGTATGAACGTTAATGTAATATGAATGTAAGGTGGTAGTGTAGTAATCGTTAATGGTGTAAATTGGGTAGGGTTTGACCATTTATGAGGACGGCTCAAATAGAACTCGTTTGCATTAGATATCTATTTGCTTCCCTACGAAAGCAAATGTGACACAAGGGCGCTTTTAATGTGGGGGGAAAACCAGTTCCCCTAAAAGTAGGGTAAAAAGGAGGCACTCTGGTTGTGACCAAAAATAATAATTGTCCCAGTATAGAGGGTTTCCCCTCCATTCACCGGGACAAATTATCTTAGCGCAGTATCTGCAGAACAAATACTACACTTTGATCCCGGCCCGAAGGCCAGGGACAACAGGGTATTTATTTGCTCCCCCACCGAGCAAATTAGGCACATGGCCGATTTTTAATGTGAGGAGTGAAGGGGAAATGGGGACCAACTTCCCGGGGAGTAGGGGAGCTTGATAGTGACAATTGGTATGAAGGGTTGCCCTACATTGACCAAGGTCTTATATGTGGAGTTGCTCCCACATGTGGTCTTTGCTTGCAGTATCTGCCGGAACAGTTACTACACTGTGATCCCAGCCCGAAGGCCAAGAACAACAGAAAAAAGGCAAGTCACTGTTCTATTTATTTTATATTGGATTTGAAGGCTACCATGTTGTATTTAGCCGGGAAGCAGGCAAACTGAACACTGTTCCACAGGTGATCGGTTCTGGGAAAGAAGCATTTACGTTGCCAGGGGGAAATATGAAGATTTTATGCCTGAATTATGTTCTTATTCTGACTGTGACCGTTTTGTTAGTAATAGAGTTGTTCTGTTTGAGGTCACGCAGATTCATTCACAAGACCACTGTTAAAAGAAAGTGACTGCATTACATCAAGACAGATGATCGTGAGCTAGGTAAATCGATGACACTTTTCCGAGCGGCCGGTGTCACTACCTGTAGACAGGTCTTTAATAATTGAGAATTTGTCCGCTGAATTTGAATAGAAAACCGATGAATAATTCCGAAAGGGTGAAAAATGGTCCAATCTGGTAGAATAAGATGCGAACGGAAAACTAAATCCCGTAATGTTGGACGAAGAAGGAATTTAAATAATGCATTTTTGATGAGAATGCAAGAGCACAATACGGTTGGGAAAACTTTATTCTGCTTGTAGTAACTTATACAATACACACAAGTATGAACTGTGACCAAAGTTCACTGTTTTTGTGACATTCACTTGCTAAAAATAAATGAATAAAAATACAAAATAAAGTTAAAAAATGCAATAAAAATAATTGAACTTCACTTTGACTGTGCTTTCTTTTGTCAAACAAGTCGTGTTGAGTGTTATTTGCATTATTTGCATTCTTCAGGATACTGTTCTCACATTGAATGCTATTTTAACAACGTTTCAGCCGATGTAGCCTCGACCTTTTTCAAGGGTATATTGTCGAACTCAAGGATTTTTCAGTCGAACTCATCCATTATATGATGGGGCACTATTTTCCGTGCCACTGTTTCTAACACGATCTACAGCATGGCCTCGTGGTAATTTGGCAATGAGCGTAGAGATACAAAGAAATCCCTTCCCATAATTCCCTTGCTATCTTTCTCTCTCTTTCCTGCACGACCACCATGAAGTGAAGACGCATATTCTGTCGCTCCGTAAATGGGGACGGGGAGCACTCCCCTCCCTCAGTACTAGTTATGTTAGTTAGCTTTGAAAAGCCTATTGTCCAGTTTTTAATTGTAAAAGTTTTTGTAATATATATTTTGTAAAATAAAATAGTTAGTTATGCTTTATATATATTACAATCGTGTCGCGTGTCGTTTTTCTTGTGTCTGCCATAAATGCCTTCATAAATACCATCATTGAAACAACGAAGCGGTCCGGAAAATGAAGAAAGAAAATTCCAGTCAGAACGCCACCAACGGTGAAGAGGTCAAGACATTTCCTGGGAGAAGAAGGAGCCACACAGGACATCCAACATCTCAGGTATGCTTTTCTTGATACAAAGACCCTAATGACTGGCCCATCTTTACATCTTCCCGAGACCACTTTAAGACATTTAGTGTAACACGTGAAGCCAGTCACACCTCAGTGACCGGCTGATCGTGGTACATTTGTAATCATATACAGTAATGTGTGGCGATAAGTAGTATGGTAAAATTCAGTTATAAGTTACACTCTTCTGGAGGTTGATAGTTTAATCCTCAAACACTCGAAATACAACTGCGAATTATTTAGAAGGAACTCTACCAGTCATGATTCCGTTTGAGACCCCAGAGTTCGTCAGAAATATTCCTGAGTTTAACAAGATACACCTGAAGAACACCTCAGGTCATATCGATCGAAACGTCGTAAAAATGGCACTAAAATTGAGAACAGCAACAAAAAGAATCCAAATAATACGAAGATCTGAAGCTACTTGATATAATGATGTTCTTTTATTAGGCAGTCACCACTTATCAGGTCCCAAAAGGCCACTGAAGGATAAGGGTCAATGAATGTCACGTGGCTGATGAGACAACATCGTGGTAATGTGTAATGGTGCAAATTGAACAGAATTTGATTATTAAATAGGTCGGTTTACAAGAACATGTTAACATTAAACTTGAAAACGACCATGTTATAATCAGCGGGGAAGCAGCCCGCGGTATTGTTTACCAAAAATGGGTTGCTCGATGGAAGAAACTTTGCCCATGGAATTTTCGTTTAGTTTTAGGCACAGATTGAGGGTAGGGGAAATTCTTAGCAATAATTGTAGCTAGACGAGTGCTGATTGTCAATGTTTTACATAGCAGGATCATAGATCGGAACTCAGTCGAGAACCTAATATGAAAATAACAATAGAACAGGTATGGACTCGCAACGTCTCTTTTCTAAAAAAGAAATAGTAAAGAGGAGAAAAGGTCATCGTCCACTAGATTTCGAAACCGGTTTTTGCTCTGTCAATTCAGAAATGTGTGCTTTGAGTTGCTATTCTCCAGATGCGGGATCAGTATTTCGTCAAAAGGCTTATTTAGTTCTTAGAGAGTTGCATAATAAAAGTAAGGGAGAAGAAGGTATATTCATTTAAAAATACGTCTTTTAATTGAGGATGTTAAATTCAGAGGCAATATAATCGAACCTAAACCTCAAATATTATAGCAGTTACAGACCCAGCAATCAACGCCGGAAATAACCCAAGGGAAACGTTGTTTCGCAATATGGCACTTCTTGAGAATGATATTTAGCGAGTTCTGGTGTAGAAGCCTCCTAAAGAGCCAAACCCCAGATCAGTCTCCTGTGCTATCACGCGAAAAAGTGCTAACCAGAAAAGTACTTTGATTCGACTTCTACTAATGATACGTAACTACCTTTATATTTGTCGATTAGCAGATAAATCGAACGCGAACGAGACCCAATGAACGTTCAATCCTCTTGCCTGCAAACAGAAGCGGTCAAAGAAATCCTATATTAAAATTAGTCATTTTACAATATCAAAGTTTGTAAATACAATGCAACCCTGATATAAGAGACTTCTTTTTCAGGTCCACAAATCTATCTTATATCCGGGCTACACTTATATCCGGGGGTTTCTTATACACGGGTTACCCTGTACGCTAACACAGGCTCTAATTTGGGACGAGAGAAAATCTTTCTTATATCCGTTTTTCTGATATTCGGATATCTTATATCCGGGTTACACTGTATGTTATTTTTCTAAATAAGGCGATTGTCCATTCTTTTAGAAATAACTGGATATTAAATATGTCACTTAAAAGAAGGGATAATGCAAGTTTATAAATTAAAAATAGGTTAATGATTCAATTTAATATACGGATTTCTTTTGTTTATCAGAGGTTTGTAAATACATGTTCAATGGCACGGGTGAATTGAAACGTGATAAAATCATGTTGGTTGAAAGCAAGCCTCTGATATCATAAACAAAGGAGTTTCTCAATATATTGACGAGGGTTCGAAGTTAGAGAGGAATAATCGGAGATAGGAATCAGTCAATCACAGACAGCCACAGACGAGAGTTGGATAGCGAGTCAGTGGAGCTGATCCCCTTAGAAGCGAAGCGGGGGAGACCATGTAGACCATGGAGACCAAGTTTGAATTCCTGACATAATAAATCGGTCGACAGATGAATCCAGAAATCATTTCATATTTTGTAACTCTTGTCTTCGTGTCGTCCTTACAACCGAAAAAGTAAATGTGTTTTGTCATCATCTTTAATGAACTTTGTATAACTTCTCCCTCAATTAATGTATCTCCCCTCCTCTGTATTAACAAGAACTGTATAAATGTCCCAGCTCCGTATTATCTATATAGATAAAGAAGTAGCGTTCGTGTGTGTGTGTGTGTGTGTGTGTGTGTGTGTGTTGGTCTGTGTCTGTGTGTATAACTCCCAATGACCAAAGAAATATAAAGCCATATGTGTGTACAACTCTCCTGGTCAAGAAATGTTAACGCACATTATAGGATACTTCTGTCAACGGGGATATCACATTTCATACGTAATTTCTATATATAGCATTCTTCAAACCACATCTATATTGATTGACTACGGTCATTAGCATATCACATTAAATTAAATCTATTTAAATAATCAACTCGATGATATTACTTATTCGACATAATAGCTTTGTTTTAACTGTACTAATTTAAATTCAAATTTATATTTGATTTAACTTATTTTCTCTGAAATCTGAAATCGTTTAATTTTCAAACTAGAAAACCAAAGGGGAAATAGTTGTGATAGTTTAATTGAAAAATTGTTTTTATCGAAGCACATTATTAAATATTTTCTGTAATAGATTTGTTTTCATTTCGAAATATTCTTCTAAGCTGAATTATTATTTTTATTTTTAATTCGGAGGATTTTTTTTTCGCTTATTCTTAATTTTTAAGTAACCTTTTTTATATGTTAGAGAAAAAGGTATATATGAAGAATCACTTCACTCTCGAGAATGCCTTTAAAATTACCACATATATAGGTTTTCGGGGGCGCTGAAAACGAAAATAACGTCTAAAATTACGGCAAACGAGTAGTTTTCAACATATGAAAAAGTGTTAGTTTCAAAAAGTGGGGGAATACTTTTCTATAATAATTTAACGTAAAATGAGCAAATAGTGCATAGGATATAAAGAATTGCACCACTCATTGGCCGTAATTTTAAACGTTATTTTTTGTGTTTAGCGCCCCCGAAAACCTATAAAAGTGGTAATTTTAAAGGAATTTTCGAGAGTGGAGTGATTCTTCATATTTACCGAGAAAAATAATTTAAACTAATGTCCTTATTTACTTCCATCCCCAGGAGGGTAGAGTTAGTAAAACACAAGGCCAATTTTCCATGTGAGCAATATCCATCATCCTTTTTTTTGTTGTTTATAAAATTTAATCGGTGTTGCCCAAGATTTATTATAATAATTATACCATAGCAAGTGTGTTTAATTGCCTGCAAAAAAGATTTTCTTTATAATTTATTTAATATCTTAAATTAAAAATGGTACATTTTTAGGACGTGACCCAGCGTCGTTTAACCCCTAAAAAAGATAAAGACCTGGTTTATCGAATATTTATACAGGGTGGGGCAGAAATGAAAAATGTTTATTACGGGGCTGGACAAAATAATGGAAACACAGTGTTGGAAAGAAGGGGGTCGAAAACGTTTTTCACGAACACATTGTTTCCTCTCAAAGGCTCCGTACACATCCCTGATACCACACCAGAAAGACTCGTATCTACTGAAAACATGAAACCAACATTTTGGTAATTTTGCAAATTTTATAGGTTTGAAATACCTATTAATTGCGGTCCTGGATATGACCTTAAACTATATGCGATAGTGAGACCCCACCTTGCGGCCCTTGGGGAGTGTGGAGCCACCCTTTAATTGCCATTGCTCCCAGGTCCACTCTGACCCGGAGTGGTAGTACCAGTTAGGGTCCCAACTATGGGTTAAATAGAATTTGACCTAAAAAATATATATACTCCATTAAAAATCGTTCCTCAAAATAACTAGATTCGGCATGAAATAACTTGAAAAAAGTTGATATGCCATAAAACAAAAACAACCACCCAACCTATTAATTGATGCAAATTTCACAAAGTGTTGCTATTATGTTGTTCAACACCTGTAATATTCATATAAATTTCAAGGACATCTGTTATTTCTACCTCACCTTGTATTTAAAAATTAAAAAAAAAATGGCTTCGGTGCTATTAGCTAGAATCGAAAGCAAAACATTTAGATCCTCAGTCGCGTTTGAGCTAACCCGACAGACAGATAATAAAGTTTTAAAATTATACCACTTTTAGCTATGATTAGTTTACACATACGCAAACTAATAGAAATATCGGACAGTTGAAATGAACATTTATCGGACAGTTGAAATGAACATTTATCGGACAGTTGAAATGAACATTTCTGGCCGACGTCTGTACGCATCATTCACCCATCCAAATAAAGATTTTACTCGTTATAAACAACCCTAAGCGTATGGTTACCGTTTCCTATTAATTTCAGTGTTATGTTACCCGTTGTTTAATAGTTTATCGATTAAATAGTTACATACATACATCCATAAAAGAGGCTTCCTTCAGTCTTGACAGACTATGGATACTCACTGTAAGGGTGCCTGCGCGTGAAATTTTTGTGGCAAGAGTTGCGCAATATTCAACCACACCTTTCCTGAGTCGACATTGTTGAATACCAGTGGCAAGTGGAAGTTCAGAACGACTGGAAACAATGCTAAGATAAGGGGAAAGCACATACAGCGCCTATAATTCCTAAATGGTTACCCATACATACATACATACATACATACATACATGCATACATGCATACATACATACATACATACATACATAATCTACTGTTTGAGAATTTTAATATGTCCTTTCTCAGTATTACAATTAGAAGCTAAAATAATCAAAATTTTCCTACGGATCTAATTATCGAGATAAATTATAATATACATATGATCACCAATTTTCATAGTAGAATCATATAAAAACAACTTTGTTACGTTTGATTAAAACTAAGTTACCTTTGAATAAAATAAAATACGCATCAAGTGCGCTTGAAACCGAATCACAACGTAATATTAGAAAAATAAACAAATATTTTTCTTGTTTGAAATTTATCACAAATATATTTCGGAGGTAGACTCCATCTTCAGCGTGTTGTTTTGAAGAAGAAAAAGAAAAAAAAAAGAAACAAAACAACACACTGAAGATGGAGTCTACCTCCGAAATATATTTGTGATAAATTTCAAACAAGTAAAATATTTGTTTATTTTTCTAATATTACGTTGTATTTGGCTGTCAAGAGCATCTAATGCGTATTTTAATTTATTCAAATTAAGACAACGTTTCTATTGAACTTGTCATTCTTGATATTATGCTGTGTTTAGAATCAATATCTAAGTTCTTGACGTTAATGTACCTTTGCTTTTTTTAAATGATGAAAACGTGTTCATACTTTTTCTTCTCATATGAATGACTTCATATTTTATTCTTTCTTTCTTTCTTACTATGTTTTTTCCCTTTTCATTCTTTCGTTTCTTACATCTCTCGTTTAATCTCATGTTGTTTAACCTTTACATTTTTTTATCTGCATTTTGTTCTATTTAAATTTTTTATTTTCTTATCACTCATTTCCTTGTCGTCCTTTCTTTTTCAGTTCTTACTGCTTTTTTTTTCATATTTTCTTCCTAATTACCTGTACTTTTCCTTTATTACTTTTTTGGTCCCCCGACAAAAGGAAGGTAGACCTGTAAAATCACTCTTGTCTGTTCGTTCGTCCGTTCGTTTGTGCGCACTTTTTTTCAATAACTACGGTTTGGAATTTTTGGAAATTTTTCACAAACAATAAACATGATATGAGTAAAAAAGTAACAGAACGAATTTTCCGGGAAAACTCTGGTTGCCCCCCCCTAAGGGTGCCTTTCGGTTTAAAATGGCTAAAATCGACACTTTTGTGCTTATTAAAAAAATTGATGCCTTGGATTTTTATGAAACTTTCTGAAAAGTCGTAACTAACTGATTTCTATATAATTTTGTTTGTCTATACTTCGTGATAACTCTTGGGTGTGCTCTACGGGGCTCTTTTAGGGCTAATAAAAACACTCCATTATTGGGACTATTTTATCATATTTGTCCAAAATTTTTTGTGTATGTCTATTTAGCAGTTTTGCATGGTACTGAACTCAAATTTAAAGATGTTAAGGCCTTGGGGACTTTTGGGGCTAAATGGGGGGGGGTGGCTAATTATGGACTTACTCATTTCTTTTTTGCATGGTGCAGAACTCAGATTTACATATGTTAAGGCCTAAAACTGCACCGTTTGTTCATTTTCACCAGGATCTCAGGTCCCATGGGGACATTTGAGTCTTAATGGGGGGGCCTAATGCTGAAACTAGTAATTTTTTATGCCTCGTTCACTGTGCACTCACGGGGGGGCATTCATGTTTAATTTATTCTTCTTTAATTCACGATTTCATTCATTCTTTCGTTCTTTCTTTTATTCATCTGTTCTTTCCTTTTTTTTTTCTTTTTTGTCCATTATTTGATCATTTTTGGAATCCTTAAGTGTGATCATCGCAATATGTGTGAACAATTTTATATTTGAAGTTTAAATGTTCTCTCCGGCTACAATTGTCTTTTTTTGGTTGAAGAAAAACTACAATTATGATTTTTGGAATCTGCAATAATATGTTAGGTTTTCGTTGTTTTGTTTTACGGCATATCAACTCTTCTTGGGGTTATTTAATGCCGAATTCGATTATTTTAAAAACATGTTTACGATTCATGATATTTATATTCTCACATATTTATTCATGGTGTTTGATTTGATTGTTTTGTTTTATGATATATCAACCTTTTTTCGGGGTTTTTAATGCTGAATCCAGTAATTAAAAAGAAAGATTTTATACCTCAAGTTAATTATATTTTCAAATATTTATTCATGGTGTTTGGTTTGGTTGTTTTATTTTACAACATATCAACCAATTTTCGGGTTATTTAATGTTGAATCCAATAATTTCGAAAAAAAAAGAAGCTTTTATGCTTCAAGTTGATTATATTTTCAAATATTTATTCGTAGTGCTTGGCTTGATTGTCTTGTTTTTTCTTTTACGGTGTATCAACTCTTCCAGGATATTTGATGCCGAATCCCATAATTTTTTGGGGAAAATATGCTTTAAGTTGTAATATCTTAAAATATTTATTTATAGGGTTTGGTTTGGTTGTTTTGTAGAGAAAAACTGTTATTTTTGTTTTTAACTTTACAGGATATGGTCGGATTTTGCCAAGGGAAAGAAAGAAAACAGTAACGCTAATATTGTTGCGTTTAAGTCAAGAAGCCGATATCTTCAGACAGCCTTATTTGGTAGCATCAGGAATCATATCTTAGTTTTTCCCATCTCCTTTAAGTGTGCGTTTGGATTCTTAATCCGGCAGGGGGATGTGATGCGTCTAGTGTGTTAGGTATAAGGTAGTGTTAAGTTCATGCTTGCATGCCTTCTCGCTTCCAGCTAACACCGCTGGCTAACCTCGTGGTGAAAGGGGAGCAGAAATGCATAAGTCTTCCCTGCCAGTATATAGCCTCTCCATCATCGAGACTCCTATAGTGCCTCTACGTTGGCCACACACGGTAACTGGGTGCCTTGCGGCTCCAGGCTAAACTTGTAGGAGATCTCGGAGTAGTAGGGGACCCCAGAGGTAGTGCGTTATGGCCCACCGATGTGTGGACATGCCCTGGCACACTACCAACCCCTACCCTACTGTCTTGTGGGTGCCCTTGGTTGGACGAAGACTAGGGGAACCAACCCAAAAATCAAACACCACTGCCTTGTGGGCCTTATCACAGCAAAAGGTTCAGAGATGGGAACTCTGACTTCAAATCCTACTGCTGCCTTGCAGTTTTCCTTAAAAGGCTATGGAACCTTATCCAGAAACAAAAAGCGTAGTAGCGGACACGATAGGGCGACTGTTTACCTCAGTGAGATTACTTTCGGCCAGAAGATACGGCATCCTCTGCTGCCAGTTGTCGCGGGTTCGCTCCACTGGACATGATCGTTGGAGGCTCAGAGAGTGTCTATCTGATGCGCAACAAATACTGCACCTAAACTACGCAAGCAAGTTTGGGGCCAAGGTGGAAAGTCCTGTGGTGATGGAGTGAGACTAGGCCAACACCGAGGGATAAAGCACTGAGGCCCCGACTAGTCATCGTCAAGACTGACGGACTGCATGATGATGATAAATTGTCATGTTGTATATTTGTGGAAAGTTTATATATATATATATATATATATATATATATATATATATATATATATATATATATATATAATATATACATGAATTCATAGCTTGCTCCACCATTATATCTTAAGTTGCACCTTTGCAATATTCCGTCTTCTATAAACTTAAATTTCTTCTTATACAGAATGTTATTAGTCTTTAGAATGGACTAGCAGTGGGCGGGGGAGCTCGGATTTGCACGGGCGTAAAATACGCTTAAATATAATATTGTAATTTGTCTAGATTTCGTATGTATTATTATAGAGTCTTGATTTAAAAAGTAAAAAAGGGCATTTAGGAGCCATCAGCTAGAATCGAAACTGTATCATTCAAAGCTGTGACGTAACAACTGTGCCAATGTTACAAGCATATAAACTATATAAAAATTAAAAGTTAAAAATAAACTAAGATGAATGTTCAAAATGTTGAACAATTTTTTAAATTTTGACCCATTTTTGACACCTTAAAAGAATTTTAACGGACTATATAAGAACGGTCCTTAAAAAATCTAATCATTCGAGGCTCTCTAACGCTGCTCTGCGATTTTTAGTTTCGGAGGAGATAGAGTTTGAAAATACGAAGCTAGACAGACCGACAGACAGACCGACATATAGCCGTTTATATATTAGACTTGTCTGAAGATTAGACCTTGATTTTCCGGCTTTTTTTTTTAGAAAAAGAGCCACAATAATTTCGGACTAGACGCACGTAGAGTATATTTATTTAAATAAATAATTTATAATAAATAACAAATGACAGGTAATTCATCTTGATTTAGACCGTAATTGGAACGAGAAATTATTGTTTTTATTTCCCCACCAACATGTCTAATGTAAACAGTTAAATAATTTCGCATTCATCTCTTTTATAATTTATTTTATTTATTACTAGCAGGTCGCCCGGCGTTGCCCGGTCATAAAATACGCACAAAAATTGTATTTCAATTAATACAAAAATCTCATTTAATGTAAACAGACATACCGTAATTATAAAACATAACGTTAAATTCCTTTAAAAGAATGACCCCCCCCCCAAAAAAAAAACAAAAACAAACAAACAAACAAATAAACAAACAAAAAAAAAACGAAAGGAAACTGAGGCATGCATGCGAGTATTATGTTTTTTCTGAACAGTTTACTTCTTGTAAGTAAAAGAAAAATACTCAGGCTGAGATCGAAATAAAAACCCAAAGACAGTGAATCAAGTACGATACCTATTAATACAGCTTGATAAGACCCTCAAAAAGTGTTTTCACACCTACTTATTCATAACTTAATGTAAATGATTCGCGCGTGCGCAGTCGTGAAACAGTTGACAAACTGATAAATATCCGATGACTGCCAAGTACCATTTTGTCAATTTTAATTCATAGCAACCCTTTTTCCGGATGAAAATTAAACACTTTTCCGTGTGTCTGAATACCATATATACCAAATTTCAAGTCTGTAGATCAAAAATTCGTTATACAGATCGAGAAGAGTCCTCACACGCATTCTCACTTTTATAGATATACAGATAATTATCATTATTATTGTTATTGTTATTATTATTGTTATTATCATTATTATTATTATCATCATTATTATCATTAGTTTTATTGCTATTATTATTATTATTATTATTATTATTAATAATAATAATAATAATAATAATAATAATAATAATACCATCATTATTATAATAGATGGTCTCTTTCTTATTTAAAAATAAAAATGTTTTTTTAGAACGCAGGAAGTTGTTAATCAACTGGAAGAATTCAATATGGACGCACAATCAGCATTGGTAAAAATCCAATAATCAAATCAACGTGAGTCGACTTGCACGAGTGACAGAATCAAAATTAAATACTCTACTTCCGTTTTAGCGAAGTTATTTTAATAAATTATCTTGGAATACATTAGAAGAAAAGACAAAAAGACAAAAAAAAATTAAAAAAAGGATAAAAAGATGTAAAATTCTAAATCTAACAACAAATAACAATCATTGAAAATGGCTTTTATATTCCTATTTCATAAAAACTCAGTCTTTATTTTAAAGTTTCTATTATTAACGAGTTTGAATAAAAATGGAAAGCGATAATCACGCAATCTAGAAGGCAGTTAACATAATGACTATCATCCATTCTATAATAAGAAAAAAACACATATCTGCACATAAACGTAAGTAGATATATAAATATATATATAATTATTTTTTTACTATAACAATTAAATACCTACAGACTCTAGTGTTTCATCCTTTCAGAAATTTTCAGTGCAGGGTTTCACGATTAATACCAGTCGAACGATTCGAACCCCACAACACGGGACTTCCCTGGTTCGATTAGCGAAGACCTAATCAATTCGGTTACCATTAACCGCGTGAAATAACGTTGAATTTAAACATTTTAATTTTCAATGTTCATTTACGTCAATCAGACTGATCTAATTGTTATACGATGATCTATCCATAAGAGCTAAATTGACCGACTTTAATTCAACTGAAAGTGCTCAACGATAAGAAACGATTTTCTTAAAGGGGTTGTCATAACTATTTTTTTACTATAATAATTAGATTAATATATATATATATATATATATATATATATATATATATATATATATATATATATATAATGAATAAAGTAAATTTCTACTCTAAATTCAGACAAAACAGAAAAATGCTTACCTGTTCTGCAATTAGCCTTAGTCCTCATGTGTCGTCCTATAAATTACGCTTCTGTTTATAACTTTTTCAATAATTGTCATATTTTATCAGGAAATATGACTCTCATAAAAACAACTCCTTATGAGAAAGCGTCTATCTTTAGCACCTACTGCCCTTCTCTACTTTAACTGCTATCAAAATCACCGGTTTCTTTAATTATAAAGGGAATTTCTGTTAACTCTCGGCCATATTTCAGATTAGGAAAGTCATTCACAATTTTGGTTGCTTGAATCTTATACCTTTATCGTTGAATCAATTGCATCCCAAAGAAAAGATCGTTACGTGCCAGATTTCTGATCACACGCAAGTACACCCTTATTTTTTGGGGAGGCTACCGCTTATCAAGATCCGGAGGCATCGTCAGGATAAGTGTTAGGTAGATGTTGAGACAACATGATCAGTTATGGTGGAACTTGGGTAGAACTTAATTATTTAAGAGAGCAGTGCAACAAGAACTTTTTTTTACATTTTACTTGAAAATGACCATGTTATAGTTAGTTGTATAGCAGCTCCACGGTATTGTGTTCCAGAGACGGACAGTTCAAAGAAAAAAAGAAAGAACGTTATTTATAGAATTTATGTTTAGTTTTAAGCACAGATAGAGAGTAGTAGAACTTGATTTTCGGTTATTTCAGCTAGATGAGTATCTGTTACCAACATTTTACAAATAATACTATAGATTAAAGCTCAGTGGAGCACCTATCGATGTAAAAAATAAAGCAGAGATAGACTCGCAACGTATTTTCTGTGAGAAAGAGGATGTAGGTAGGTGCAAAAGTACTCGGCCACTAAATTTCGAAGACGGTTTTGTAGCCTGTCAGGGCAGGAAAGTTTACTCCTTGGTCTTCGAGTCAAGATCAAAATGTAGGGGGCCGCCGACGACCCGCTATGCGCGCGTTTGGGGTGGCAGCAGAGTGAGATCCACTCCGCGTGGAGCTGGGCGCTAGGTTCGAGTCATCTGAACAATTCGGAGTTCTCTCTGACCTGGCGATTGGCCCGAAATGCACTTCCACTCAACAACATACAATGCAGTTCTGGGTTTTTGGAGTCGTCTGATTGTCCCCGTTGTGGGACAACGGCCGTGGAAACTACGGATCACGCTTTCTTCGATTGCCGCGAATCCGCCAGTACTGGTCGTATGTCGGTGGGGTGACGGCTCGCATCGATCCTGAGCATCCTCGCCCAATTACTGTATCCAATGTTGTGGACAACGTGAGGCCGCCGTGGGACCGGGAAAGACAAATGGTCTACGTTACGATCCTGGCCGTGGCGAGAATGGTGATTTGGACGTCGCGTATGCAAGGTTGCCGGGGGGGGGGTGTTGTCTTTTTCTGATCAAGATCTGATCGCTTTCTTTAAACACCAACTACGGGTGAAGATCAGATGTGATAGAAGAAGGCTGCATCGCGCGGCATTTGACAGAAGATGGATACATGTGGCAAGTCTGTGTGTACGAAGAGGAGCCAAATTTGAATACGTGTTCCCCGCCTAGGTGTGGAACGCGCAGTTCTGTAAAGTAAAATTAAACAAGTAGCCTCTCAGCTAGCTGAGTGTGTGTTCCATCCCTCCCCGATTAGGAAGCCTCCAAGATCCCCATCCCCTCTTACCTGCAATTTTTGTTTTCACCCCTTCCTCTAAATTTTACCCATCTTGGAGAAAAAGAAATACAAACTAACCTCCATCCCTTACCCACAAAAATGTCTTTTCTCCATTCACCCCCATCTAGAGGGCATCCCCACCTAGAGACTGACCCGCAGAAGCGAGGTTCCTTTTACAAACCCAGTGGAACGGGCAGTCTATCAACTAGACGGGGTTGGGAGGGTCCTACTAATCACCTTTTGTTTTTTCTTCCCCCGCCCTCGACACAAATGAATTATTGTACCATTTTATTGTTATCTTTTTTGTTTTTACACGTCAATAAAAATGTTTTAAAAATTGGGAGTTAAGTAGGACGTCCCCCAATATGAAAGGGTGAATGCGGTATTATGGTGAAAGAAGATACTAGCTGGGAGAAACTTTTGACTTTGTTTCAGTTCTGGAGTGACAAGGATGACCAACGACCCCCAAAATCCCCCCTTTTGAGTTGGCCATGTGCCTAAGTTTTTTGTTCATCGTTTATTTTGACTGTATTTTTTTAACATGAATAAAAGATTTAATATCTCAAAGTGTAGTATCTGTTCCGGCAGATACTGCAAGCAAAGACCATATGTGGGGGCGACCCCACAT
This sequence comes from Euprymna scolopes, assembly GCF_053919585.1. NCBI lineage: Eukaryota > Metazoa > Mollusca > Cephalopoda > Sepiida > Sepiolidae > Euprymna > Euprymna scolopes. The sequence goes on from NC_136492.1 coordinate 69,273,971, forward strand.
ATAAGACCTTGGTCAATGTAGGGGCAACCCTTCATACCAATTGTCACTATCCAGCTCCCCTACTCCCCGGGGAGTTGGTCCCCATTTCCCCTTCACTCCTCACTTTAAAAATCGGCCTTGTGCCTAATTTGCTCGGTGGGGGAGCAAATAAATACCATCTGTTCCGGCAGATACTGCAAGTAAAGACCATATGTGGGGGCAACTCCACATATAAGACCTTGGTCAATGTAGGGGCAACCCTTCATACCAATTGTCACTATCCAGCTCCCCTACTCCCCGGGGAGTTGGTCCCCATTTCCCCTTCACTCCTCACTTTAAAAATCGGCCTTGTGCCTAATTTGCTCGGTGGGGGAGCAAATAAATACCATCTGTTCTTCAGATGCTGCACTTCTATTTCTTGTTCTCTCTCGGTGGAGGAGAAATCCTTCACGACTGAGACAATTTTTATTTTTGTACCTTTTCTCCACGTTAAAAAAACGACCCTGGTGTCTAACTCTGTCCCGTGGGGAGGCACAGTAAATAGGTACACTTAGTTTACCCAGAGAAAGAAATATTCTACTTTGGAGAACGCGGGGTGGGGTTTAGAATGATTACGTGTCAAATGCATGAATAAGAAAGAAATGAAAAAATATTTCAGATTTTACGCTGGAGGTTCACTTATAAAAATATTTTGCTTAAATACGACGTAGTTTACCCAGATAACAAAAATATCTGCCACAAAAGAATAATTAAAGAATCATTTTTAAACAGGGGTATCACTTAAAAACTTCTATTATTTGAATGAAGGATAGTTTCGTGAACGTTGCTTCAGTCTAATAATTTCTGTATGAGCGAAATGAATGCTCGTTACAGCAATACTTTCACTGCAAACTATTTAAAACTAGCAAGACTTGTGTCCCGGTATTGCCTAGAAGAAATATAAAATAAGAATCGACTTTAAAAATAACTATTAGAGTATCACTTATGACAACAAAAAACAAAAAACAAACAAACAAAAAAAAAAACAAAAACCAAAAAACAAAAAAAACACAAAAACAAAATAAAAACAGAAAACTTTAAAAATATTATAACAAACTATATGTCTATAAAAGTGAAAATATCTGTGTGTGTGTGTGTGTGTGCGTGTGTGTACATTTCCCTACCAAATAACTCTATCAATTTTCGGTCTAGAGACTCGAGATTTGACATAAGGAGTATTAAGATTTGGGAAATTCTTTTTAATCGGTAATCGGCAAAACAATTTGGCTATGAATGGGTCAAAGTTCAACGATTTAAGCTTTGAAAACTCTACCAAACTCCTCTGCCAATTTTGGGTCTAAACACTTGAAACACTTAAAATTTTAGATATAGGTTACTTGGACATAGATCAAACGTTTTTATTTGATTGGAGTCCTAAACAAAAAATGTTAATGGGTCAAAATTGGGGTCTGAGTTTAAAAACATGTGATCTCTGCGGTCTCTAACAAATAAGTCAGCCAATTTTTAGTCTAAACATTTGAAATTTTACATAAAGTGTATTCAGACATAAGGCAAGCTTTTTTATGAAAATTGACTTCCAAGGGGTCAAAGTTCAAAAGATTTGACCTTTGCGTTTTTCAGTAAACTATTAAGCGAATTCTAGGTCTAAACATTTGAATTTTTACATAAAGGGTATTCAGACATGCAACAAGCTTTTGGATCAATTTTTGGCCGAAAATTTGGCTGCCAAGGGGTCAAAGTTGAAAGAGTTTAACTTTGCAGACTTTGCCAAATTCCTGAGCCAATTTTGGGTCTCAACACATGAAATTTTAGATGTAGGTTACCTGCAGATGAGTAAAACATTTTAATATATATATACTTATGCACATAAAGTTATGAACATTACATAGGGTCCGAACAAAGTCGGGCTGAACTGCTAGCAGCCAACAACTTGGAAATAATGACATGTAAACATAACGAGATTATTTAATGACGCACTTTAGAGGGAGAAGTGGTCTTTTTTAGATACGTGGTAATTAGTTAGGGTTCAGAGCTTAAAAAAGACAAACAAAAACTTGAGCCGAGGTTGTAATGGCGCAAAGCACTTGTGGGAGCGGGGTCAAATGTAGGAATTTACGCTCAGCTTGCAACTTTCCAAAAAAAAACATTGTGGAATAAAAAAAAGTTGGCTGAAATAAAACCCAAGACTCTGTCGTTCTCAGGGAAGATTTCCATTGCAGTTTTCCCATCAAGACAAGACCAATTTGGATCAAATATGGTTTCCGATTGGCCAGATTTTGAAAGTCCAAATAAATGTTTTTCGTCATTTGTGTAGTAAATGTATTTATGTATTATTATTGTTCCGTTATGGACTGTATTTAAATGTACATGCACACACAACGAACTCTAGATCAGACGATCACACGTATATACACCCACATACAATTATATACTAAACGGCGATAGAAACTCATGAATATATACACGATTTACACCCCTCCATGTTATACAGACATGCAACACAGCAATATGTCAAAGACACTAATTCAGAGAGTTTTCCAACATTTAATCTTCTTCCGACTATATCCGTAGCGGAAACTGAAAGCTCAGTAAATACAAAGAAAATAATAAAATGTTATGAGCACAGTAAAAAAAAGTGCGTAGCCCTGAGTAACGTATCATGGTTAAATTGTGCTCTAAACAGAAACGTTTCGAACGCGCCCCTATCATACAAAAGAGCCCACGTTGATTTTATATGCCAGCCATTTCTGCTTGTGTGGTGATAATAGCCTGAATTAAAGTTTAAAAGGATAAAGTTAAGTATCATGGTTCAACACGAGCAATAATACCAGACGTTTCCTGGGATTGAATGAGGGCCAACAGATGTGTCACCTTCCTATGTTTATTGTCTCTATTTACTCGCCTCCCCACGAGGGCAGAGTTAGACACCAGGTCGGCTTTTTAATGTGGGGAGAAATCCAGCTCCCTAAAAAGGCATAGGAACGAAAATAAAAACTGTTTCAATCATGAAGGATTTCTCCTCCACTGACATAAGATAGAAAAGGTGAAGTTAGCATCAGAACAGATACTACACTGTGATCGCCATTTTTCATTCAAATCGATTGATTGCTTTCTCTAGTTAGGGACCCATTGTGGTGCATCGGGAGGAAGCTTCACATGCCTCCATGCATTCCACAATATATTGTAGTTTACATTACACGGCATGGAACCTACTGTTGATTTGATAAAATTATTTTTATAACAAACAAGTCAGCCAATTTTTGGTCTAAACATTTGAAATTTTACATAAAAGGTATTCAGATTTTTAGCAAGCTTTTTAATCAGTTTTTCGCTGCCTAGGGGTCAGAGTTGAAAGAGTTGACATTTGCACATTCTATCAAACTCCTCTACCAGTTTTGTATCTAAACACTTGAAATTTTAGATGTAGTTTACATGGATATGGGTCAGAAATTATAATTTGATTTGAGCCCAAAACAATAAATGTTAAAGGGTTAAAATTAGGGTCACAGTAAAAGAAAATTTTACCTCTGCGGTCTCTAGCAACTGTTCTCCATGGTAGTTAAGGGTGCCTATTACATAGAAAGGCATTAACATACATATGCACACTTTTTAATATATACATATGCATATAAAGTTATTAATAGTACATAGGGCCCGAGCAAAGTCGGGCTGAACTGCTAGTATATATATATATATGTTAAAATTTCGTTATATTTTTGGCTAACGCGTTTCGTTATGCCGAAACAAACGGTTATTATTATGTCAATACCGTATCTTTTCCTATATATACTCTTCCGAAAAATGAACAATCATTTGCTTAGGTAGAAAAATGCATGACTATATAATGCTGCAGTTAGAAAAAAGTTCATAGAAGATTCAACATCGTGTGTTTGGTCCGACAGCCATCTTTGTTCATATTCTAAATCTAGACAAGTTTTATTCAACGTATGAATTAAAATGTTTTGAAATTTTTTTTTATTATTATACAAATAAATTACTTATTATTATTATTATTATTATTATTATTATTATTATTATTATTATTATTATTACTTTATTCATCTAATATTTATTTTCTGAAATTTGATAACTAGGGTATATATATATAAGCAGGGAGACCTGCTTGGTGGAATCGCCCATTTTACAATAAAATAGATTGATTGCCTGCTTTAGTTGGGAACACATCGCCGTTCGCAGGGAGGAAACTTCACATGTTTCTCGCAGTGACTTAGTTCACAATACGTTGTAATCTACATTGCACTTAAGAGAACCTTCTACGTATTTTATATAATTATTTTTATATATAATGGCTTGAATTAAAGTTTAAAATGCAAAAGACAAGGTTTCTGCTTCATTTGTGCTCTAAACAAACACATTCATTTCGAACGCGCCCTTGTCACATCAAAGAAACTGCTGCTGACTTTATACGCCTCGTCTCACTGCTTGTGCGGTGATAATGGCTTCAATTAAGTTTAAGATGAAAAGGTCAACTATTATGATGCAATTGTGATTTAAGCAGACTCATTCATTTCGACCGCGCACCTGTTATATAAAAACTAATGTTGATTTTATATGCCGGGCCTTTCAGCTTGTGTGGAAATCAAACTTGTAAAATGCACTCGTGATGTTAGCGTTTATAAGGGGTTAATTTTGGTCAAAATCGCTTGCTCCTTCTTTCATCGGATTATTTCGATTATCGATTTTCAATACGTATCAAAGACATTCCGATACAAAACCTTTCTAAGAACACTGCCAAGCACATAAAGTACTTTTATTTGATACTAGCATGGGTGCCCGGCGTTGTCCGGGAGTGTGGAGGTGTATGTTGAGTAAAAAAAACAAAAACAAAAAAAAAGGTAAATTCTTTTTAACTTTGACTCCTAATATGACCCCTTAACAGTTAGATCCATGTCCACGTTCACTTTTATAGATATACTAGCATGGGTGCCCGGCGTTGCCCGGGTGTTTGGAGGTGTATGCTGAGCAAAAAAAAAAAAAAAAAAGGTAAATTTTTTTAACTTTGACCCCTATTATGACCCCTTAACATTTATTGTTTTGGGCTCAAATCGAGTTATTAAGTTAGATCCATATCCAAGGAACTTATATCTAAAATTTCAAGTGTTTAGACCACAAATTGTTGGAGGAATTTGGTAGAGTTCTTAAAGGTCAAATCGTTAAACTTTGACCAAATTTGTGGCCGAAAACCGATCACATAGATTTTCCCAAATGTCAGTACCCTGTATATCAAACTTCTAGTCTGTAGACTGAAAATTAACAGAGTTATTGCGAAAGAAAATATACACAGACACACAGACACACACAGACACGTTCACTTTTATAGATATATAGATAGATTACGTAAAAATCGGCCCAGCCGTTTTCGAGTCCATATGGAACGAACTCACACACAGACAGACAAAATGACAAAGTTTATATATATATATATATATATATATATATATATATATTGGATAAGAGGTGACTAGATTAAAGAATAATTATTTACATAGGGTCCAAAAATTCAACAGAAACATCAATTTGTGTACAATCATTTCAGAGACGACGTGTGTTTTATCCATATCATATCTAATCATAAGCACAGGGAACACACCCCAAGTTCAACGTCGAAACCCGGCATCACTTTAATTAAACAGTTATACAACAATTCGAAGTGTAGAGAGAGGGTTACACTAAAGGAATCACAACTATATTAAACCTAGTTACAAATCAATTATATTTCACATACAATAAGGAAAATAAAGAGTGTTCGGATTACAACTGTATATAAAACATAATTAAAATATTTTAACAATTACTAATGTTTATCCGGGGAAATACTCACCATATAGGAATAAATAGTTTAAGAATTGATTAATTAATTAAATATTGTATCTAATGCATGTAATACTAATATATGTAATACTAATAATGTAATACTATATAATACTAAGTATATAATACTAATAATGTAATACTATATAATACTAAGTATATAATACTAATAATGTAATACTATATAATACTAAGTATATAATACTAATAATGTAATACTATATAATACTAAGTATATAATACTAATAATGTAATACTATATAATACTAAGTATATAATACTAATAATGTAATACTATATAATACTAAGTATATAATACTAATAATGTAATACTATATAATACTAAGTATATAATACTAATAATGTAATACTATATAATACTAAGTATATAATACTAATAATGTAATACTATATAATACTAAGTATATAATACTAATAATGTAATACTATATAATACTAAGTATATAATACTAATAATGTAATACTATATAATACTAAGTATATAATACTAATAATGTAATACTATATAATACTAAGTATATAATACTAATATATGTAATACTAATGCATGTAATACTAATATTCTCTCTGCTTTCACTTTACTTCAGTCTAAGTTCTCAGAAATCCTGTGCATAACACTTGATCTCTATATGTGATACTTAGATATTCAAATATATCCATTAAAGATTTTTTTACCTCTTAAATTGTTCGTTAGTAAAGAAGTTGAGAAAATAATTTTCTCTCCCTAATTGACCATTTAAATATGCCGTAATGTACATTTCTTTTGTTCTCTTCATTTTACCAGATTCCAGGAGAGATATCCATCTAGTCTGGTGAATCTTCAAGGCTTATAAGAGGAATCTTCAAGTTACATTAGTAACTTGAAGATTCCTCTCATAAGCCAGTGTGGATTAGTCATACCGAGAAGATCTAATCAAAGCGCTTCTACATTATTGGGACGAGATTTCGTAGTCGATAAATGGAGTTTTCAGATAAAAAAAATGGTTTCAACTAATTTTTTGTCAATTCTAATACGTTACAATGGTAGCTTCCAAACAATGCAGCCGAAATTACCTGAATATTACTGAATTATTAAAAAAAAAACTTAAATCGTGATAGCAGATGAAAAATTGCCGCCATCTTTTTGAAATCGAAACAGAAAATTGCCTCCCTTTTGAACTCTACTGTGTTTTAAGAACGATTTCTTCAAATTCTATTTTTAATTTCCTTTAATAAATAATTTTCGTAATTTTTGGATATAATCATCTTTAAAAAGAGGCATAAGTATATACCATTGTTTTCATGTGAAATTCTGTAATACGATTCCTGAAATCTAATCCCAATAGTGCAGAACGCCCTAATTTAAGCTGCGAATACTATGTGACTTTTAATATTTGATTAGATTTTATTTCTAGGTATCTCTGACCTCATGCCATTTTTTCTTGACAAACCTCTGTACAAAGAGACATTAGACACAAGGGAATAGTGCCTAGTAGACAGTCAAGTTCTCTCCAGTAGGTATTCACGGTCTCCTCATTATGCATTCTAGTTCTCTCCATGATATACATACACATTTATATATATATATATATACACATATTGCTATTGCATATATATATACACACACATATGCTAATATTGTAATATATATATATACATATATATATATATATTGTGTATATAATTTTAATATTTACATCATCAGTGTTTAAGACGTAAATATAGTTTATTACTTGTATAAAATATATTTATTGAGGTAAGACACATAGATAAGTTTTATTCCCGAGGGGAATCATCAGGCTAATTATATATCAAAGAATGGTGGAGATAAAAAGATCGGTTACAAGCCGCGTGAAGAAATGTAATAAATATTCACTGACAATTACAATTTCCTTTCTAAATGGACAAACTTATTTTATACGTTGTTTTATTTTCTTTCCTCCTTCCATTAAAGAAATATTTGAATTAATTGCGGCAGACAAGATGAAAAAGCGCGGACTCGGCTAAAACCAATTATTTCTTGGTGGAATGCTGTCAAAGACAATCAAAGACACTCAAAGACGAGGAGAGGGACTGAGAATTGAATTCAATCGTCTTCTCTTCCTCAGAGATTGACTATCAGTTTTCGTAATATCCTGTAAATGAAGCAAACTTATTTTCCATCTAAACAGACATCCTTTCTTTAGCCTCAGGTAACTGAATCACAAAAATTAATTAAACTTGTCCTTTATTTCGGTTTTATTAATTATGCTACTTTTTTACACACACACACACACACACACAAATAGAATATTAAAAAAAAATATACCAACACTTATTTTTATACCAACATATACTGGACGCAAATTAGGGTAGAAAGTAATAATATCTGCCTGTTGTTGTTCGAAACCTGTCACACAGTCTTTCCTACTGTCTTAGGATAACATTCTATCGCAATTAACACCAGTCATTAAGTTCATACACATGCATAGTCAGCGGCTATACATTTTTAACAAGGACCGGAAGTCGCGTTTTTAACTTTTCGCTAAAGTTGACCACCTTTATTCAGTTCTCTAAAGAAAGGTAAAAATGAATTTCTTAAAGGAGCTTTTATATATATATATATATATATATATATATATATATATATATATATATATATATATATATATATATATATATATATATATATATATATAGCCAGTAGAGTTTAGTTTCCTAGAAGTACATCCAATGAAACAACATGTGTCTACCAAAAGAGTGCTCAATGAGTGAACAGAGCAGGTATATTTAATTTATTTATACAAACATTAATGGCTACATATGTGCATACATGTTTCTGTAATCACCCGCGTTGGGGGATTACGTCTTCAGGCCAAGAATTACCGTCGAAACTGATACTTCAACCAAATACATTTTCCTATTTCGTTTGTCAAGTTAGAATGTAACCTGGGTGGGAGTCATAAAGCGGTGAGAGGACAAGTGAGGTCTTTGAAGATAACTTTTAGATTTTATAAGATAAGATTTTAGATAACTTTTGTGTTTTATGTTTATTCTTATTTTGTTTGTTTATTTGTTTTTATTTTTATTTATTTTTATTTATGTTTTTGTTTTTGTTTTATTCACCTTATTTTAATTTATACTTATTGCCTAGTTTCAGTACGTGTGTGCGAGTAAAATAAAACGAACAGCATATATTCGCTTTTGAATATATGTATTAACGTGAGTGTGTGTGTGTGGGTGTGTCTGTGTATGTGTGTGTTGTGTGTGTGTTGCATGTATGTGTGTAGATGGGTGTAGATTGAAAGACACCGGTCAGTACTTAGTGACCATAACAAATGTTCTTAATTTACAGACTCCAAGACAAAAAAAACTAAATTCTCAAGTACCTTATGCCATAAAATCCAAAAGATGGGTTGGATAAGGGAAAGGGAAATGAAAAAGATGTTTATTATCTTCAAAGACCTCACTTGTCCTCACACCGTTTTATGACTCCCACCCAGGTTACATTCTAACTTGACAAACGAAATAGGAAAATGTATTTGGTTGAAATATCAGTTTCGACGGTAATTCTTGGCCTGAAGACGTAATCCCCCAACGCGGGTGATTACAGAAACATGTATGCACATATGTAGCCATTAATGTTTGTATAAATAAATTTAATATATATATATATATATATATATATATATATATATATATATACACTAGCATTCTATTCGGGTGTTTGGAGGTGTATGTTGAGCAAAAAAGAAAAAAAGCGGTGAATTTTTTAAACTTTTACCCCTATTATAACCCCTTAACATTTATTGTTTTGATCTCAAACCAATTTATTAAGTTAGGTCCATGTTCAAGGAACATATATATAAAATTCAAGTGTTTAGACCCAAAATTGGCGGAGGTGTTTGATAGAGTTCTCAAAGGTCAAATCGTTGAACTTTGATTCCTTAACAGCCAGAGTTCTGCCTGTAAACAGATCCCAAAGATTTTCCCCAATCTCACTACACTGTATATCAAATTTCGAGTCCGTAGACTTAAAATTGACAGAGTTATTGTGTAGGAAAATGAACACACACAGACCGACAGACTGACACACAGATACACAAACACGTTCACTTTTATAGATATACTAGCATTTCAGCCCGGCGTTGCTCGGGTGTTTGGAGGTGTATGTTGAGCAAAAAAATAAAAGTGGTAGTAGGAAGGCAGGCTCGAACCCATACAGCGAAGGAGGAAAAGAACGGGGAAAAACGTGACGTCTTTGCTGTCACGACCACCGCCAAACCGGAAGTGACATAGGTTAAAATTAAGGCTAGACAATCGAAAGGAGAAGATGACTTTCAAAAATATCGGCAGAAAAAAGCGACCCACCCTGTTGAAAGTGCCCAGTTGAAGGTGAAGATATTAATGTTTTTAGCCAACCTTTCAATATTTGTCGTCTGAAAGGGCGAAGTTCAAAATGATACTGATCTTGGTAAAATCCGTCGTACCCGTCGAAAGATTTAGGTAGACATGCAAACATACATACATACATACATTTATATATTGGTAACTAAAAATTTTCGACCCAAACCGATGAAAAAGCTTGCCTTATCTCTACATATCCTTTATGTAAAATTTCAAATGTTTAGACCAGAAATTGCCTGAGTAATTAGGCAGAGATCGCAGAGGTCAATTTTTTAAAACTTTGACCCGTATTATATCCCCTTAAAATTTATTGTTTTCGGCTCAAATCGAGTTATTAAGTTAGATCCATGTGCAAGAAACCTATATCTAAAATTTCAAGTGTTTAGACCCAAAATTGTCGAAAGAGTTTGGTAGAGTTCTCAAAGGTCAAATCGTTGAATTTTACCCCTTAACATCCAAATTTCCGGCCGAAAACCGATCACAAAGATTTTTCCAAATCTCAGTACCCTGTATATCAAATTTCGAGTCTGTAGACTTAAAATTGACAGAGTTATTGCATGGGGAAATGTACACAGACTGACACACAGACACTTTCCCTTTTATAGATATACTAGCATGTGTGCCCGGCATTGCCCGGGTATTTGGAGGTGTATGTTGAGCAAAAAAAAAAAAAAGCGGTCAATTCTTTTAAATTTGACCCCTATTATGACCCCTTTAAATTTATTGTTTTGAGCTCACATCAAGTTATTAAGTTAGATCTATATCCAAGGAACCTATATCTAAAATTTCAAGTGTTTAGACCCGAAATTGTCGGAGGAGTTTGGTAGAGTTTGGTAGAGTTCGTAAAGGTAAAATCGTTGAACTCTTATCCCTTAATCGCCAAATTTCTGGCTGAAAACCGATCACATCGATTTTCCCAAATCTCAGTACCTTGTATATCAAATTTCGAGTCTGTAGAATAAAAATTGACAGAGTTATTGCGCAGGGAAATGTACACACACAGACACACAGACAGACAGATACACAGACAGATACACAGACACGTTCACTTTTATAGATATATAGATTGATAGATAGACTAATAGATTAATCAAAAATATATTCGCATACATAAATATATATGGAAACAGTTTTTATTTACTGTAAAGATTTTACCCAAATATTATGCAAGTATAAATCATGTAGAATATCTGCATGAATATAATTACACGTAATAGTTAACTCTAGATGATCATCTCATAAGAAAACCGAAAAAAACTAAAAGGGAATTAATTACAATGAATGTTTAAAACAATATGCCAATTAGCTAGATCCTTTTCTAATGAATGCATTTCCACAATCCATATATAAGAAAATTGTATTTTCTTTTTAAATAAATAGAAAAGAGGGTTTTTAATATGAATATCAATACACACAAAAGAAAAATGAATTCAGAGGAGTATATATATATATATAGAGAGAGAGATAAAAATATATATACTTGCGCCAAAAAGAAAGTCCGCACTTGTAATTTTTTTTCAAAAACCGCAAATTGAAGCTAAATTGAATGTAACTGTTAAAACAAACTATACCTCATTTGATTCGCCTTATATTTCTCTATAATTTTACCTGTTAATATTTTACTTTTAATTGAAGTTTGTTTACGTCCATTTAAAAAAAAATTAACTTCAAATCGAAAAGGCAAAAAGAAACTTCGCACAATGGAAAATTGTTATTGAAATGTATCTTTAGAACATTAATGCAACACAATAATATATATAAGGCGCTATTGTGACGTGATCTTTGTCAGGGAATCGAAGCCCGCCAGACCACTGTTACGGATAAGTGTCTAATTAACGTGGCTAGCACAGTGAGATTCAACCCCTAGACAAAGTGAGTGTAGTTTATGACTCACTAATTAGATACCGTATTTAATTGTAAATGTTAAACTAGTTAAAATGCTGACACTGATGCTGATGTTGATGACGTTGGCCTTAAAGAGAGACCATTCATTGCTTCACTAGACTTTTACTGTTTGTATATATATATATATATATATATATATATATATATATATATATATATATATATATATATATATATACACAGGGTGACCCCCCCCCAAAAAAAGGAGGACATTCAATTATTTTTCTGAGTGGAGAAAAAAAGGCCAAAACCCTAGTGGGATGTTTTGAATATAATAAACTAGTTATGACCAAAGTTTCATTTCGTTCGGACAAAACACTAATAAACGGGGCCTAATTAGAGTTGGAGCACGTTTTTTTTTTGGGTCATGCTGTATATATATATATATATATATATATATATATATATATATATAAGTCAACGTGTCTGTGTGTCTGTCTGTGTGTCTGTGTGTACATTTGTCAATTTTTAGTCTACAGACTGGAAATTTGATATACAGTGTATTGAGATTTGAGAAAATCTATGTGAAATTTGGCTGTTAAGGGGTCAAAGTTCAACGATTTGACTTTTGAGAACTCTACCAAACTCCTCCGACAATTTTGGGTCCAAACACTTGAAATTTTAGATATAGATTCCTTTGACATCGATCTAACTTAACAAATTTATTTGAGCCCAAAATAATAAATGTTAAGAGGTCATAATAGGGGTGAAAGTTAAAAAAAATTGACCATTATTTTGTTTTTGTTTTTGGCTTAGCATACACCTCCAAACACCCGGGCCACGCCGGGCACCCATGCTAGTATATATATAAAAGTGAACGTGTCTGCGTGTGTGTCTGTGTATGTGTATCTGTGTGTGTGTACATTTCCCTACGCAATAACTCTGGCAATTTTCAGTCTACAGACCCGAAATTTGATATACAGTGTACTGAAACTTTGGAAAACATTTGTAATCCATTTTCGGACAAAAATTTAGCTGATAAGGGGTCAAAGTTTAACGATTTGACCTTTGAGAACTCTAGCAAACTCCTCCGACAATTTTGGGTTAAAACACTTGAAATATTAGATATAGGTTCCTTGGGCATGCATCTAACTTAATAACTTGATTTGAGCCTAAAACAATAAATGCTAAGGGGTCATAATAGAGGTTAAATTTTTAAAAAATTGACCGCTTTTTTTATCAACATACACCTTGAAACACCCGGGCAACGCTGGGATGAAATGCTAGTATATATATATATATATATATATATATATATATATATATATATATGTATATATATATATATATATGTATATATATATATATATATATATATATATATATATATATATACTCGCTACTTAATTTGGCTGAAAAATGCGGAGCTCGCGGTTTGTTTACAAACAAGCGTTTGAGCACTATACAAGTAGCGGACGGATGTTTATTTAAATAGACATTCGGACAGATTAGTTGCGGGCATCGCTTCCGTGGTCGAGTGGTAGAACTGCCGACTGTTAAAACGACGGTTCTAAGATCGATCCTTGGCTTGGAAGAGGTGCTAGTCTAGCGGCACTGATGAGTTGTGATACAACGAAATAGTACTGTATGTCGGTGACTATATATATATATATATATATAAATCGCATATTATTGAGACAGCTTCTGTTGTAATTACACCTTAAAAATAACTATTGTTTTCGTTAGAACTGAGGATTTTGGCAGAATTGTTTAATGGCAGGACATCGGGCGAAGGATTGTCTGACCTGATGGGGAGGAAGGTCCAAGGAGTTGAAATCGAAATGTCACAAGAACGGAATCATCGGAACCGGTGGTGCACGGACGCTGATGATCGGAAGCTGAATGAAATATTTAAAGAAACCAACATCAGTTTCAAATTTTCCACTAAGAAAATCATTTATACAAAACATAACAAAAGAAGTAAAAGTCAACCGAATATTTGTTTGAGAGAAGCTCCACCACTGTTATGCCTAGCCACACTGATGATTCTTATCTGAAGGCCAAAGAAAGAAAAATAAGGCAACCCTTTTTTCTGTTTATTTAAAAAGAAAATACAACTGTTAATTTGCATAATCTTTTAAACATTCATTTAAATAAATTCCCTATTAGTTTTTTTGGTTTCTTTTGGCATGATCACTTTAGTTAATTATTACGTGTAATTATATTCATGTAGATATCCTATATGATTTATACTTGCGTAATTTTTGCATAAAATGTTATAGTAAGCACAAACCTCTTTCTATATATATTTATGTATTTGTATATATATATATACACACATTTGTTTAACAAATTTTGCCTACCAAACTCCTATGTCAGTTTAAGGTCTACAGACATGACACATAATATATGGAGTATTCGAACCCATGCAAAACTTTTTTTTGGGGTTTTAGCCGGGGAAAATCGGCGAAAAAGTGTGAAAATTTAAAAAATATGGAATTTGCCAGGTGAAGGTCGAAAGACGGTACTATGAATATGCACGTGTAATCGTTCATGTTTAAATTTTTAGCCTTATAGCGAACATGTCTTCATCGCTCAGATAATTACGTCAAAGAAAAAAAATAAATCGTATTCTAAACGTTTTAGTTTCGATTCTCAGTGTTGGCGTACAAGTCATTTCTTTTAAAAACGTTTTAAATTATTACTTTATATTTAGTCCGATATAATATAATAATACAATATCTACGTTAATCAAAATATCATATTTCACCGCATTTTACGATCGGGCCATGCTGGGAGGCCGGCTATATATATATATATATATATATATATATATATATATATATATATATATATATTTAAAGTGATGGTTGTGTAGTTCCAATGAGAGAAAAAATGTATATTTAAAAGAGTGTAGCCATCAACAATTGTGGGTTTTTTTTTAAAGGTTTTCATCATATTTTTATTTTAAAATATTTTTATAACGCGTTTCGAGCTTAGGGTGTGCTCTCTTCAGATGTTTTCGTAAAATGCTTTTCTTTAAAATGGGAGTTTGTAGAGTTATTTTTACCTCCGCTGATACTAAATGTGTTTTTCAGAGTGATGTGTGGTCTCAGACATTCTGACTCCAACTGTAAGTGTTCAAAGTGTCCGGTCAAAGTTAGATTCAAAGAAGGGCTTTTGGTCCATTTGGTGAAGGTTTTTATGTTTTTTTAGGGTTCTTTTTAAAGACTTTCTTTCCCCATGTGTAGCACACAATCACACACAATCACACACGCATACATATACATTCATGTACATGTACACATGCACACGCACACGCACGCAGGCACACACACATACACACACGCACATACATAGAAATATATGTAGGAGCATACATATATACATACCCACCTACACACTCACACACGTACTCACACACATCCACCACTAACACGTCAATTATTTTTATTTTTTTGTTTTTATTTTTTATATATATATATTTTTTTTTTCCCCAACCAAAATACGCATGTATATATGCGCTTAATCATTCAGACATAAGTACACGCACCCACACACACACACAAGTAAGATGGAGAATAGGTAGGAGAAGATATATATACACACATATACACGCACATACACACATATATATACACACATACATGCATGTGCATATACACTCACAAACATCCGCATACTATGTAGGCACATACACATACACACACACACACGCACACACACAGACATATGCAGGGGCTCACACATACGCGTATATCCATATCCACACGAACACATTTACCCACTCATACATATGCATACATATGTATATATATACACACATACGGATGCGTATACATTCATCCACCCATATATATATATATATATATATATATATATATATATATATATATATATATATGGGCACATGCACTCACAATCACACATACACATACATTCATACATCCCACCTTATGTATATATTGGTTGAAGTTTTCTTTCTTTTCTAATCCAAGCACATATGCATACATGGATTCGGTCACCCAAACATAAGTGCATGTATACACACAAACAAGATGTAGCATAGATAACAGATGATATATATACACACACACACACGCATACACAATCATATGTATACACTCACACACACATATATATACATGCACACACGTGCGTACATACACATACATACGTATAATTTCTAATTGTTTGTTTAGTTTAGAGAAATGGTACTGTACTTGGTATGGATGCGCGCACCCGTGAAAGTGTGCGTGTGCTTTATTGTGCTTTTTTTTTTCGTGTGTGAGGGTGCACATTTACCCCAGTATGCATGCGTGTAAGTGTATTTTGTGTTTTGCCTATTTATGTGTATAATTATGGAGAGATGTTTAAGGTGGGGTTAAACTTTGCTATGAAGTTTTTTTCTTGTGTTAGCAAGTAGAAGTAGTTGTCAGTTTGGAAGATGGGCATTATCTCGAATCTGCCTCCACTGCATGTGTGTATATGTTGTGATACATGCAGGTGTCTATTTTCCGCGATTTTGATGTTGAATCGGTGTAGGGCTACTCTATTACTAAGGTTTTTTGTAGCGCCTATGTAGGATTTATCGCATGCTGGACATTTTATTACATAGATCACGTTTTTTGAGGTGCAATCTAGTTTTTTTTTTAATTTTGAATGTTTGTATGGGGTTCGTAAATGTGTATGTGTTTCCCTCTAATATTATGTTGCAGACTCCACATCGTTGTTTGTTGCATTTTATGACTCCTTTTGTTGCGTCTTGATTGAGTTTGGATGAGGTAAGAATGCGTTTTAGGTTTTTGGGTTGGCGTTTGCTTTTTATTATTTTTGTTGTTTTAAGGAAGTTGTTTAGTTTGCTGTTTTGGTTAAGTAGGACGAAGTTTTTCGTTATCTCTGTGAAAAGCTCTGGGCTGTTTGTGTAGTGTGAGGAGACGTATGTTAGGATTTGTTCTTTGTTTCGTTCTTTAGGGGTTCTCAAATCTTCTACTGGTATATTTGTCGCAAGTTGGATCCCTTTGTCTATAAGTTGTGATGGGTATTTTCTTTTTCTTAAATTTACGTTTCAACGTCTGGGAGTCAGATTGGCACAGCATGTCCCTGCATGTTTTCGAAAGTCCAGAGGGTCTAGAATAAACACATTGTTGAACACATCCCGGCATTCACAGAACACTTCCGAGCATTTACGGAGCACACTCGGGCGCTCATCTATTTATGAGTCATCAATTAGTGCGCACTTGTATGACAATAAAGCATGTGGTGAAGCGTATTCGGATGGCTGTTTTCGCATTGTACACAAGGCCCGTTCCAAACAACATCTCAATATTTTGGAGGCCATAACTCTACTAATGCGCAAACCATCGCTCTGTAGGCAACAGGAGCTGTCGCATAAATTAGACCTGTTTAAAGAGCTCTGATTTACCGGGAGGAAAAAATGCCTACATTGCATCTTTAATTCTTGATTCTGCACTTATTTGCTGGCAAGTTCACACTTTAAAAAAAAAAAATTGTCCCAGGTTCTGAAGTAGGGACGATATATCACGGGTTATTCATTCTTTTAATTCACCCCGTGTAGTTTTATAATTTTTTCTCACCTCTCGCCTCCATTTTTCAATCGTGTAATTGCTTTATTTTAATCGCTTCCAACGTGATCTCTTGACAAGGGTCGGACGAAAGGTACCTCAAGGTTCTTTTTTTATGTTAGTCGAATAGTCGTTTGATTATTTTTACTGTCTATTTTTTCCTCCCTGCATCGATCTTCCCCCAAATTCTAATGACCCCACTTATCCTTTTAAAAACTGTAATTAAATTTTGTACCACAAAAAACCTTTATATATATATATATATATATATATATATATATATATATATATATATATATATATATATATACGTTTTATTTTCTATTACCGTATCTTTCTGTTAAGTTACATTATTGTTTCAGCTACCCGGCCGTTTTTTGGCCGTCTTTAGCTTCCTCAGACTTTTACAGAAATGTTCGTTATGATGATGTCTGTAAATAAATATATTTTACATTATATCCTAATAAACACATTTATTTGAAATTTCAAAGAAAATTACATGCGATATATCCATACAAGTAAATAAACATATTTATAACAAATACAGTTTACGGATATTCTTATTTATTATATTTAATATCAATACCGAAAAGAAGCAAACAATAACTCAGGACTATTTTCATCAGAGCCACGAAATTGGCTGTTACCGTTTTCTTCATTTCTTTTTTTAAATTAGCAATGGCTCGTATTGACGAATATGGGTCATTGTCAAGTCTTGTTATTGATGGCAATGTTTGTGAAATATATCAACATACAAATATACTCAGAGACGTTACAGTTTAGATCAGCTAATAATTCTTAATTTTGATGAAATGCTTCTAACCTCGAAACATTATAATGAACATGATAAAATAAGTTTATATATATATATATATATATATATATATATATATATATATATATATATATAAGCCTTCTAACCTCGAAATATTATAACGAACATAATAAAATAAGTTTATATATATATATATATATATATATATATATATATATATATATATATATATATATAAGCCTGAAGAATCCTAGAGTGGATGAAACGCGGAATATTCACTGTAGCTTAATCGCCATATATAATTTATAAATTACTAACTAGCTCTACCTACGTATTGAGCACTTTTGAAGTAAATACTTAAAGTTTACGCATAAATTTATACTTTCGTATATTAATTTTATGTGAGTAAATGAAGTAGTTATATATATATATATATATATATATATATATATATATATATATATATATATATATATATATATATTACATTTTCACCCCAAACACGGCATATTTCCGATTTGATGTAGAGGGCTACTAGGAGAGAACTAAGTTCCAGGGGTACTATGTAGGGAGTTTAGCAGCAAAGTGTCTGTTCACATTACACTTGAAATTGTCAGTACAGTTAGGGAAGCAGGAAACCAGAAAAGAATTCCAAAGTCCCGCCGTTCTGGGAAAGAAGCTATTAGAGTAAAAGGCTTTCTTGCATATAGGATCCAACTGTGTAGGGATGGGACTTTGCTGCTTTTCGGGTTTGTCGGGCGTATTTTCGTCGATATATATATATATATATATATATATATATATATATATATATATATATATATATATGAAAAAAGAATTACAATTTAGTTTAAAGATGATCCAAAATAGTAAAGTTAAAATATATTATAAATATTAGATTAATCCTAAACAGATGTAAAAGCTCAATAAAACCAAATAGGAAATAGAGCTTATAGTATAAGCTAAGGGTTAATAAAACATGCTCCTATTTACAATGCCTCCCCACAGGACAGAGTTAGAAACCAGGGTCGTTTTTTAATGGGGAGAAAATGAAAAAAAAAATAAAAAATTGTCTCAGTCGTGATGATTTCTCCTCCACTGACAGAGAACAAGAAATTGAGTGCAGCATCTGAAGAACAGATACTACACTTTGATCTTAAAAACACTTTAACAAAAGTTAAAACATATTTAATTTAAAAAAGGATTGGATTGTCCTTAATTCGCAGAGTTTCGAAAGAAATACTTTCCTTCTCAGCAGGAAAGGAATGAGAAAAATGTGGAATCGGATTTTGTTTAATAAAGTATTTAATGAAACTGCAAGTGAGCTCTAGAGCGTACTTGATAAAAGTTTAAAAAAAAACTGTGATGCAGGGGGAATGGATTAAGGACAATTCCCTTGTTTTGTATCTCCTTTTTGGAAATTAAATATTTTTTTTTTAACTCTTGTTAATTCTTTTTTAACATGTTTTATTAATACTTTGCTTATATATATATATATATATATATATATATATATATATATATATATATATATATATATATATATATTACAAGAGAGTCATCGTTTACCAAAGCTCGAGGGTCTCTCGCGCATAAGGGTTAATGAGTGTTGCAAGGTTGTCACTAAGACAAATTTGAAGTTAAATTCAGTAAGTAAAATAAATACGACCTATTGATTATTTTACAACGAATACAAATAGATATATTATTGTTCGGCCATGCAGTGCGCTCAATTACAATTGCTGAATTAAACTCGTTGGCGGTATAATTTCATTTTTAAGGCGACAAGACACCAAAAACTTGTTAACATTGGATTTGAAGATGACTATATTGCAGTCAGCTGAAAAGCATACCCACGGAACCGAATTCCACGGGCGGGCATTTCTAGGAAAGATTCTTTGTTCATGGAATCTGTGTCCAGATTTAGGTACAGATAGAGAATAGAGGAAATTGTTGACAGTGGTTGTAGCTAGACGAGTACCGTTTTGCGTGGAAAAGGGCATATGTTACAGGTCATATATTATAGGGCATATAGTACAGGTCATATATTACATGTCATATATTACAGGTCATATATTACAGGACATATAGTACATGTCATATATTACAGGTCATATATTACAGGTCATATATTACAGGACATATAGTACATGTCATATATTACAGGTCATATATTACAGGACATATATTACAGGTCATATATTACATGTCATATATTACAGGTCATATATTACAGGACATATAGTACAGGTCATATATTACATGTCATATATTACAGGTCATATATTACAGGATATATAGTGCATGTCATATATTACAGGTCATATATTACAGGATATATAGTGCATGTCATATATTACAGGTCATATATTACAGGATATATAGTGCATGTCATATATTACAGGTCATATAGTACAGGTCATATTTTATCATCTTTGTTGCCTTCTATTATAATTGCCTCTTAATATTCTTGTGTTATTTTTATGTTACAAGACGACCCGTGATAATTTTGTCAGTATTTGTTAAATGTTATATTAGATGTTGACAGTAAAATCCGGTTACGTCAACCGAAAACGTCGTGGAAATAAAATCCTAAATGACTTTCGGTAACTTTAATGAAAATTGTTCGACCCGTGCGAAGCAGGTACATCAGCAGATAATACTAATGTAGTGCTGGAAAAAGAATTGCTATTTATATTTTATAAAGAAATAATAAACACAAAACGATGTTCGGCCACGCAGTGCGTTCAATTACAATGGCTGAATTCAAATCGCAATGACCACGTATGCAGAAGAAAATGTTAATTGCAGAAACTTATGTAACCGACCGAGATATATTTCGAACGTTCGAGATTTCTCGTAGTTCGTTGCTATTGCTACTAACAACTCTAATCAAACACAGTACGCGCATCTAAGTAGCAGGCGAGATCCGTGGATTCACATTATTTCCTACTTAGAATAACATGCAATAAACATCTGCCTTTATGGAAGCCGCGTTCATTTAGAATTCGATACTACGGACATTTACAACCGCGAACTGTAATATATATAGATCATATATATGTGCACACACACACACACACACACACACACACACACACACACACACACACACACACACATATGTATGCACACGTATATAGACATACATAAAAATCTGAGTTAAATTCAGTAAGTTAAATAAATACGAGAAATTCTTTACTAAAGGAACACAAATAAATATATCGTTGAAAAATAAATTTCTCGAAAATTAAAAAAAATGTTGTTGAATAATGAAGTTCTCATAATTTTTTTTAATTTACTGAATTAACTCCAAATTCTCATTCATACTATTGCTCTATCTCGTATATTGAGCTTTTTAAAATCTGATAGGGATTGTCTTATAAATATTGATAATAATATCTATATAGATTTCAATTCTACTGTATTGTATGTTTTACAGTAATTTTCAGTTGCTTATATATATATATATATATATATATGTATATATATATATATATATATATATATATATATATATTAGTGTTAGGACGATTAATCGGAATCGGAATCGGAAATCGGAAAAATCGGAGCTCTTTGGGGTATAGGAATCGGCGTCGGAATCGGAACAATTTGAGCCTATTTTCCGATGCCAAAACCGATTCTTTAAATTATCTTTATTATTTGATTTGGTTTAAGAATCGTCTTCCACTGACTGTAGTAATAATAGGATAATAAATATTTATTGCTTTAAACTGCCAGTAACACTAAAATCTCTAGATCACCCCCTCACAAGTGTGTTTTTACTTTTGAGAAAATACACGCACATTTAAGATGATTTTGTTTTTGTTTTACAGTAATCGGGACAAAATAATATTTTTTATTTATAAAGAATCGGAATCGGTAATTGTATCGGAATCGGGAATTTATTACGGAATCGGAAAAATATTGGAATCGTCCCATCACTAATATATATATATATATATATATATATATATATATATATATATATATATATATATATATAAACACAAAGTGATTGAAAATGTAAAGGCAGAAATCACTTCTCATAGTTTTTCCTCTAGTTCTTCTAAAGTTGCTGGCTTCTTAGAATTTTTGAGTAAACTTGTTCCTTTAACCAATCCCAAAGAATAATGTCGCATCGTGTTAAAATCATGACTTCTAAGTTTAAAAGTCTGCAGCTGGACAACGAAACAAAATGAGCAGAAAATAGCCAGCCAACACTCATTTTGTAAGGAAAAACATAGTTATAGTTGTCATGTACTGAAAATAATGCTGCAGAAAATGATAAAGCTCAATGATGGAGGCCCACTAGAGCTATAGCAATATAGATGCAAGGTAAATAAGTTTACGAGATAATCAATAGCATACACTCCAAAAAATTACGATCGTACACTAACTTGCTGTCTATGTTAAATTCTTGGAGTGTATGTCAATCATTATCTCAGAAAGTTAATAGTATCAAATTGTAATACGATGACTGTTGATTTCACAAATTATTTGTTTGAACTTAACAGAATCATCAATAATTTCTTTTCGAAACAGCAATTCATCCGAGCTGACTTCAGTAAGTTTCCAGACATTTTTGTACAGACATTTAAATGTCATATGTCATTTGTCATAGACTCTAGAAAATTCAGTATGTTATTGCTATACATCTTATAAGATTATATATATATATACTAGCGGGTGTACCCGGCGTTGCCCGAGTGTTTGTTTCCGGGACGGGGGGGGGAGTTTTAAAAAATGTTATGGTAGGTTAGTAGGAAGGATCAAACCCGGAGTCATGAGTAAAAGTAGGAAAATAAAGTGTGAAAAAAAAAAAAACATCTACAACGCTAACAGTTCGGCCACCAAGAAAAGTCCATTCCAGTTGTTTAGGAAAAAAAAAAAAACGACTACGGTAGGTCGGCGCGAACGTGAGAATATAATGTGAATTGTCCAGCACGCTAACCCCAAACGGTGTTAAGTGGTGGCAGGGGGAGGAGGAATTTATTAGAGAGAAAATATTTTACCACTTCCATTGATCTTAACCGATTTTGGCCCTGACTTCTCAGAAGAAAAAGTATAGAAATCTAAGATTATCGAGGAATTTGAGAAATAATAAGCCTATAACACACCTCAGATATTGTTCTGCCGTTTGTGCATATTATATTTGCATGAAATATCTTGATTTTTAATCCTATTAATGTCAAAATCAGACGAGAAAAATGAGTTCATTTTATTTATATAGAAGATATATATATATATATATTATATATTATATATATATATATATATATAACTACTTAATTTACTCACATAAAATTAATATACGAAAGTATAGATTTATGCGTAAACTTTACGTATTTACTTCAAAAGTGCTCAATACGTAGGTAGAGCTAGTTAGTAATTTATAAAATATATATGGCGATTAAGCTACACTGAATATTCGGCGTTTCATCCACTCTAGGACTCCTCAGGCTTATGCGTGAATTCTGTGGTTGTTTATCGTTTTTTATATGCTCCTCTTCTATTGTTGGGGTTCTTTATCTATTAAACTGTAGAAGAGAAATAGCAAATAACTGTGTTCACAAAATAAAATTTACTCTAGGTTAGCGATACAAAATAGTTTTAAAACTAACAAAAACAATAGAAAATAAACAAATAAATGAATTAAATAAACAAGAATATACATAAACGATCACACATATATGTATATACATGTGCATATATGTATGTACACACATATATATATTTATATATAAACTAACAATAAAAAACAACACTAACCTAGTTTTAAAACAGATCCTTTGTCCGATAAAATGCATGCCCATTGGCTGATAGGAAGGGCGCGGTGGATATTAGAAAGCTGATTGGCTAAAAAAATCTCAATAGAAGAGGAGCATATAAAAACGATAAACAACCACAGAATTCGCGCATAAGCCTGAGGAGTCCTAGAGTGGATGAAATGCCGAATATTCAGTGTAGCTTAATCGCCATATATATTTTATAAATTTTATAAATTACTATATATATATATATATATATATATATATATATATATATATATATATATATATATAGTAATTTATAAAATATATATGGCGATTAAGCTACACTGAATATTCTGCGTTTCATCCACTTATAGGATTCGTCAGGCTGACGAATCCTATAAGTGGATGAAACGCAGAATATTCAGTGTAGCTTAATCGCCATATATATTTTATAAATTACTAACTAGCTCTACCTACGTATTGAGCACTTTTGAAGTAAATACTTAAAGTTTACGCACAAATCTATACTTTCTTATATTGTATTTATGTGAGTAAATGAAGTAGTTATATATATATATATATATATATATATGTATATATATAACTACTTAATTTACTCACATAAAATTAATATACGAAAGTATAGATTTATGCGTAAACTTTAAGTATTTACTTCAAAAGTGCACAATACGTAGGTAGAGCTAGTTAGTAATATATATATATATATATATATATATATATATATATATATATATATATATATATATATATATACGAGATGCTTTCAATTATAGGATGTCCGTGGCAATCCTGGAAAGGATCTGCTTACTTTTGAAGTATGAGCTGGTATTTTCGGTTGATATTGTTACATGATAGTCTTAGTATCTTGCAAGTAATAATTGTATTATTACGTGTTTTTACTTACGTATACTTTTAATTCATTTAGTCATTTATTATTTTTATAGCCATGTGCCGTCTATATAATTTTTGGCAGCTTTGATATAAGAGAAATATCTCGTTTACACTAAGAAGGAAACAATCAGTTTTATTTTACTTAGTTTTTAAGTAACTAATGTTGATCAACTTTAATGCAAATCTGAGCTAGCTAATTCCAAATTATTATTATAGGTATTATTGAGACCTTCTTCATCATCCATCAAAAAATATTTTTAAAATAGTAAAAGACTGAAATGATTGATTAATTGACGTTGAATACATATTGGGAACATTTTCCAAAAATCGGAGATATCTGATTTTTTACGAAGGGCTTGAACCCTTCTTCTTCTTTTTCTTCGTGATTTTTTTTTTTTTTGCACGATCAAACCTAACTCAAGCTTTGTTAGGCTTGGGTTGTTGTATATTCCCCAGCAGCAAATGGTTCTCACGTCTGCACAGTCTCAAAATTAGAACCTGACAAGTCAGTTCTTTTGACGTTAGACAATCAAACTGTACGTTAACACTTTTACCGTTCCTAACAGGTAAGCTTGAAAAATTGGGGGGAGGGGGGAAAATTGTCTCGTTAATCTGATTAAGCCATTTACAGTGGCTTTTCTGTATGACCCAAAGCGTTCCAATTACAATGGAAATCACCTCGACTTCTTTATATTCGCATAGTTTAATTCCAATTTTAGATCTTTATTATCTTTATTATTAGTGGCTCACAAGGAGCTTTCACACAGGTCTTCAAAGATCTCTCCTTGATAACAACTTGTGGTGTTCCCTGGAAGCTGAGTGACAACAATCTCCTCAGGTTTCCAGTACTCTCCACCTGTCCCGATAACATTCGCAAATGGCTTTGCATTAACACAACAGCCTCTTACCATTGATTTCTCACTAGCAACGGACATTGGTCTTCACTGGAAGTTGTAGTGGCAATAAGCCTCGCCAAGGCACCAGTTCTCTTCGCACTTGTCCAGCGGGGGTTTGGTCAGTGCTCTCCTCGGTCTTACTCTTTTTTCTTGGAGGGGTGGGGGCGGTGATGTGGTAATGAGGGATGGGAGTGTTTAGAGGACTTATCGGTATGCTACTTCAACGTTCTTGGTTCCGTGTAG
Source organism: Euprymna scolopes (assembly GCF_053919585.1). Taxonomy (NCBI): domain Eukaryota; kingdom Metazoa; phylum Mollusca; class Cephalopoda; order Sepiida; family Sepiolidae; genus Euprymna; species Euprymna scolopes. The sequence goes on from NC_136492.1 coordinate 69,300,180, forward strand.
CGCTTCATGCTTTGCCTCTGCAGCAGTTTGTCTGGCCCGCGCATGTGGCTCATGTGTGTTAGTTTCCACATTCAAATTGAAATTAATATTTCAGCTGTTTTCATTATTGATATTTGTTGTATCGTTCCAGTAATTCTTCTGATTCCAATTTCTCTCATTCTTTTTTCAAAGTTTTTCGGGATTGTTCCTAGTGCTCTTGCTATTATAGGTATTATAGGAACCCTCTTCATCATCCATATCCCTTTCAGCTCTCTTGTTAGCTTTGTGTATTTGCTCCGTTTTTCCTTTTCTTTGATATTAAACCTGTGTCAGCTGGGGCAGCAAAATCTACGATTTGACAGGACTTTTCTTTCTTGTTAATTATTACGACAGATTGGTTATATTACCTGGTATTTTGTACATTCTCAGGCATCCATGCTTGCGGAATTCTATCATATGCTTTCTTATAGTCTATCCGTGCGATGGCTAGTTTTTTTTTCTACATTTAACCTCCTTCAAAATCCCTTTGTCTATATATAATAGGTCGTGTGTTCCCCTTTTCCTCTTTTGGCATCTTTTCTGTTCCTCTGGGAGTAGTCCGCAGTTATGAAAGGACTGATAAATTTGTTCTCTCAGTTGTGAAGTAAGTATTTTCCACATTGTAGATAAACAGGTTATAGGTCTGCCGTTGCTGGGGATGGTCTATTTTTCTGTATCTTTTCACACTAGCGTCATTCTAACTTTGGTTATCCATTCTGGTTACCTGTGCTCTTTGGATGCATCAATTGCTGATCTTGTCTCTCTTGTAGTGTCGTGAATTTCTTAAACCAATAGTCATGTATTCCGTCATGACCTGGTGCTCGCCAGTTGACCATTTTTCGTAGGGTTGTCTTGAGGGTTTCTTTGATGTTTTATTCTCTGTCCCTTCTTCGATTTGCTTTGACTCTTCTTTCATTATTTTCAATAATTCTGCTTTTCTATAATGATCCTTTCGTTCTTCCCATATCTGGTTCTAGTAGTGTTTCGTTTCCGTCGGGTCCGGTTGTTCTGTGTTTGTTCTTTTCTCCATTGACATTTTGATAGAATTGGCTTTCGTTATTTTCAAAGGTTCTGTTTTTGCTATTACTGTTCAGATTCCTATCGGTATCGTCTTAATCCCGCTTTGTTTGCTACTATTTTTTCCTTCACTTCTTCCTGTTTCTTGTTGAACTTCTCCTGTTTTTTTTTTTTTTTACTTTTCCAACCTCTTCTAGTTGTTTTCATCTTGTTTATCGCTTTGGTTTCTTTCTTTAGTTTGTTGATATGGGTTTCCAGCCTCAGTTCTCATTCAGGTTTTGTTGGCCATTTTTCTTTCTCAGTCTTGTTTTTAAACTTCATACTTATTGTCTTGGCACCTGCATAGATTAAATTCTTTAGATCTGTAATGATCTCTGTTGGGATGTATGGGAAGAGTTTTTTTTTCACGTTCTCTGTTTCAGCTTTTAGTTTATTATTATTATTATTATTATTATTATTATTATTATTATTGTTGTTGTTATTATTATTATTGTTATTATTATTATTATTATTGTTATTATTATTGTTGTTATTATTATTGTTGTTGTTATTATTATTATTATTGTTATTATTATTGTTGTTATTCTTGTTCTTGTTCTTCTTCTTATTATTATTATCATTATTATTATTATTGATTGAGAAAGGACAGAGGAGGGTGGGCAGAGGAACTGGCTAGGAAGAAAATGCACGGGAAGGTCCTTCCAGGATATAGCAGACGTGGCTGATGAAAAATCATGGCAATGGCTTAGAGTAATGAAACTTTTGTTTGTGCAGCACAAGAGCAGGCATTAGGAACACGACTGTTCAAAAAAAAAAAAAAAGCTCTAGGAGAGGAAGTTGCTGCAGAATGCCGGCTTTGTGGTAAGGCCTCAGGGTCAATTGCGCACCTTGCATCAAGGTTTAGCGAATTGGTCCAGAGAGAGTACCGCAAAAGATACGATCGCATGGGACTCCGGATATATTGGGAGGTCTGTAAGAGGTCTGGTGTGAAGTTTGCTGGAAAGTGTTTTGGGAAGGTGTCTGATGAAGTGAGAACAAGTGAGGATAGCAATGTAGAGGTATAGTTGGACAAATGTGACATAACGACCAAGCAATTGGAACATAATCGTCCGGATTTGGTCGTCATTGACAAGGTCTAAAAAAACTGCCAAATTGTAGACTTCTTAGTGCCCTGGGACATTACTATGAGAGAGAAGGAGAACGAGAAACGAAGCAATTATACGCCATTGGCCTTGGAGATAAGGCGTATACAAGGGGTTAAACACAAATAATCCCGGTCGTAGTTGGTACGCTAGGAGTAGTATCAAGTCGTCTGGAAGGACCACTGAAAAAACAACGAATCCCCGATGTTTAGGTGGCCTTCAGACCTCTGCTATTGTAGGTATCACCAACATCCTTAGAAAAACCCTTGATCTTTGAAGCTCCTCGTTTGGAGCCAGGATTGAGGAAAATCCTCTGGAAATGCATCCCATCTCTTTTTAGGAAGACGTTGATAAACGAAATCAGAATTTTTATTATTATTATTAACAGAATAGTCACACAGGTTATCATCAAAGATTTCTCTCTGAGAACAACATGTGATGTTCTGTATTTGGCTTTATACTTACTCTCTTTACCTCACATATGTTTTCTTTATTCTTGTGACTAAGTCCCGCATGTCTCCCTTCTTTACCCATTGTTTTCGGATTTCTACTGGCATGACAACAATAAAGCATGTCCTTGAATTGACGACATGAAACCACTTAAAAAAAGTTTTAAAAAGTATATTCAGAACAAAATTAAAATACATCACTCCTTACAAATATATAATGCAATATTTACAAGTTTCGCTATCTTCCATTCATTTATATACATTTTGCCCATAACTTAGAGGGTTATTCATACCTTCCCCAATGGTATTACAATCTAATTAAATGAACTAGTTCCAACTAGATTTGGATACGATTTGCCAATTGAACACTGCACAACTGTGTTCTCTATCACTGATTGGATAAAACCTGACGGCCTTGAACTTCAGTCTGTTTTCAATCTCTTCGATTTCTGTCGGAAGCATCGCCCTCCACATACACGGATTCCAGTGCGGACATCGTTGTAATCAAATTGACAGGGAATCCAGATCATGTAAAAGTTTTACAAGCAACGGTAAATTGGATCGGATCGACACATATAAAAGTCATATAATGGTTGTCTCATTTTAGAAATTGAAGAACCGAGACAAAATCAAGTCAGAAAAAGCAAAAACATAATAGAAAAAAAGAAAAAAAAAACAATAAAATGGCAGAAAGTCGAAGAAGGCATACACGGGGAAATGCAATAAAAGGAGACTTTTCGATTAGAGCGATCGATAAGTGATCAATAATCGATTGGTTTAGTTGAAAATCGAAATAAACAGAAGTAGAAAACCGCGAGTGTCGCTATTTTGTTATTGGTTGTACTTTCTTTATATCTGTGTCTCTCTTTCTTTCTATCTCTTTCTCTGTCCTCTCTCTCTCTCTTTCTCTCTCTCTCTCTCTATATATATATACACACATACATACTTACATATATATCAATCTATTCTAGCCTGTTTATATTGATTACTCTCGTGTATTAATTTTGTTTCTTAATGTTCAATGTTAGACATTTCTTTTAAATTCCATATTTCCAGTGATATTCAACCCACGTAGATCACACACACACACACACACACACACACACACACACACACACACACACACACACACATACACACACACACACACACACACATAATCGTTGAATACTATCTTAATGTTTACTATTTGTACCCGCGTAATCAGTATTAATGGGACTTTATTTCTCTTATTGTATTAAGTATCGGTAACCTGCAAGTAGAATAACAAATACGGAATCAAGAATGACTTTTTGACTGGGTTCGAATCTCCCACCAGGCGGTAATAATTGATTAAAACGGAAGTTCGAAATATATGTGTCTGCAGGTTTAAAAATAATTATTATTAATAATATATATATATATATATATATATATATATATATAGTGTTATAATGGAATAATTCCAGAGGAAATCCGGGTATGAGAGCTCAATGTGGTAAACAGAGCAATAACATAAAAATATAACACGGAAATTACATAATTGTCGATGCAATAATTTATTTCAACCTTATGGTATTTTCAAGCATCTAAACTAGACAATTACATTTTTGATACTATCATTTTTGATAGAGTATCAAAAATGTAATTGTCTAGTTTAGATGCTTGAAAATACCATAAGGTTGAAATAAATTATTGCATCGACAATTGTGTAATTTCCGTGTTATATATATATATATATATATATATATATATATATATATATATATATAGTGTGTGTATGTGTGTGTGCGCGTGTATAATACATTAGGTTATCAAAGAGTATATCTTCATCAAAGCAAAACCTATCAAGATAGAAAAAGCTCAACACTGTTAAGAGGAGCAATCAGATATATGAAATAAAAGATGAGGAATAGAAGTTATATATAACTTTATTATATCATCAGAACACTAAGGAGCAGTAAAACAGAAAAGAAGAACATATCTTTTTAGGCATTCGCATTTCGAAGCTTTTCTTCATAAGAGGAGAAGGGCAATAATTATACAAAATGTAAATATAGATAAAAGCCGAATTATTTCGATGTGAAATGACAGAGAAGGCATAATATATTAGGATATATTAAAAGTATGTATAATGTATGAGACAATACCATTGAAAAATGAAAAATATTAAAATATAAACGATATAAGTAGGATGAAGCAGTTCAGTATACGTGGAAAAGAAAGTAGAAAATAGGAGAATAAAAATCGGAATTGCTTTGGGTCTATATATTAATAGGATAGTGCGTGTGGTATTTATTTTGTGTGCCACGCTTACATCCGAGTGACTGTCGTTTATAATTCTTATGAAATTCCATTTCTTGTAATAAATAATTTTACCAAGAATTCTTCATAAGGTTTAGTTTCGGTTCAGATTATAACTGATGGTATTCAAATCATTTTTTAAAATTATTTTACCAAGAATTCTCCATAAGTTTTGGTTTCTGTTTCGATTATAGCTGATGGCACTCCAGTAATCTATTTTTTTTTTATAAATAATTTTATCAAGAATTCTTCATAATTTTTGGTTTCGGTTTCGATTATAGTTTAAGGAACTCAATATATATATATATATATATATATATATATATATATATATATATATATATATATATATATACACTTATATTTTTTCATAAGTTTTGCTTTCCGTTTTGATTTAAGCTGATGCACTCAAGTCATATGAATATATTTTTGAAATCACAACTTTATGATATATAAAAATCGGTAGACCATTAAGTCTACAATAATATATTCGGAATATGAAAGAATTAAAATATCATATTTAAGCGTACTTTACTACCGGGCTACGCTGGGTGTCCCTGCTAGCTTAGACAAATACATTTGCAGTTTTAACAAAAGATCTACAATAATATCAGAGCGTCTCCATTTATGATGAACGTCTACAGAATGCCAACATCAATATATTGCATATCAATGAGTTCAATGTGGAATTTCCACGGGACCCGCTAGTACAGGTAAGTAATAGTAAAAAGAAAATATTGCTCTCTATTGAATAACGGGGATCGTTAAAGAAGAGCAAGTAATAAAAGAAAAAGGAAAAAGGAAAAAATAAAAAAGAGATAGGAGAAAATCGAGCAAGTAGGAGTGGACATAAAAAAAAGCAAATAAGGGATACGGAAATACACATATAAATAAAACAATCTGAAAGCAAAGGAAATAGTACCCACAGTTTTAAATAATCCAGATTAAAAACTTTTAAAAATCTACTTTTTATATGTAAAAAATATTAAAATGAACTTCTTAGTATTCTCAGCCATGGATATGCGAGCGACTTCATGAAGGTTAACTAATTTACATGTTACTTTGAAAAACGAGCGTTCATTATTAATGTTTGTATGCTTTCTCATTAGATCATTGGTTTCATTTATCTATTACACTTAATTCTATTTATGGGTAGTTTCTACATTGTTCATAATTGCTTAGCATTTAGGATGAACACGTTCTAGCAAATGCACACACACACACACACACACACACACACACACACACACACACACACACACACACACACACACACATATATATATATATATATATATATATATAGTTACGGGCTGGGAGAAGCTAAGTCGGGGTGATCACCCCTTGTTAGAATCTTTTATTCTAGAATAGCGCTTCGCCCTACGTCTCTCGTAACACAGAATAAAAATAAAAGAAAAAGATTTAAAGTGCGTCGGGTGCAGATTTGCGCCCTAGAATGACACGTTATGTACGATTCGTGAATGACTCGCATTTACCCTTGAACGATTCTAACGCAAAGCAAGAATGACACAAAACGTAGATTAAATATTATAAGGGCTTTATTAAACATATAATTGGAATTTAATGCTACACCTCAATGGGTCGGGGTGAGGTCGAACAAACGAGGAAATAAGCAGTAAAATAATAATGAAATCAAACAAAAACAAAAGAATAAAGTAAAAAGGAAATTGACATGAATGTCGTTCTGGAATAACAGTCCGGAGAGGGGGGACATGGATGGAGGCGGGGATTGGGTTTGAGAGATGGGGTATTAGAATGGGGTACTTAACTACAGATGAAATATATCGCATGGCCAGCGTAGCTTCTTTCTTTCTTGCTTTTATTATTATTTTTTTAAAAAGTCTGTGAACGCAGATATATTTCCTTCTGTAGTCTATTTCAAATTCATCGAGTTTGTCTCATCCGAAACTTGCACACGTTGTGCATCATTTTACATCATTCCATGTGGATATCATTTTTTTCCATGACGGTTGAATATTGGGTTTCTTTTAGTCGCCTTTATGAGGATATGAGTAGACAGCAAAATAAAGTCCTTCGTCTTATCCTATGAATAATACGAGGATGGTTCGTCCATCATATCTCGTCGCTGGTTCCCTCCATTGAGAGAGAGGCGAATGAAGGGGGAAAAGGCAGGTGGTGGGGTTCTCGCTGCTAGCGATGTCGTGTGTTAGGGAGAGGAGCTTGGTAGAAATTTTGCTGTTAGCGACGTCGTATATGAGGTGGTTGGTAGTGGTTCTACGTGTGATTTCGAGGAGAAAGAGGAGGTTCGCTATTAGCAGATATTTAATCATTTATTTATTATTATTTTCTTTAGTTTTTCCCCCTCTCTACCTAGATCATTACAATATATATATATATATATATATATATATATATATATATATATATATATATATATATATATATATATAAATTTCTACTTGTCGATACGAAGAAGGTCTATTCCACAGTCGGATTTCGATGCGGTTTTCTTGTTAAGCTTTCTTGTGTGCAATGCGTTTGCCTCGCATGCAAGATGCTTGGGTTTCGAATCTCGAGTTCAGATATGTCTGATGAGCTTTAATGAAGGCAAAACTCGAGTCTGAGACTCATAGTTTGTTGGTTGTCATTGCTCTTGTGAGCTGCGATGTTGTTTGTCTATAGATAACATTATATATATATATATATATATATATATATATATATATATATATATGTATATATATTTGGTCTACAGACTTGAAACTTTATATATAAGGTTTTGGACTTGTGGAATACTTCCGATATACTTTTTAGCCGATAAAAATAGTTGCTAAGGTTAAAAATTGAAAGAAAAAAATTGATCTTGGCAGGATTAAGTTGACTAAACCTGCAACTAATGCGCAAATATGCATTCATCGTTTGAAATCGCTTGATTTTTAACCTTCATTATCCATCGGTCGATAGCTCAAAGGTATCGACTAAGGTAGGATCCCTGAATGTTTGGGTTTCGATTCTAGCTGATGATATCAAAATCATATATTTAAACTTTTGAAATAATTACTACTATTTTGAAAACATAATTTTTAAAGGTAAATTAGTCAGCTTTAAGAATACATGCCGCTGAATGTTATATTTACGTTAAGTTAAAACTCCAAATGATTTGAGTTTTCAACGAAACGAAAAGTTAGGTTTTAACCCTTTTAGCCATATAAGCCTTTTAAAATACGTAAAAATATAATCTGTAAACATTATATTTTGAATTTTTGATATGCTATCCTGCATTGTGAAAATCTATTAAAAATGTATATTTTAGTACTGGTAGAGTTTTTGAACCAAAATAAATAAAATGCGTACCTCTCAAATAACTAAAAGGATTTGTAGAATGTACAGAATTCGATCTTTAAAGCAAATGAATTGATTATAAGACATTTACGATGACACTTTCTATAACTTTGTGCGTTCATATTTAAAAAAAATTTTTTTCGTAAAATTTTTTTTTTTTAATAATTAGCGGAATCTATTTTGTTCTAAAAGCTCATATGACTGAAATTGTACGTCAGATTGAACACTACATATTTATTTCTTTTTCCGATATTTCTCAATAGCTTTTCTATTTGCCGAGCGGTCTTTTAAATTTCAGCAGACTTTATATATAATAGCACTCAAAACTTGTTGTTCGGCCATATTATTCTAAAGAGCTTTCTATCGGTGCGTCCGGTTACCATCAGGAGCGATTGTTGTTGTTTTCCGTTTCTTTTCCTTTGAGGCTTAGTGTATTTATGTTAAATACCAATTGTCGACTATATTTACTTTAGTCAAATCGATTATAACACAATTCAACAATTGACCTTAATATGTTTCGGAATAAAGGACGCATCGTTTTATTTTGTCGCTTATAACACACACATTTCTCTCTTTCTCTCTCTCTCTCTTTCTCTCTCTTTCTCTCTCTCTGTCTCTCTCTCTCTCTCTCTCTCTCTATATATATATATATATATATATATATACACATAATTAAGAAATAAAAATCAAGTTTACAAGCCAAAAGCTTTTGTAACTTAAAGCGAATATAAATATTAATATTTATAGAATATTCCTAACCAAATGAAACAGCTCAATAAAATTAAAATAGTAAATAGAGCTCGTCATAAAAGAACACTATTTACCACTGTAAATCATAATTTACCAGAAGTTATTGTTCGACAAGATACTCCAAAAGAAATTTTAACATTTCCTTAATCCGGAGTTTCAAAGAATGCGTTGTTTTCATTATAGGAAAGATATTGGCAAATGGTTATTATAGTGGATCTCTCTTTCTCTCTCTCTCTCTCTCTCTCTCTCTCTCTCTCTCTCTCTATATATATATATATATATATATATATATATATATATATATATAAATAAAAATTACAATAAGTTTACCAAGGTAATAAAAATGGTAAACTTAAAATATATTATAAATATCAAAGAGTGAATATTTACAAGTAAAGTAATCTCAACCAGATGTAAAAGCTCAATAAAACCGAAAAGGAAATAGAACTTATAATATGAACAAATGATTAATAAAACATGTTAAAAAACATCTTGAAAAAGAGTTAAAAACATATTTAATTTTAAAAAAGAAAGCACAAGATAAGTGGATAGTCCTTAATCCGCGGAGTTTCGAAGAAATACTCTCCTTCTTATCAGAGGGCAGGAATTAGCAAAATGCGAGATCGGATTTTGCATGTAATAGTATTTAATGAAACCACAAATAAGTCACAGATCTTACTTGGTTAAAAAAAGGGTGAGGTAAGGGGAATAGGAGGTAAAAGAAAAAATGATAAAAAGATTTCACATGAATGGATAGTCCAGTGAAGGGTAAAAAATCCAAGAATGGTAAAATCCAAACACGGTCGAATTAAAAACTTCCAACCCAACAGGTAAGTTCCAAATGGTCCAAAATGATCCAAAAGGCAGAATTCCTTGGAAAAAAAATCACAAATGGAATGAGTTCGAAATCATTAAAAGAAAAGTTCAAATGTGCACAGCAAAAGCACTAGAGAGAATATTTAAAACACATCTGCCAAGGCCGGAAGAATCAAGTAAATTCACTTGTACTGTGTAGGATATACACCAAGCATTTCGAAGCTTACTGCTTCTCATCAGAAGAAGAAGGGACGTGCTAGGTAAGTAGATACGGATACGGCGGCATGTAGTAGGCATTTTAGGGGATTTTGTAACGGTTGAATGTAGTAGGGGGAAGAGAGTATTGTCTAGGGGATTATTAGATAATTATGGCACTTTAAATATATTAGACGGAGGCTTTAGTAGAATTGGACGATAAATGATGGAATACGCTCTAGAAAGTATTTACTATATGTTATGGGATTTCATTAACTTATTATCAAATTAGAGTCCAATGAGGCTGATACGTGCCGATCTATACAAGTAAAATAAATAATAAAGGGTAAAACAAAAACTATTGTGTTTGAGAGAATGAAACTATGGAGGATAAAAGTAATAAAATAAGGTAAAGTTAAATAAAAATAAAATTTGTATGCGATAGGTAAAAAAGGATTACTGACTAATGTTAAGATGGTGCTATATCGTAACAGGAGAATCGGCCAGGTTTGGTACACATGAGATACATTCTTGTAAAGGCAGAAAAATCTTAAAGTAAAAGCATAGAAATAAACAAAGGAATATAATGACCTGAAAATAAAGTACAACACTGATAGTAGTAGTAGAAATAATAATTATAGCAATAGTCATAATAACGATACTAATATTGTTAATAAGATAAGTAGGAATAATAATAGTAATAACCGTAATCAAATGCTAATATATAGTGATCATAAGGTCCTTTGGAATATAAAGAATAGATAAGAAATAAAATTAAGATAATGCCAAAAATAGACTTATAATAGGATTAGAATGTATTAGATATTATATATATGGGGTGATCGTCTGTTAAGGAGAGGGTAAACGAAAGCGACGAGGAAAATGAAAAAAAATCAGATTTAAATTGAAGGAGAATATTTATCTTTTAACACAATCCAAATCTATATCTGTAACTATTGGCGTGTTTGAACTTTCTATGTTTTTCCTTTATGTTATATACTAATCTAGGTGCCCGGCGTTGCCCGAATGTTTGGAGGTGTGTGTTGAGCAAAAAAACAAACAAACACAAAAAAACAAAAAGTGGTAGTAGGCAGGCAGGATGTAACCCGCACCGCGAAGGAAGAAAAGCAACGTCTTTGCCAAACCGGAAGTAGCGAAGGTTGAAATTAAAGCTAATCAATCGAAAAGAAGGGATGAATTTCGAATCGCCGAAAACAGCGACCTCTTCCCGTAGAAAAGTGCGCAATTGAGGGTGAAAGAATTAATATTTTTTGCCAATTTTTCGATATTTGTCGTCCAGAGAGTCACGCTTCAAAACTATACTAAGCTCGTAGAAAACCCGTCGCCTCTGTGGAAAGTTTTAAGCAGACGTACACACATGCATACATACATATATGCATACATTTAAACAGACTGGTGAGATTTAATTTATAGACTAGCCTGGGTGCCCGGCGTTGCCCGGGTGTTTGGAGATGTGTGTTGAGCAAAATAAATAAATATATAAATAAAAATAGTAGTAGTAGACAGGCAGGCTCGAACCTATACCGCAAAGGAGGAAAAGAACGTGAAAAAAACGTGACATATTTGCTGGTGCGCCCAACGCCAAACCGGAAGTAACAAATGTTTAAATTAAGGTTAGTCAATCGAAAAGAGGGGATTACTTTCGAAAATATTGGTGAAAAAAAGCAAGGAATTGATCTTTTTAGTCAATTATTCAATATTTGTCGTTCGAATGGTTGAGCTTCTAAACGATACCAATCTCGTGAAAATCCGCCGCTTCTGTCGAATGTTTTAGGCAGACATACATACATTTAAACAGACAAGTGAGATTTATATTATCTTTCTTTTCCAGATAAATATTTATTTCAATAGTTTTCTCCAAATCTGGGTTCCATAAATACTGAATTTCTTTTATGAATTTGCATCCTAATCTTTGGTTAATTCTAGGGTGAGCGCGAATGCAGACCCCACACTTAGAAATAGTGTTTCCAAGTCACCCACTTTTGGGATGATCGCAAAGGTCAACCAAACTGTAGTGCAATGGAAGGCTCTAACTTTGGGAGAACGGCCTACATGATCACCGTTTACTCCGAAACCAGGTAAGGTTATTTATTTGCTCCCCCACCGAGCAAATTAGGCACAAGGCCGATTTTTAAAGTGTGAAGTGAAGGGGAAAGAGGGACCAACTCCCCTGGGAGTAGGGGAGCTGGATAGTGACAATTGGTATGAAGGGTTGCCCCTACATTGACCAAGGTCTTATATGTGGGGTTGCTACCACATATGGTCTTTGCTTGACACTTGTTGCCCCAGCCCCGAAGGACCCGGGCCAGGTAAGTAGTTATTTATTTACTTCCTCACTGAGCAAATTAGACACAATTAATGTGGGGAGTGAGGGGAGTGGGATGAAACTAGGTGAGTATAATTTTTAGTGGCAGCAATCTCGTTTTTATACTCTATAAGTGAAATTACTATTTGATCGCAGTCAAATTTGTTATACAATATGCTATTCTTACAATAAAATTTACAAAAATTATTTTATCAAACATTTGACATTTCTGATTACAACACATATGTTAAGAAAAATTTCCTTTCATTATAACGGAAAACTTTAATCATGTTATTTTATCTTTCAGAATATGTTATTTTACGCAAACGTATGATTTCAAACTCATTTAAAAATATGAAGGTCGTTTATTCAGTACGACGAACGAAAATAAAATGAAACAAAACAGCTATTTCTTAATTCATAAAAACTTTCATTTGAAAAAAAATTCTTGTTTTTAAATTCTACAGAATATTTTTTCTGTTTTCTATTTCGCCTTTTTTTTCGGTGGCATTGCACGATTTTGCTTTTCGAAACTTTGTTTAGAAACTACTTCGTTCTACTTAGAAAGAGATAAGTTCCTTTAGATGTTTTCTTTGATTTTTTTTTCACCCAGATTTCCAGAATATAAATATTTTGCTTCTTAAAGTTGAATATGATTTCAACTTTTGGATCTATTATTAACAATAACTAACGCACTTTAGTAAAGTTTGCAGGTATAAATCCGAGTTTGCTTGCGCAACATACGTTTGATAGAAAACTTGAATTAAATAAGTCCGAGTACTTTGTCTCCAGTTTTATGAGATGAAGGTTCGGATCCTAACTACTAGTTTTTGTGCAATACAGGTTTGTAGGTGCGATACTCTCGTCGATTTCAACGTATGAAGACCGCCATAACAACTGAGTTTTTCGGAAATCTACACAGATGATTTCTTTTGGCTTTGAGCAGAACCAATCACACTTTTTGCTACAACTATTGATCTCAGTAAGTGCAAGAGCGGCCACAGAAAAGAGGAGACAGTAAACCCCATGTTTATATAAGAGTTTTCCTTCTCCTAGAGATCTAGATACATATTTGTATAATGTTCCATTAAAGCCTATACACCAGTATTATTAGACGTAGTTCTCGAATCCTCCTCGCCACTGTTATGGCCGTGTTAGACGTGTAATGATTAAGACAAACGCAGTGGCATAATCAACAAAAGTATGTTATAGAATGTATTTATACAAAGTATGTTACAAAAATCTGCGTCCGATTCTGTTCGCTATAACTGCCACCAATAACGGTTATAGCGCTTAATCGTAAGTTTATTTATTGGGTCTGTGTAATTTATTTATTGGGTCTGTGTAATTCCATTTTCTTCAAATAGGTGGATCAACTGCCACCATAGCAAATAAATTGCCTCAAAATGTATTATTGACTCCGAGAAGGAAACAGAAACGACACATATCTTAAAGCAACACACATTTAATAAAAAATAAGGATAAAATTCTAGTACCTTACTAAAATTTATCGCTTCGTACTCCCAAGAAACATCTTCAAATGCTGAAACAAACAGTAAAATTCTTTCCCAGCCGTATTGGGTGCATTAACCGCGACGATCCAAAACACTATATTTTTTGCGACAATCTTGGCCACGATCAGTCTGCCATCAGCGTCAGTATATATAACGTTTACCGTTGCAGGCAGGGGGCGTTTTACTAACAAGGAACTCCTCTAGTATGCTGATCACCAAATGCTAAAAATACATCGAAATATCCCTACAGCAGCCGATGATCGTAAATCGAACTGTAGTGGGTTTTCTGCAACGTAGACCCATCTTTGTTTAAGAACCTGAGGTTCGTCAGCACGCGAGAAGCCTTGCTTCAACACCACATGCCCGCTGTATTCAGGCTAATCAAGTTCAAGTACATGCCGATTACACCGGTGTCACCTATCGACTCTGAATCCCAGAGGTCAGGATGCCACCACCAACCTTAAACCTGGAATTGCTCCACTAGCGCCTCTATCATGCATCACAAGCTTTTGTGAGACCCTTTGGCTTCACACACAAAGGTAATAAGTGAAGGCGCCAGCAAAATTGTTTGGGTTGCTTCGGATCTGAGTGAGCAGCCGCAGAGACTTGATGAGGCTTCTCTACCTTGCTGTAATGTCTGCGGCCGTACGCTGTGAATCAGTTTCGCAGATTCGGTCCCTTGGTAAGAAATGGATCTTCTTCTTAATGTTCCCAATTCTGATATTTGCATGAGGGAAAGGAGCAAGCCTATTTGTACTGCTTCCTCTATTTATTTTTGCTGGGGGATGAAAAAAGTGAGAGTGTTCTGCTCAGAAGGTGCTGGGAGTTTGGGGTTGAGGAGCTAAAGCAGAAGAAACTATCCTTTGGGTTTCTATTCGCTTTTACGTCGGTCATTGAAACATCATCTGTTAAAATTGGCTCCCCTTTTTAATATGAAGATGAGGAGAAGAATAGTTTTGTTTTTAGTGTGTTAGTGAGCAGCTCGGTGGATGTGCTGATCATATGCGACCTTTTGGATAGCAGTACCTTTTGATAATCTGGGCTTGCACAATTGAGAAGAAGAACAGCTGGAGCTGAAGGTTTAGCTGACGTCTTTTTCTCGACTTTCACCACTTTCTTCTTACCATCTTTGGTTGTTGTTGATGTTATCTCGTCCTTATACTTCTGGGTAGTTGCTGACGTAACTGTAGATCTTCCACCCGGAGCCAGAGCAGCAAAGGCTCAACAAGGGGGATTTATTTTAGAGCAGTCATTAAGTATATGCCACTACTTTTGGTAATTCCAGCAATGAAGCTTCCTGCCTTCAACAATAATGCTCATTATCCAGGTATCGCATCTGAGTACCGGAAGAATCTTATAAAATTCCGTCTAATCGTAGTTTTATTTAGTAATCCTCAAATGAATTTCGGAGACACGTATCGAGATTATATTCGCTGAGGATGTTTCCAAGTTATTTGGAATCAATGTGGCAGAGGACGCTAAGGATCGTAACTGATATTTTTCGCTGGCTCAGTTACTCCAGTTTAAGGCATAGGTGTTTCCACCAAAACTCGAACCTGGAAAATTTATTGTTTTCTTCTTTGTTCGGAAGGAGCATATTCCACATCGCATAGTCTTAAGGCATAAATATCGTATCGGCATCTTGAAGTGCCTTAGGAGTTTGCCTATTGTATCTTTTGAACCCCAAGTCAAGCCTTTTGTTTTAGTGTCCGTAGTGACTAGTTACACTGTTTGTTTTGTCAGCTATTCTACGGCTTCAGGGATCGGTTTAATTACATTTCCATCCGTCAGTTTTTGTATGTGGAGTCGAAGAGCTGATGATCTCACTCCGGTTGTAGTTGTGACTGGGGTTCCCATGTTGCCAATGAGGATGGCTCCTAGAAGGGAATGTTATTTGCGAATGTGTCAGAAGTTGGTGGTACTGCATGCGTCTTTTGTACGGGGAAAATGATCCCGGAATCAGGCATGGAGGTTGAGAGGGCTAGCCAATTGTCGGGTGATATTTGCTGTGTCTCTGTCGGCGGTGCCGATACTCTATCTACCCTTCTTCTTTTTAGTCGGGTACCTGGCCGTTCTGGTCTCAACTTGAGTAGTAGTCGGTGTGTTATTGGTGTTTCTGCTACTGTTGCTGCTATTTCTGCTTTTGTAGTTTAAGCCGATCTCCACGTCTATAATTATTTCTATAGGGACTTTCTGACCACTCCATTGATATAATTAATTTATTTTTTAAAGGATTTTATTTTACACAAAGGCTAATTTCAAGGATGTTCATTAATAGACTTACAACAAATGTGAAGGTTGTTTATCTAATAAGACGAAGGAGAAAATGGAGTTACCCCAAAAATAAAACTAAAAAAAAAATGAAAATAAAAATGAATCCTTTTACTATAATGAAAAAACATCTTGCGGTTATAGTCGACTAACGTCTTCTTGTGTTTTGCGCGTGACTGTTACCGGGACCAGTGATGACTAAAAAATAGTCCCTTATTCAGTATTTGATTTCTGAAGCAATTTATTGAAATAATCAGGAACATATTAAAAAGTATACACATGAAAATTACAAAATTATAAAAAGATAAAACAACAAAATTAGTCTTTATTTGTACTTTTAATCACAAAATTATAAAAATAACTTTTTCTTAGAAATAAAACTTTATTTGAAATTTTATAATAAATAGATGTTTATGAATTTATAAAATAAAAAATAACAAAACGTGTTTTATTAGTTTTTTTTTAATATATATCAAGCATTATGAAATTTCTACATTGGATTTTGATTCTCCATCAAATTGTACTAAAAGTGTCCGAAGTTTTGTTTAATAAAGCTTTGATCACTGTTTTGGTGATGTACAGTTCCGTCGTTCGTATTACTTCATAAAACTAAATAATTAATGACTAAAAAAGATTGCAAAGAGTGTTTTCAATGATTATAAAAGTATAATAACAATCTTCTCTATCTATATGAATAAAACAGTAGATGCATATGTGTGTAAATATTTAACAGATAAACTATTAAACTACTGGCCGCCTAACACTGAAATTAACAGGAAATAGTAATTATACACCAAGAATATTTATAACGAGTAAAATCTTGTTTGGGTTGATGATTAAAGCATAGAGACATATATCGGCGTGTTGAAATGCGAAATGTTCTTTTCAACTGGCCGACATGTTTATACTTCTTTCTGAGCATGATCAAATAAAATTCAACTGTGTTAATAATTAGACGCTATTATCTTTGTCTCGTTACCAACATCGGTAGAGAACGCGACTGACCGCGAGATGTTTTGGTTTCGATTCTAGCTGATGGCACTAAATCATATGTTTTAAACTTTTGCCATCATTTTTTTGTATTAATAAATGCGAATATATGCATGATTTTAAATATATTTGAATGTGTATTACGTATTAATATATAGAATCTCGCACCATTTTTTAAAGAAGAAGGACTAAAAGATAAAGGATTAAACTAGAAAAGAGAATTAGTGTACTAGCGAGATTTCTATAAAATGAAACGCACCTACTGCTCCTACCTCGAGGTGGATATGGAAAAAGAAGCCATTATGGATGAAAGTTTCTTTTAATCAATAAGATAATTATGTATGCGGTCGGAATATTCAAATATATCAAATACAACCTGGCAATGCCGGGTACTTCAGCTAGTTATAAAATAATTATAAAAGAAGACATGCACAGGGAGATATAGAGGTGAGAAAAAAGGCGAAGGGACTATTTGACTTTGTCACCGGTTCCGGTAACAATCACGCGTAAAACCCGGGAAAACATTCATCCACTATAATCAATCTTGTCTTCAAAGTTTCTTTTTTTTTTTACACTTTTTATTTCCAAAGCGTTACCATTTGAAATCAGATTTAACAACTACTGACGGTGAAAATGACATCGTTTAAAAATGTTTATTTGGTTAATAATAGTCTGAAATAAATGACTGTATCGATCATTTGTTTACTCTTATTCACAACAAACAAGGCATATCGCCACTTGGGCTTAAGGAGCAACTATTTGGGATCATGCCTAGGAAAGATTACCAAAGTGTTGGTTTACGTTACATTTAAACTTCTGCATATCAGTACAGTAAGGTGAGCAGGTAACAAGAAGGAAATTCAAAAGTCTAGCTCTTCAAGGGAAGAACCAATTAGAGTATAAAAACTTTCTGACATTTAGGGGCCTATACATGCCTGTACGTCTACGAAGCACCAGTGCAGCAAGTTCACCAGAGCACATTCCATCATTAACATACTTGTAAAACAGACACAGAGATGAAACGTCCTTTTTATTATGTTTTTTTTTAATTTTTTAACTATCTCTCATTTTAATACAAAATGTTTGTTCTCCTTTAATCTATATCTATCTATATCTATATATCCATAAAAGTGAACGTTTCTGTCTGTCTGTCTGTGTGTCTGTCTACGTGTCTGTGTACATTTCCCTACGCAATAACTCTGTCAATTTTCAGTCTATAGACTCGAAATTTGATATACAGGGTAAGGAGATTTGGAAAAATCTTTGTAATCTGGTTTTGGCCATAAATTTGGCTGTTAAAGGGTCAAAATTCAACGATGTTACTGTTGAGAACTCTACCAAACGCCTCCCACAATTTTGGGTATAATCAATCGAAATTTTAGATATAGGTTCCTTGGACATGGATCTAACTTAATAACTTGATTTGAGCCCAAAATAATAAATGTTAAGGGGTCATAATAGAGGACAAAGTTTTTAAAAATTCACCTCTGCGGTCCCTACCAAATTACTCAGACAATTTCTGGTCCAAACATTTGAAATTTTACATAAAGGTTATTCAGAGATAGGGCAAGCTTTTTAATCGGTTTGGGTCGAAAATTTTTAGTTACTAATACATAAATGTATGTATGTATGTATGTTTGCATGTCTGCCTAAAACTTTCGATAGAGGTGACGGATTTTCACAGGATCAGTACGTTTTGAAGTTCGACCTGTCAGGCGACAAATATCGAACAATTGGCTAAAAACATTAATATCTTCATTTCCAACTGGGTACTTATCTACAGGGGGGTCGCTTTTTTAATCGATATTTTCGAAAGTTATCCTCTCCTTTCGATTGTCTAGCCTTAATTCAAACCTACGTTACTCCCACTTTGATGGTGGTCGTAACAGCAAAGAAATCAGGCTTTTTATCCCGTTCTTTTTCTTCCTTGTGGTACAGGTTAAAGCCTGCCTTCCTACTACCACTTTTTTTGGCTCAACATACACCTCCAAACACTCGGGCAACGCCGGGCTGAAATGCTAGTATATCTATAAAAGTGAACGTGTCTGTCCGCCTGTCTATGTGTGTGTCTGTGTGTGTGTGTGTGTGTACATTTCCCTACGCAATAACTTTGTCAATTTTAAGTCTACAGACTCAAAATTTGATATAGAGGGTACGGAGATTTAGAAAAATCTTTGTAATCCGTTTTCGGACAGATCTTTGGCTGTTAAAGGGTAAAAGTTCAACGATTTGACTGTTGAGAACTCTACCAAACTCCTCCAGCAATTTTTGTATAATCAATCGAAATTTTAGATATCGGTTCCTTAATAACTTGATTTGAGTCCAAAAAATAAATGTTAAGGGGTCATAATAGAGGACAAATTTAAAAAAAATTTCACCTCTGCGGTCTCTCCAAATTACTCAGAAAATTTCTGATCTAAACATTTGAAATTTTACAAGAACGTATAACGAGATAGGGCAAGCTTTTTAATCGGTTTGGGTCGAAAATATATAAATGTACGTATGTATGTATGTTTGCATGTCTGGCTAAAACTTTCGACAGAGGCGACAGATTTTCAAAAGATCAGTATCGCTTTGAAGCTCGACGTTTCAGACGACAAATGCCGTTCGCTAAAAACATTAATTTCTTCACCCTCAACTGGGCACTTTTCAACAGGGAGAGGTCGCTTTTTTCGCCGATATTTTCGAAAGCCATCCCTTCTTTTCGATTGTCTAGCCTTAATTAAATCCTACTTCACTTCCGGTTTTGCGGTGGTCGTAACAGCAAAGACGTCACGTTTTTTCCCCGTTCTTTTCCTCATTCGCGATACGGGTTCGAGCCTGCCTTCCTACTACCACTTTTTTTTTTTTTGCTCTACACACACCTCCAAACATCCAGGCAACGCCGGGCACCCATACTATTGAAAAAATAATTTTGATGAATGTATATGTTTAGAAAACAAAAACATTTCAAAACATTCTGCATAATTTCGTATGCATGTTAACACCAAAAACGTCAAGATTCATTCTCGAATAAGAAATGCATTATTTAGCTGAAAACATGCCTCTCTTATACGGCGCCATGATGTGACACAAAGATTGGAAAGTGGTATTCGAAGAGTTAGTGTCCTAGAGGAAGAACATTCAGTCGTCATTCAGCAGTAGGGGCGCCTCAAGCGATTAGTAAAAAAAACAAAACAAAAAACTCTTCATTGTTTGGTAATTATAACACTGTTGTTCCACCGTACCTCTACATTGCCATCCTCACTTGTTCTCACTTCATCAGGTACCTCCTCAAGAAGGCAAAGCCTGGTAGAATGCATCGACTAAAACAGCACAGGGTCGGTGATATACTTTAGTCTACAGGGAACAAGCGATCTCAGCTTTGGCTTGGAGTGTTGAGTTTAATGCCGAAGGAAAACCTTCGGCTGTATATCTTTTTTTTATCTTTTTTATTTACATTTTCACCCCAAACAAGGCACATTGCCGCTTTGGTGTTGGGGGCTACTATCAGGGCCAGCAACTACTGGAGCAGGATGTTGGGATTTGGGCAGCAAGATGTCGGTTCACGTTACACTTGAACTTCTGCATGTCAGTACAGTTAGGGAAGCAGGGACCTGGAATGGAATTCCAGAGTCTAGCGGTTCTGGGGAAGAAACTATTGGAGTAGAAATATCTTTTACATCTAGGGATCTCTACTGTGTCGGGGTGGGATTTAGCTGTCTGTCATGTTTGTCGAGGGTGTCTACGTCGTGGGGGCACAAGTGTCTGCAGTTCGTCAGAGCATTCACCATTAAAATACTTGTAGAACAGGCAGAGGGATGCAACGTTTCGTCGATGGGACAGAAGCTGAAGCTTAGATGCCAGTTCAGGGCCTATCAGATTGGCGACTCTCTTTTGAACCTTGTCTAGGAGCGAGAGACTATCAACAGATGCACCGGCCCAAATGTGACAACAATACTCCATACATGGGCGAATGGTGGCCTTATAGAGGTACAGGATACTTTCAGGTGTCAGTAGTTTTCTAGCACGGTAGAGAGAGCCTACCTTTTTCGCAGCGGCCCTGGCAATGTTTTCAATATAATTGTTCCAACTCATGTTTCCTGTGAACGTTAGGCCAAGCAGTTTGAAAGATGTACTCTCAGACAGGGAGTCACTGGCCATGGCTATTGGTGGCAGAGAAGGTTTCTTGTAATTATTGAAGGAAACCAGTTTAGTCTTGGCATCATTGAATGTGACCATCCATTTTTGTCCCCATTCCACTACAGATTGGAGGTCATCCTCTAGTGTTTTTGCCATTTCTTTAGTCATGTGTTCATTTGTTTTCCTGTCATGCCTGAACTGAAACATGCTTTACATTTTATTGCTACGAGGTTTATGATTAATAATCCATTTCTCATTTACATAAAATGTTTCAAAAGACTTAAAAAAATTTTTTACATCATTTTTTCTCTTGATGAACAAAAGTTAATGCATTATTAGTGTAGACTTAATTGATAGTCTGCAAATGAAATGCATAAAAATAACATTAATATTTAAGTGAAATACTTTTACTTATTTTATATTCAGCACAAATAGACTTCATTATTAACTTACTTTACACTTTGTTACCAATGCGGTCCATATAGGTTTAATGTAAGATCAACACACACACACATAAATAAATAAAACTTACATTATATATTACAAACTACACTCTTCCTTTATCACAGAAATCAATATAGTTCCCCTACACAACTTCAATAACTTATTTCGCTCCTAATGAATCTATCGTTAGGCGCCGCATCCCCATTATTACCTAGCATCTTTCTGCTCTTCTGATGAGAAGCATTAGGCTTCGAAATACCATGGAATAAAGAGTTCCTTTTTACCCCAAACACGCAGTTGATGTATACTCTTATTATTATAAATGAATAAATCTCTAGATATTACTATATAGCTATATAGTTCATATATATATATATATATATATATATATATATATATATATATATATATAAGGGATGGAACGATTCCAAAAGTTTTCCTGTTTCCGATACAATTACCGATTGTGTTCTAAATTCCCGATTCCGATACATGTACCGATGCCGATTCTTTAAACATTTCTATATATTAAATAAGTGAATTAATTCTTTTTTATAGTGTAGCAACATAATAGTTAACAAAGCCTTCCTTCATGTCAAGAATGAGTGTATACATAATAAAGTATCTATTTAGAAACCCGTTCTTACCATGAAGATAATGTAATCTGTTAACTAATCTCTGTCTTCTCTTTATGAAAGAATGTCTGTATTTTTCTCCCAAATATAAAGATTTGATCAATCATTAGATTGATTAGCTTTGCTGCAAAAGAACAATTTGATACATATAATAAGAATTGTGATTTCGTTTATCAACGTCTTCCTAAACATATATGGAATTCATTTCCAGAGGATTCCCTCAATCCCGACTCAAAACCAGGAGCTTCAAAGATCATGGGGTTTTCCAAGGATGTTGGTGACACCTACATTAGCAGAGGTCTGTAGGTCGCCTAAAACATCGGGGATTTTTAGTTTTCTCAATTGTTCTTCTAGACGACTTGATATTACTCCTAGGTTACTAACTACGACTGGGATTATTTGTGTTTTAACCCCGTGTATACGCCTTATCTCCAAGTCACATGAAGCATAATTGCTCCACTTCTCGTTTACGTTCTCTCTCACATTCCTGTCCTACTGAAAAGCCTACAATTTATCAGTTTTATTTAGACTTTGTCAATGACAACAAAATCCGGACGATTATGTTCCACTTGTTTGGTCATTATGACACTTTTATTCCACCATAGCTCTACATTGCCATCCTCACTTTTTCTCTCTTCATCAACCCCCCCCAACCACTTTCCAGCACACTTCACCCCAATCTTTTTATAGACCTCCCAATATATCCGGAGTCCCATGCGACCGTGTCTTTTGCGGTACTCTTTCTGGGCCAATCCCCTTCACTCTGATGGAAGGTGTGCAATTGAATCATGTCTTACCACAAATTTGGCATTGGCAACAACTTCTTTTCCTAGAACCACTTTTTGAACAGTCTTGTTCCTAATGCCTGCTCTTATGCTGCACAAACAAAAGCTTCAGTACCCTCAGCCGGATACCCAGCTCTAAGCCATTGCCATGACCTTCGATCAGCCACGTCTGCTATATCCTAGAAGAACTTTCTGTGCATTTTCTTCTTAGTCAGTTCCGATGCTCTTTCTCTATCCATACGTTTCAAATACTCAGCCTTGTTCTCACATACCTCCACTTCATTGGCCACAACATTAAGCATCCACTCCTCACTTCTAACCACATGCTCCTTCAACGACATCTCAGTCTTAACACAATCTTTTATGCTTTTCAATCCTCTTCCGCCTTTTTTCCTTTTTTGATACAGCCTCGTTGCGCTACTTCGAATGTGGAATATACCAAGCATTGCTAAAACTTTTCTTGTTTAGATATCCATGGCATGCAATTTCTTGTCAGACCATTCTAAAATTCCCACACTGTATCTCAAAACACTGACTGCCCATGCATTCCCTGCTTTTATTAGGTTTCCTCCATACAATTTCGACTTCGGAATTAGTTTCACTCTTCTAAGATACTCCTTCCTGACTTTCTCGTTCATCTCTCTGTTCATGATGCCTACACCCTCCAACACTCCCAAATACTTATACTCTGTATCTTCTATATCTTTCATAATTTCTCCATTTTGCAGCAATAATCCGTTCGAATGAATCTTTACTTCTCTTTTCAGCACTAGCACCGCACATTTAATAATAATAATAATAATAATAATAATAATAACAATAATAACAATAATAATAATAATAATAATAATAATGGTAAATTTGTAGGCTACCATCTTTAGCTAAATCTATCTCCAAAAATGAGATTCTAGCTTTTTTTTAGATGGTTACATGGGCAAAAGAAAAACAAACGATTACTTTTAAATTTTGAACAAGAAATCAGTTTTGTACATAAACTTTACATAAAATGCCCATCAGTTCCAGCCGATTCTATCATTTTGGAGAAATTCGCAAAGTTATTTATCATTAATCTAATCAAATCGCCGAAAAATCTAAAATTAATAGAAATACTAGTATGAACTTACATTTATTTTGATTATTGACATTTACTTCATGTTTTACAATTAACATTTTTCTTTATATGTATATATATATATATATATATATATATATATATATATATATATATATATATATGTGTTACGTACTGTGTGTCATTTTAGAAGGTACCAAATATGAGAGTATGTTACGTTGTTCTTATTTTAGACGGGATGACGTATGAATTTGTTGTTATTCATGTTTATTGAGAGTCTTAGAGTGATAGAGACAGTCTTAGGAATGTTCATGTTGTTGAGTGCTTATATATATTCATTATGAGTGCCCATATTGTTGGCAGATGGAGACATTGGTGAGATATAGAGACAGGGTACATACAAAGAGAGAGAGACAGCTCTTATATATAACGAGACAGGCAGGTACAGATTTCTACAGGAGCACCAAGCCTGTAATGCAACTAGAAGAGATTTTTGAATATGTTGATAGATAGACTGAGAGTGCGTTTGACATTTACGTTTGACAGTTGTACATATAATATAAACACATTCCAACATGCGCGATTTGCACGTTTTGAAACAATTTCTGACGATCAGGAAATTTTCCATTCTCTTTGTTGTTTTACAAAGGAATTTAATCTACTTGTCTAATTCTGTAACCGATATTTTATTATGCATTCTTTCTAAGAATGTGAATAGTTTCCAGCCAAATTTGCATTTATTAAATATTTTAACAGAATCAACAATTTAACTGGACATTCTATTTAAACCTATTGTTCTTTAAAACTTAATCAATCCTTGTTTTATCTGATATAATTTTCATCTAACTAATTCTCTTTTATTTCCATGTTTCAAAAAAAAAATGTACGCATTTTTTAATTTTAGTATATTTTTTCTATATAACCACTTGGCTTAGAAAGATCAGACGCCATAAAACAAAAACGAAACTTTTTTTTCCAAGTCAGCGCTTTTCTAACTGACTTCATAATTTTATTTTTTAGACCAAAATCTCTATCTGATCTCCCTGGCATATTCCTTTTAGGTGTAGGGTAGTACCTCGTATAACTCACGTCAGCTGCTTCATCCAGCCACCCTTATGCCGTAAACTGAGGTCTCATTTTACCTCTTTACGAAATCGACGACTCTTCGTCCAAATGTGTCCTTGATCCTTTCTTCCGTATTGGTCTTCTTTAAATTGGAGCTTTGTTTTTTTTAACTACCTTATCTTTTTGGGACATTCTCAAAGCTCATTTATCTTTGTGGTAGGCTTCCAAAGTTTAAGATATACCTTTCATCCACTGATTCGCTCGGAATTCCTTGCTTGGACCCTTGGAACTTGATGGAGACTTAGAAAATATCACCCTTAATTAACTAACTCCTTTGCGCCAAAATACCTATTTGCGCACTAAATTCTATCTAATGGCCCGATTTTTGTGATTTTTCCTTTTCTTTTTTTCATCAGAGTGTCCAAGATCCAGCAGAGGTATCCCACATTCATGCGTCTCTAAAAAAATACAAGGTTGGTTATATCTTCCTACGTACTTACGGTATATTTGACCTTTCTCTCACTTCATTATGCTATATGCGATTAGCCTTTTGACTCTCATAGCCCTGTTTCATAAGGATTTTCGTATCCTTCCAACGCCTGCTTTTTTAAATTATTGTGTCAAAATTATCCTCTTCTCGAAACCATTACATGCGGCATGCTTTAAAAGCACACAATATTGCAGGTTCCCATCTGTATTTTTCTAATTAGGGGCACCTCTAGTGCTTATCATCTCCCTACCACGTTACTCTTCTTGGGAAAAATGTTATGGGCATCATAAAAAAAAACTAATTGTCAAAAAACATTTCTTTCTTTCGGCTTATCGCATCTGAAACTCTCAAATTACCCGTGTATGTAATTTATCTTGTCCCCTCTCTAAAATTCTAACTGATGTCTAAGTCAACCATTGTCTTAATTTGTTTAATCTTTATTTATTTTCTCATTATTTGTTTCTTTTGATTTTAATGTATATTTAATTAAAACTTTGAATTCCTGATGTGAAATACAATAACACATGCATTTAAGACAATTTACAATATTTGTTCAACATCATAACATTTTCAAAACAAAATATATCATTAATACATTTAACTGAATTTACACAAAACTATGATCAACAATTATAGCTTTTTTTCATTGAAGAAGAAAAAGAATTTTTTTTCGTAACAAACAACAAAAAATAACTGGAACAGTTATTTATTTATTTTTAAGTATCTATATAGAGTCATTATTAAAAATTGTCCCTTTTCTCAAAAACAAAACAAATAAAACACACACACAAAGCCGAAAAGTTCAACTATGAACACAAAATTGATTTTCATTTCTCCATTTTTTTTTGTTAATAAGCGTATTTCATTCTACTTTATAATAACACAAGATTTTAAAAGTACCTTCGACTTTGATACAAGATTGTTACAAATGATTGACAGATTAAATTCAACAATTCTTCCAAACGATTTCATATTGACACAAATTTTCTAACTGACATCCCATAAAAATTTCAAAACAATAATGGATGACCCCAATCTCTCCATTTGTGTGTATGTGTATATTTTTTTTAACAAAACAATCCATTTATCACTGAATTACGCATCATTTTTTTCATTCATCTCTACTACTATTCTGTTGCGACATATCAGCCATTTTTTAATTTGTCTTGTATACTTTTGTTCCATTGTGTGTATGTGTGTGTTCGTTTTTTCTTTTTTTTCTTTTTTTTCTTAATTATTTTTTTTTCAATATCGTCTGGTATGTTTCCGCGGTATTTTTATACTGGACCCTCTAACGTTGTGTTTTATCCGGTGCAACCGAAGTTTCGTTTTTTTCAAACCCACCCTTGCTTGAGTGGACTAGTCACGTTCGCCAAATATGCGTATATGTTACATATTGTTTTATTAAGTGTTCTTGTTTGTTGAATGTTCATATTGTTGAGATATAGAGACAGGTATTATATATGACGAGACAGACAGGTAGGGTACAGATTACGACAGGAGAGCCTAGCCTGTAATTCAATGAGAGGAGATTTATGAATATCTTGATAGATATACCGAGAGTGCGTTTGACATTTACGTTTTGACAGTTGTACATTTTTATAAACACAAAGTTCATATTAATACAATTTCACTTTACGTTTGTTTTGGTAGAATGACACAACACTAGACGGCAGTTATAAAAACACATGATGACACGTTTATTTTTTCGACCGGTCGGACATGATTCTGTATTTCAGGGATTCAAAGTTGTTTACATGGTTCCTCTAAGCCTATCGCTTCCCAGAGGGTGCATTGACTCTAACGGGGAATCGGTCTCCTCTGCTTCTCTGATCTGACTGCTCTAATTCTCTTCTAACTAACTTCGAACTTTTTCCTATATTGAGAAATCACACGTATGTCTGGTCAACGTGACAACTCACGTGTTTCCAACATGCGCGATTTGCACGTTTTGAAACAATTTCTGATGACCAGGAAATTTCCCATTCTCTTTGTTGTTTTACAAAGGAATTTAACCTACTTGTCTAATTCTATAACCGATATTTTATTATGCATTCTTTCTAAAAATGTGAATAGTTTCCAGCCAAATTTTTATTTATTAAATATTTTAACAGAATCATCAATTTAACTGGACATTCTATTTAAACCTATTGTTCTTAAAAACCTATCTACAGGGTTCAATTCTTGTTTTATCTGATATAATTTTCATTTAACTAATTCTCTTTTATTTTTAACTTACATGAAAAGGGGACAGCCCTTTTCATTTAACACACATACACACACACACACACACACACACACACACACATATATATATATATATATATATATATATATATATATATATATATATATATATATATATATGAATTCAATGAACTTATACATGTATCAACTTTTTGCATTTTATCACACGTATACATAAACTCATTCTGAGATTTTCATCTATATTGTCCAAAGTCAATAAATAAAACAAAACGTTAATTATTTAATGAGAAGTTGATGACTATACATTGAATCTAAAGCCGGTGTCGACGAAATTGAAAATACGTTTTCAGATCATTTTAAATTTTTTAATAATCAACTGTTCATGAGAAACGTTTACTCAGGGAATAAGCGAGTGAATTCTAGAATATTTACAATCATTTCTTATCATTACTTATTACTACAAAAGTCCTCTATGATGCAACGTGGTATTACATATTAAGATCTCACCTATGGGTTGAATATGTCATTTACAGATTATTCAGGTAAAATATTACACTTGCAGTATTATGCTATATTTGAATATTTTAAGTACTTGAAGCATTCAAACATTTTACGATAATTATTGCATTCAGTGTTCAATGAAGTAAATGTTTGTTATCTTATTTACGTTTTAAATAGAACGCGCCGTTTACAAACTATTAATATACATACCATCCGTATATATATATATATATATATATATATATATATATATATATATATATATATATATATAAAACATTTACATGAATCAATATTTGGGAATAATAAAAACTTAAAGCACAAACACGTTAACATGAATTGACGGAATTTAAGATTAAATGCTACCAAAAATATTGATATGCTGTATAAGACGAAAATGTCAGAAACAACAGGCCGCAAAAATGTAGGCGTCTGTTTGAAGTCAAGGCGAGAAAGAAAAGAGATCGACTTTGATTTTTCCTATGCGTACGGGACTATTCTATTTTTATATTAAATTCCGCTCATATTTTATTCAACTTTTGCTTTGAAGTTCGTTTAAAGGATACTTGTGCTATTATATTTTGTTTGCATCCTAATCAGTCTGGCACAAGGTTGAGAACTCTGAACGTTTTCTTCGGCGCATGCATTTTATAAAAGATGATCCTGTATAACAGACACCCTGAGTTTTTTTTTTTTAAACATTGATTTAGTCGGCGAAAGTTGGGTTGGTCAATTGGAGGTAACACTATACCATTTCAAGTTCAAAATGATAATAATCAACTACAAAATGGACTTATTTTCAAGTAAAAAAAATAAATCAACTTCAAAATTAATGAATCCATTTCAAAATAGAAAAATCAACTTTGAAATGGATTAATCAACTTCAAAATGGGACAATCAACTTTAAAATTGATTAATCAACTTCAAAATGGACTTATTTGCAAGTAAATAAATTAATCAACTTCAAAATAGAACCATCAACTTTTAAATGGATTAATCAACTTCAGAATGGGACCATCAAATTTAAAACTCAATTTCTAATTAAAAAAAACAACCCCAAAACAAGGGACAATCAACTTCTAAATGGATTATTCGAATTGAAATATTTTTTTAGTAAATTGATAATTCTTTTTTCAATTAACTTACCCCATGAGTAAGGTAATTGACTGAAAAGAATGAAACAGAAATGAGAAAGGCAAATGAAATTTATGAAAGTGGTGTTATCTTAGTTACTAATAACTAGGGCTATAACAACAGCATATTCTTTTCGTTGTTTTGACTCTCGAGTGTGTATCCGTTTTTATCTTATATGCTGTTATATAGAGTGATATGGTTCTCAGTTGATTAACTGCGTCTAATTGTGTCGGATATTTATTCGAGAGTCAAAATAATGAAAAGAATATGCCTTACTGATAACGCATCTTGTCACACTTCAATTGAAAAAGTTATGGGGAGAGGACGAATTTTTGCAACACAACAATTGCCCATGATAGTCCAATGCTTAATCCAATTGAAAAGGTTTGGTCAATCATAAAAGCTAACATAAAATGAAGTATGACAGACACAATTGTTGGCATTTTAAGGGATGATGGTCAGGGATCTTAAACAACTGAATAATTTCGCCTC
The DNA here is from genome assembly GCF_053919585.1 of Euprymna scolopes. NCBI lineage: Eukaryota > Metazoa > Mollusca > Cephalopoda > Sepiida > Sepiolidae > Euprymna > Euprymna scolopes. The sequence continues at coordinate 69,330,220 of NC_136492.1, forward strand.
AGCAAGTTAGAAGCGATGACCCCAGAGGCTATTAATAATATTTCTTCTGGGACTTGCACTAACTTCATATTTGGAATACAGAGATTACTTCCCCTTGTGATTAACTTAGATGATTTCCTTTGAACATTTATATTATTTTGTATCCCTTTGACGTAAAAATAGAATAATAAATATTAAATTTATTATATTATAATGATTTATTATATTACCTCTTATATCATAATTATTTATCATAATAATTCTCAATTTGAAGTTGATTATCGCTCAATTTGAAATCGATTGCTTCTCATTTTGAAGTTGATTAATCTATTTTGAAGTTGAGTGTTCCATTTTGAAAGTGATTAATTTTTTTTTACTTGAAAATAAGCCCATTTTGAGGTTAATTATTATTATTTTGAACTTGAAATGGTATAAATTCTTCTAGACTAGTACAAGCAAAACACCAATCTTCCTGATGGCCCAGCATCCGTTTTAATTCTGCTGAATTAACAAGAGTGAAATAGATAATACCATTGCCACAAGATACTTCCCCGTCACAACTGCAAAAATCTAACGCTGTCATCTCATCTGACTAGGATATTCATGCGACTTAGGACCGCTTTTGAATTTGATATCCCGTAGAAACTTCCTCCTTAGATGGAAACACCACAAGGATGCTAAAATTTAAGAAAGAAATGTTTTCAATGACAAATATTAAAAAAAAACACACACTGCTTCTGAAATGTCAGTTTGCAAACATAAATAACTTATTTGAAAATCCAGATCATTAAAACATATCCTAAATGATAATTTGAATTCCAATACAACGTCACTCCAATTTTCGACCACCTTATCAAGGTTATGAAACAATTTTATTCTGCCTTATTCAAATATGATTTTTTTAAAAATGTAATCTCTCAGAGAGAACTTTTATCTTTTATATTCTAAACCCAATCAATATAAATTCGTTACGTCTGTGCGCCCCCCCCCTCCAACTACCAGTAGAAATTGTGTGCAGTCAAGATTTGACCTCAGAGAAAAACTGCCCATTTTCCTCAAATCAAAAAGTCTATTATTACATTCACCTGAAACGCTATCGTTACTATGCAGCCATGTCCTCACGCTCACGCGCATACACACGCACATACACGCGCGCGCGTACGCGTATTACCATCACATAGCATGTTCTTTATCCTCCCCAATCGAATGGCTGATTGCCAGAACCTACCGAAATAACAGATTATGCAGGGAAGTATAAAAGGAAAATGGGAAATTGTTTAAAGCTTTTCAAGATCAGAAAACGGACACTTTCCATACGAAAAATAACAATGAAAACATAAAAAGGCTTTTAGATAAAGACAATAAAAAAAGCAACAAAAAAACAAAACAAAAACTAAACAACGATGAGCTTCCAATTAAAAATAAAACAATAGAAACATTAGAATAATGTGAGTAAAATAGAAAAAAAAACCTCTCACATAATAGCAGATGTTCTTAAGATGCGTCCACTCAATCTGTGCGCTTAACGATTAAAATTCTATTAAAAATTAGGTGTGACAGTCTGACGAAAACAGGTAAAAGTGCAATTTAAGACGTGGCAGACCAAAGAAAATGTTATTTCAACCTAAGCGTGACAGACAAACCGGCGGACATAAAAAGGTTTGTTTAAACTAAAGTGAAGTGGTTGGCCGTAGTTTAGGGCGACCTGAAGACAATCTTTACATTCGCTTTTACAACGATATGTTGGAGAGAACTTCGTTTTTCCAAGAATTTCTCCACTTAACCTTTATCCTCACCTTAGCATGCTGAGTGCTTAGCAGGTGGGTATCTAGTATCACTTTCTGACTCTTTGGTATGACGAGACAAATGATTGAACCCTGATCTCCTGGCTTATTAACGAACACTTTTACTATCATTATTCATCTAAAAAATGATGCGTTTAACAAGCTGCGCATTTATTTGTTAAAACGTTATTTCAAACTTAAGCAATCGACCAAAGTAATGCTATTCTAAGCAACGGCGACAGAACAACCGACCGGCAGATAGTGATTCGTGGTCGCAACGAAAACCTGACCTTTACAGCAATATACGTACATGCAAGTCGAAGAGTATACAGGTAAGGTAACAAAAGGCGTTAAAGATAAAAAAATATATATTTTTTTTATTCCATTTTCACCCCAAACAAGGCACAGTTGCCACTTTGATGTACGGGGCTACTATCAGGGATATAAGTGGCAGGGATACAATGTAGGGAGTTGAGCAGCAAGATGTCTGTTCACATTACACTTGAACTTTTGCACGTCAGTATAGTTGCGAAAGCAGAATCCCGGAAGAGAGTTATATAATATAATATAATATAATATAATATAATATAATATATATATATATATATATATATATATATATATATATATATATATATATATATATATATATATATATATAAAGCCTAGCAGTTCTGGGGAAGAAATTATCTGAGTAGAAGGCTTTCTTACATCTAGGGATCTCTTTGGTAAGGGGTGGGATTTTTCTGCTTGTCGGGTTTGTCGGGGGTATTTATGTTAAGGGGGTACAAGTGCTTGTAGTTTGTCGAAACATTAGCCACTAAAATACTTGTAGAACAGGCAGAGGGACGCAATATTTCGTCGATGAAACAGAAGTTGAAGCTTAGATAACAGTTCAGGACCCATCAGGTTTGCGACTCTCTTTTGAAACCTGTCCAGGAGCGAGAGACTAGCGGCAGATGCACCAGCCCAAATGTGACAAGAATAGTATGTGGTAATTAAAACGTAACTGTTACAGACCAACACCCGGATGGACAAAACTTTTTATAAATGTGTCTGGATTGGTGTTAGAACGATTATTAGGACTCGGTATCAGAAATCCATAAACAATCGGAACTTTCAGAAGTCTCGGTATCGTAATCTGAAAAAGAAAATGTCTATGTCCGGTGCTCTTAACGATTCTTTTAATGTTGTTTTTACGTAATTATTCATTGCTTATACAAAAGATAAACTGAATATTTGTTGATTTTAAATTACCAGTAAAACTAAAATCATAGATCATCCTCTCACTCAACAAGTGTATTTTTACCTATACAAAGATATATGCGCACAATACGTGGGTTTTACGGAAACCTAAAAATTAAAAACAAAACAAAACAAATAACCCAACTGTATAGACGAAAATTTTAAGATTGAAAAAGAATCGATTATTGCATCGGAATCGGGAATTTAGAACAGAATCGGTAATTACATCAGTATCGGGGGAAAAAATGGAATCGCCCCATCACTAGTAAAGACGCATGTAAAAATGCTAATGTAACCGTGACAGAGAAAAAATATAATCACTTTTTAAGTTAGGCGTGACAAACCGACGAAAATAGTATTTTATTTGTTTTACTAATATATCATCATTTATCAAGGCCAAAAGGCCACTCTATGATAAGGATTAATGACTAATAAATGAATTAATAATGATGTCGAATGATTGACAGTTGTGAGATATCGAATATTATGAGAGGATTAGGAATAATTTCTGGAATTGATCAAGTTCGAATACTCGAAGTTCATAAGAGGAATCTGTTGGATTGAGATTTGAAGACGGCCTTGTTGTATGCTGTAACCGGTAGAGAACGTGACGTACAAACCAACGAATATAACATCTTATAAAAACGCTTGGACACAGCTGAAGTAAGATGCATTCGTTTAATTAGTGCTATTAGAGACGCAAGTTCTATTTCAAGCTGATTGACGATCAAAGCCTCATATAGACAAACAATGACTTATCTAAAACCTCTTGTCCCCGGAATAAAAACAAAAAACAAAAAAAAACATAAACAGTGTTCGTGTGAAATCGCTGTATATTTCTAATCGATTGTAAAGTGTTACTTTCATTGAGCAATCATGCAAAATATCAGCGTTAAAGCATCAATCAAACAATGGCAAAGCATCTGTTCAATATTCCTCATTTAAATCACATTCGATTATGCATCCATATCGGTAGAACAGCGGGCCGTAAAAGAAAGTTTTTTTTTTCTATGACTGATATTGTTATCGTTTGTAAGTCGGGGTTTATTGCTGCTGTATTTAATTGTGCTGTGAATGTGTGCGTGTGTGAGTGTAGATACGATAAATAGTGTTGCTGCTATTGCTATTGATTTTTTTCAGCACCAATTTTTGGTAATTCTGAAAGAAATACTTCCTGCATAAATTTTGATAATCCGTAATATTTGGATTATTCGGACTACTAGTCTCATATTGAGCGTTATTAACACAATGTTTCGGTTTATATAACCCCTCGACCTTCTTCATGTAACTTTGTCCGGCTACTAACATGCGGTGTGTACACTTTCAATTGCAAAGGAGACCAAGATAAAGACTAGGAAATAACTCCAACTCGCTTTTTCTTCGTAGCAACAAAATTTATTTCCTCATTGTTAAAGCCATGACATCACTCACGTGATCTAGAACGTTCTCCATGCCTCTCATGAGATCATTTTGCACTTATTAAGGCACAGAGGAAACTTGAGGATAAGGTTTAAAGAGTGTAGAGTAGCCAATGGGACAATATCATAGTAATCATTAGTAGTGTAAATTTGGTAAATTCGATTAATTAATTTGATAATTGACTTGAAGACGACCATATTGTAATCAGCTGGAAAGCAAACAGACGGAAGAGAGTTCCACAGGTATGCAGTTCTAAGAAAGAAGCTTTGTTCATGGAATCTACGTTTAGATTTAGGCACGGATAAGGAATGGGGAAATTTTTGATAGTGTTTTCAGCAAGACGAGTGTTTGCCGTAAAAGTTTGGCGAGGGGGAGACCATAGATTGGAGCTAAGAGGAATGTAACCCCTCACGCGAGAAGGTGGTTAAAGACCCCTCTTTATCTAGAAATCTCGGCTCGTGTAGCCTAGTCTTCTCTGAGGTTGTTACATGAAATCTGGTATGCTGAAAGCGAATATCGGAGCAGCAGGCAGGAAGAAAGACAAACTCATGTAGTTTATCTACAGAAGCTTAATTTCGCAGAATTATATACAAATGTTTTTACAGATCTCATTTAGTTTTTGACCCCATTTAAGACTAAAAATCCCATAACCTCGAGATCATCAGCCATCACTCAGCCAGTACAATATGTTCGTCTAAGATCCTCGCATTTCTTGTTGCTGAGTTTTCCCAAATAACAAAATATCTCAGGTCTTCTAACCAAAAACAAAACAAAACACCCCCCAAATATATCCATTTTTAACAGTGAATTACAATATATCTATATTTATCTTCTCTATCTTAAATCCTCGGGTTATCTGGCGTCATCTGGGAATGATAAGCTACATCAGCGTAGTTCTAACTCTCCTTAATCGAGGATTACTTTACATTCGCCCCCTTAGACTATATTGCTTCGTAGAACCAATGGAGTCTAATTCCTTAACACACCACACCATCCCTTTTTACGTTTCGCCGTCAGATTTTATTTTCCACAGACTCCTCTCTCAATCCTTAAATTATCCGTCAACAAGATAACATATACACAATCCCATATCAACCCTTTTTATGCAGGGTTCTCCCCTTTTCCATTCAAAAGTTCATAAGAAATTTAATTCAAAATGTTCGTTAAATCATCAAAAATGTAAAAGTTCAAAGTAAAATCATCAAAAATGTAAAAAGTTCAAAGTTCGTCAGGGCTAATATAATTTCTTTTTTTTCACATGCAATTTTTTTTCTTTGTTCGTATATTTTTTCCAATTCATATTAATAATTTAAAGATAAGATAATCATCATTTAAAAATTGTCATTCAATAAAATTCATTAAGTTCATCAATTACTCGTAAGAGTTACTTCCCTGTTTAAAAGTTTTGTCCCCTTTTTTTTCAAATAACATTATTCGATTTTTTAAGGCTTATAAGAGTTATTCCCCTTTTTCCAATTTCTTTTCATCAATCACAGTCACAATTTACAAGAGATTTTTTTTTTGCTTCAAACTTTTTTTCACTTCACTGCTATCAACAGCACAGTCTCGTAATCCAGGGTATACAGCACTAATCAGGGTTCTCAAAGGACTCGCTTTTTAATGAGCTAGGGGGATCTTCTCACCTTAAGCAGTTATAGTTGAACCTTCACCTTTTAATTCACAGTTCAAGCCTTCTTTAATAAGCATCTTGTAAGAATTTTCTTTCACTGAGGACTTCTTCTCACCTCAATAGACGGTCATTCAGGGTATCGTTGGGACTTTATTTCGACGGTTCTCAGCTTAGCGCCCTGCAAGAATTCTGGGTAAAACAGAGAGAAAAGAAAAGAAAGAAAAGAAAAGATCTTCAAGTCGTCTTCAGTTCCCTTGGATTTCAGCATCAGGGAGGACTTCAGGTTGCGTCTCGTTTTCGTCAGCACCAGCAGCCGCATCTTCCAGAACCACAGGCGGTTTCGAACCAGGGTCTCTCCCGCCATCTGTGCAATCAGCTTCGAGATGCTCATATTCGCTCTCTTCACGCACCATACAACCACCAACAACAGCATAATTATCGTTACTAGAGTGCTCACTCCTGCTCCGATAACCACTACCTTATGAAGCCTATCCCTAGCTTCCGTATTCTCCAGACCGTTTAGTCGGTCCTGTAATTCATTCAAATCTATTCGTCTTACTCCTCCCATAGCTTTTGGTAGCCTTAGTCGGGTATGTGGCGGTGAACGATGGATCAGGGGGTCCCAGAGGTCAGTGAGGTTAGTCAATTCGTCATTCGCCCACTCTACCTCAGGTGCTTTTAACAAATACCGTCCCTCAACCTGATAATATGCAGGTAACCCTATGCCCTTTCCCCGGGCTTCACAATCCCTGTCCAGTTCTACCATAGTTAAAGGTGGTCCCAACTTGATTATCCCAGCATGCTGTGTTACCGCATACCTAAGACAATTCCATCTTCTGTTGCGTGGGTACCAACCAGGTGCCTTCAGCTACTCGTATAGTCAGTGGCAAAAGACCTTCACTTGCCACTTCAACCTTGCAGACGCTATTTATCACTATCTCATCCCCCTGAAATAATCCCAACACACACAACTCTTGATCTCCAGTGACATACAACGGACTCTGTAATCCGGCAAATTCCAAGACCATTATTTCGGCATATTTCTGCCTCTCGCTGATTCAACAGCATAAATCTGTCTCTTGCCATATTAAACGCTACATATGCTGACTCCACTCTGTAACTGGCTACCAACCCTAACTTTGGTGTGTCCAGTGAATAGGGTACAACTTGATAAACCTTATATTTGGTTCCTCGCTCTATCGAATCCTCTTCGATAATTCAAACACAACACTAATGTTTTATCCTCCAAGAGTTTAATATTCGGATATATTATCCTACTCCTCCAAATATCTCTTGCATTCATTAACGCAGCTATGACTGACAGGCATAGATCTCGCCAACCATCCACCAGGCGGAGCGTTCATCAATGGTATTTTTTCCTAACCACAAGCAGAGCGAAGGGGGTGCTCAGGGCCACCGAGGGTTAACAACTCGCGATTCTGTCCACGTCGCGTTACACAGTTCCCTCCTTCTGCCAGCTACCACTCGCTGCTCTGCTAACAGACCACCTCTCCTGGTCTCCACAGATACACCAGCTTTATCACGCCCATCCCCGAAACAAAGCGAGGAAAATTCCGTCTGTCAGTACACAACTATTTACAAAAAGTTAAGCACCTTTTTGCCACAGGCTGTTTAAACAACCAATTCAGTTTCAATAAAATTACTCCGTACCCTCGTGGATAGTCAAAATAATAAACAAAACTACAGGAAGCCAAATACGGCCCCTAATTTATTGAATTCCTCTCCATATTTCAAAACACATTGCCATAATACACTCTTTCTCTCTCCGTGTGACACACACACACGCTCATGCAGACAACGACCTCAAGTTCGGCTTAATTAATTCGTTTCCTCATGAACGGTTAGTATAATAAACTTCTTTCTCCATGTGACACACACACACGCTCGTGCAGACAACGACCTCAATTTCAACATCTGTCTCCTTATGGACGATTAATAAACAACTACAGGGAGTTATCCACACGCCCTCAGCGTCCTCCCAGGTGGCATGTCCGAATGGACCCGTATCCAGAAATGCAACATGTCCAAATGGACCCGTATCCAGAAATGCAGCATGTCCGAACGGACCTGTATCCAGAAAGGCACCACGATCGGCAAACTTCTTACTCCCAAAATTCAACTTAAATTTCAATTTAAATGCTCCGTAATTCATTCCACTTATTAGAAAAAAAAAAAAATTAATTACTAAAATTTAATGACTCCGCAGGTCGCACCCTTCAAGGAGACTCAGTTAACGCCTAGTTATCGCACGAGAAATTCTGTTTTTTTTTTCAATTAATATCTCCAGGTGCGAACATCACACACCTGATTTACTCACATGGAAAAAAACCACCTAAAAAATAATTAATCACTTTTCGCGCACAATTGAGTGTATCACACTTCACTCATTGACGCTAATAATTATTTCCAATTATTTTCATTCAGTCTTGCGGCCTCTTTGACACTTATTTCGCAATTTAAGAACTCCTTCCTGACTGAGGCAAAATTCAAATTCCTCCAAAAGTCAGTTCAATCGCCGAAATGACTGCTACTAATTATTCTCAACTGGACTCCACTAAAATTTGTTCAGTTTAGTATATGAAATCCTTCCAGACTGAGGTAACAAAAACAATTTTTTTTTCAAAAATTAATTCAACTCTAAAAATTTAATATCTCCAATTTGTCTCGTTTGAATACATAAAAACACAACTCTCAAAAGTTTAATTCTCAACAACAACCAGTAATATCGATTAATACAGACTACTTCAGTCAAATGTTTCGTCAAAGTTCACAGACTGCTTAAAAATAGTATTCTCGTTTTTTTTTTCCAAAAAAATACTTTTGTTTTCAGCTAAACTCAATCACAGTTTAAAATTGTAGCGTAACTAAAATCCAAAAGTCATTATCATCAGAGCTAATTCGCTCTCGACAGAACTCAACGAATAGTCACTTTAAAATAAGCTAACAAAACTCTACACCCTTGTATTAAGCTATTCTCGAGGTAGGGTACTCATTTTTCCTTCTAATCTCACATCAGGTGGGTCATGGGGCCACACACTATCCCATTTCCGATTTTTCGTTCCCCAGGAGGCAGACATTCTCCCACAATCCTCATTTAATCTTGACCGCATGTTATTCAAGGTCATTCGAACACTTTGTCATTGACCCCGGGTGACATCAACCAGAATCAAGTCAGTCCTCCGGCCCTCCAGGAATTTCTTTGAGCTGCCGGGTTGTCTCTTGATATCTTCATAAGTCAACATCGTCGAGAGGGCTGCTAAGTCTTTCTCTCCTTCATCGTACAAAGTTAATTCCACCCTGACTTCTGCCACCATCACCACCGTTCCAGACGTGACCCCTGCTTGCTGTTATAATGTTTGCATCTTGGAATCCCTTCTCACGTCTTAACTAGACATTCTCGCAAGGATTTATTTGCGCCCCCCATGATATTAAAATATTCAAATATATGCAATATCAAATGCTTCAAAAGAGAGAAAAATTACAAACACCAAAGCATAAAAAACAACATTCGCTTGTACCTGCAAAAAAAATCACCCCTTCCTTTCATTAATTCACTGTTATTACTGCTGTTGGAGTGGAAACATGGACGACCAACCGTTAATTTCACAGCGACAGCAACCCACGCTATCTTACGGCCTCTCTCTCTCTCTTCAGGCCAAATTGCACAGACAGTAGAAAGAAGAAAAAAAAGGTTCGCTTACCCGCCTGTGTTGTTCCTTTCTTCCCCTCTATCTCTCTCTCGTCGCTTTCCAACGTGCACTTGTTGAAGTTGTCAAAAGTGTCTCTTTTTTACTCTCTTTATTTTCTTTTCTTTTTTTTTCAAAATGTTCAAACGTTTTTATTTTATTTTCCAACCGGCGTTTTCTTTTTCTCTCTCTGTTCTCTCTTCTTTTTTTAATGTTAAAACGTTTTTTTTTTTGCAAATTCTTTTTCTGGCTCAAAGTCTTTCTTCAAGCACTGTTTTTTTCTTCTTCTTCGGGTATCTCTATATCGGTTTTCTTTTCTGTCTCTCCTTCCTTTTTGTTTTCAAATGTCACCGTCTGTCTGTCTTTTTCTTACTATGTCTTTTCTTCTGCCACTGATAATCCCAACTCCGTATATCTCTTTTCTTCTATGGTAACAAAAAAAATGAGAAATATTAAGTCTCACCTTTTTTTATCAGGTCGATATCACCAACTGTAAGATTGTAACGCAATCCCAGTACCGTTTTTTCTTTCTTCTTCCGTGGTAACACAAGGGCGTCCTGGTCAAACGGCAACCAATATGTAACCCCTCACGCAAGAAGGTGGTTAAGAAAACTTTTTTATCGAGAAATCTCGGCTCGTGTAGCCTAGTCTTCTCTGAGGTTGTTACATGAAATCTGGTATGCTGAAAGCGAATATCGCAGCAGCAGGCAGGAAGAAAGACAAACTCATGTAGTCTATCTACAGAAGCTTAATTTCGCAGAGTTATGTAAAAATGTTTTTACAGATCTAATTCAGTTTTTGTAAGATTTTCACAGTCTCAAATCTCTTCACAGACAGCGACAGACAGTTTGACGAGGAAGGTGGAGGGGTCCCCTCTCCAGGGAACGGCAGTTCTCTACGATCTGTTCTTCCCGAATTTAACAAGCAATCTGCTTAATTTTAGAGCGTATCGACCCGATGTGGGTGGGGTGGAAGTCTCCCCAGCCAATCAAATCACGCTAAACCCCAACGATCTGAGACCCCATTTAAGACTAAAAATCCCATAACCTCGAGATCATCAGCCATCACTCAGCCAGTACAATATGTTCGTCTAAGATCCTCGCATTTCTTGTTGCTGAGTTTTTCCCAAATAACAAAATCTCTCGGATCTTCCAACCAACCCACCCCCAAATATATCCATTTTGACAGTGAATTACAATATATCTATATTTATCTTCTCTATATTAAATCCTCGGGTTATCTGGCGTCACCCGGGAATGATAAGCTACCTCAGCGTAGTTCTAACGCTCCTCAATGGGGGATTACGTTACAGGAGCACTTGCCATTAAAATAAAGATAAAGCAGAGACAGGCCCGCAACGTATCTTCTGTGAGAAAGAGGTTGCACGGAAGAGAAAAGGACATCCCCTACTAGGCTACGAAGTTTATTTTGAACTCTGTCAAGGCAGGATAAGTCTTACTAGCAGCTACTATACAGGTGTTGCAACAATATGTCATCCTTGGACTACCTGGCGGTTATATAGGCAGAAAATTGCATTAACATATAGATATCTACTGGGTTTATAGAAGGATCCCACCATTTTCCCAGCGACCTTGGCAACGGATTTGATGTACGTTATTTTGTTCCGTGCTCCACGTCTCTCACGTGATCTGTCTTTTTCTCTTTTTTAGTCTTTTTTCTTTACTGGTGACGTCATTTCGAATGCATTTACACCCGCACATCCATGCTGTGTTACATCAAGGTGTATCTTTCTTCCAGACTCGGTAATCTTTCTGTCAAACACGGAAACCTACTCAAATTTCGAACGGAATCGTTTATTTAATCCATTTTATCTCATTTAGTTTTTAATTTTTAATTCTTATTTTCGCTTCTTCGTATTTCTACTTCAACACCTGGAGATGATTCGTGGACGAATCGAAAGCGGTTGTGACAACAATAACTATGGAACTTTTATTAAAAAGAATCATAAAGCAAAGTCTCTCCGTTGCATTTAATAATGCTTGCTTGAGTGTACACACACACACACACACACACACACACACACACACACACACACACACACACACACACACACACACACACACATATATATATATAAAATAAAAATAACAATTACAATTAAAATATGTTTTTAAAAAATATGTTTTTAACTCTTTTTCAAAGTGTTTTTTAACATGTTTTATTAACTGTTTGCTCTTATTATAAGCTCTATCTCCTATTTGGTTTTATCGAGCTTTTACAACTGGTTGAGATTACTTTATAAATATTAATTCTTTAATATCTGTAATATACTTAAATTTTACCATCTTGGATCATTTTGGTTATTTTATTATAAGTTCCAGCTTGGTTGAGATTTTTATTCTCTCCAGATATGTTTGAAAAGGAACACATTCCTCTGTCTTCCAAAATAGCCCTATTCCTACCCAACAACAATATATTCACAAATTTGTTCTCGCTTTGAACACTTTCCTAAAAAATATAAGGTAGAATGCTTATCACTATGACTTAAGCATTAAAAATAAACTTAAAGCGCCTATTTCCTCTGAAGACCAACCTCACCCAGAAATCTTAACAAATGAACTCCCTATCATTGAGAACAAAAGAAAATCGAAAGAATTACTGCCAAATTTTACGGATTAAAACCCACTGCCCACCCCAAATACAACCCTTACCTTGAGGAGTTTGAGAATTCCATGTTAAATTTAGTAAAAAAATTAAATTTAAGAAACAAAAACACCATTATAATCCGGTTACTCGAAAAATAAATAATTTTGTCGGAAAAGTTAAAAAGAATAAACATATATTCGTCCCTGCTGATAAGACAAAAAATTATTATAAACTTGACTATCCTACACATAAAAAACTTTTGTATAAAGAACTTAATAAAAAATAGTCCCTCCTAAGACTTTAGAGTTCATTAATTCTGAAGCTAAACTTTTACTGACTTCTATGAATATTCATAACTTCACTGAAATAAATTCTCCGGGTACCCCTAGATTCACCCTCAAGGATCATAAACCTAATTTCTATGACAACCCCTCCATCAGATTGATCTGTCCATCTAACTCTGACTAAGGTGCTGTAAGCAAAACTATCGTAGATAGAATCATCCCTTCTATTAAAGAAAAAGTAAGTTTCCCTCTTTGGCTAAATTCAGATTCCGTAATTAATTGGTTTGTCCCCCTTAAAAATAAACACCTCCTTAACTTCATAACCTTTGCCATCCAAAATTATTATCAATCAATTTCTCCGATCCTTTTAAATAAGGCTCTAATCTTTGCTAAAAGAAATTCTGACTTAACTAATTTAGAAATTAAATTAATTCTCCTAGCGAGAAAGTCCTTTATACAATTTAACAATAAGCTTTGGACTAGTAAAGGACACCCTTGATACTTTTGAACTCTTGATAGGTACTTCTGACTCTGCAGCAGTTACCGATTTAGTGAGACTCTTTTTACTGAAAGTCCTTAAATACCACTTTAAACATATCCAAGGGGGCCTTTATAGAGATGATTCCCTTTTTACTACAACAGCCAGGCCAAGAGAGTACAACAAAACAATTAAAAAATTACATAACTTCTTTAATAACTTTGGTCTTTCTATAATTATCGAACCAAACAAAAAAACTTCAAATTTCCTGGATGTTATACTTAATCTTAACACCGAAACTCATAGCCGATATCATAAACCCAACCTTACGCTTTTATACGCCCAGAAATCTTCTAACCACCCCAACTCAATTATAAAATCTATAGTACCATCCGTCTCTAGAAGAATTTCTGCTCTTTCTGCTGATAAAAAACTTTTAATCAAAATGCTACTTTCTTCAATAATGCCCTAAGGAACTCAGGACACAATGAAAAGATTAAATACAACCATTATGCTCCTCCTGCAGGCCGCCTTACATCTGTATTCACACACAATATGACTCGTAAGAAACCAGTACAAATAACAAGATCTGCCGCTATCAATAACAAAGAAACAGTCTACATATATAATCCAAACAAAAATACTAATCATAATACCTCTAACCCACCCAGTCGCATCAGGAGAAAGAAAAATATTTGGTTTAATTCTATAATAATAAATATTTATTTTTATTTATTTATTTATTTATTAATTAATTAATTTATTTTTATTTTTTTCAATTTAGTGTCTTTTAACAACTCTTGCTGACATTTTCTTAATAAGCTGTACATTTCAGTTGACCTATTATATAATAATATTATAGTTTTCGCGGCTTTTAACATCATTTTGTCTGGGTCATTTTGACATTTGCTTTTCTATTTTCTATCTAATTCTATCACCATTTAATTTTTCTCTTCTTCTTAACTGATTTTTTCCTTTTCTTCTTCCCTGATCTTTCTTTATTACAATATGTCTCGGCAGCCGTGTCAAACGCATATCTTATTTTTCTTTTATGAATATTATTGGAATTTTCCCCCCTTTCCTTGTACATATTTGTGAATTATTCCATGGATTTCGGCCTTTTGGATTATTTTGGACCATCTTCCAATTACGTGATTTCCTTGAATTTTACTTGTGCAAATGGAAATTCAATTAACTTTCTTGGATTCATATTTTTGGATTTTACCGTCATTAGATTATTTACGTTTCACCAGACTATCCATTCACGTGTAATAACCTTTATCTTCACCATATTCCCTCTGCTTCACTTTTGTTTATCAAGTAAGATCTTTGACTTACTTGCAGTTCCATAAAATACTTTTGTATGCAAAATCCGATCCCGCATATTGCTAATTCCTACCCTCTGATGAGAAGGAAAGTATTTTTTTCGAAACTCCGCTGATTAAGGACTATCCACTTATAAAGTGTTTCGTTTTCAGATTAAATATGTTTTAACTCTTTTTCAAAGTATTTTTAACATGTTTTATTAACTGTTATATATATATATATATAATTTAAAGGAGATTAGAACAATAGTCTAAAGAGCAAAGTGTATTTTAATGTAATAGTAAAATTACTAGTTTAATTAAAATACAGGGAAAGAAAAAGTGCTCTTTGTAATTTAGATATATAATAAGCTCAATAAGTAAACATCCTAGAGCTAATTTAATATTTAGTAATGTGATTGATGTGATTATATATATATATATATATATATATATATATATATATATATATATATATATATATATATACAGTCCTGGTCAAAATCATAAGACCACTTAAGAAAGTAAGCGTTTACGCATAATATCGAAATTTTAATCAAACAAATGATTGAAACCATTGCCAAAAGGGAAAATATGATGGAAAACAAACGAAATCTGCTTCATTCGAAACCTTAACCCTGATCTAATAATTATTTTTTAAAAAACAAGCATTTTCATCTGGTCAAAATGATAAGACCACTTTAATAAAATCGGCTAGTTTTGAAAAAATGAATACGAAAAGCTTTCTATGTTACTAAAAGCAACTTGTTAGTGGATAAAAACATCTTACTAAATTATAAATGGCAAAATGGAAGCCATTATCAGAATGAGAGAGGAAGGATCTTTGAGCTTAATAGGGGTGGACTAACCCATACATCCATTGCAAACGAAGTGAATCGTAGCAAAACGGTCATCACAAATTTTTTAAGAAATCCAGATCAATATAGGTACAAAAATAGTCCAGATTGACAAAAAAAAAAAAAAAAAAAAAATTATAATCCCATCACTGGATCGCCGTACCAGAAGAAATTAAAAAAAACTCCAGTATGAGCTCAAGTCGATTGAAAAGCCAAACAACAGCAGAATTTAGCCCTAAAACCATCAGAAGGCATCTGAAAATGAAGGGTTTCAATCATTTAAAGCGACTGCAGAAACCACGTCTTCTTGAACAGCACAAAACTAACCGACTTAAATATGCCGCCAAATACCAGACTTGGGATGAAGAGAAGAGGGAAAATGTAATCTCCGATGAGAAAAAGTTTAATCTAGATGGTCCAGGTGGATTTCAACACAATTGGCATGATAAAAATTTGCATAAAGAGACTTTTTTCAACTCGGCATAGTGGAGGAAGGTCTTTAATGATCTAGGGTTCTTTCCCGTCAGCTGGCACCCTGAAGTTGCAAGTAGTGAAAGGCCGGCAAACATCATTGAAGTACATTTCAATGCTTGAAAATGCTTCTATCAGGACTACAGGTCCGCATCTGTGTGGAAGAAATTGGATTTTCCAGCAAGACAACGCTGCGATACACACTTCTCGACAAGCACGAGAAT
The DNA here is from genome assembly GCF_053919585.1 of Euprymna scolopes. Taxonomy (NCBI): domain Eukaryota; kingdom Metazoa; phylum Mollusca; class Cephalopoda; order Sepiida; family Sepiolidae; genus Euprymna; species Euprymna scolopes. The sequence goes on from NC_136492.1 coordinate 69,346,209, forward strand.
ACTTTTCTTCAAATAATATAGAATTATTAGATCATCCAGCATGTTCTGTGGACCTCAATCCCATTGAAAATCTTTGGGATGGATGGCAAAAGAAGTGTTCAAGGATGGAACCCAGTATGATTCGATAAAGGAACTTTCTGATTCAGTTTTCAGTACATGGGATAAAATTCCTTCGCAACTGATAAAAAACTTAGTCGCAAGCATGCCGAAGAGAATTTTTGAAGTAATTCGTAATAATGGAGGCTATACTAAATACTGAGACACTTTTTAGTAATTTATAATTGCCTTTTGTTAGATAAATTATCAGTGGTCTTATAATTTTGACAAGGTGAAAATGTTTGTTTTTTAAAAAATAATTATTAGATGAGGGTTAAGGTTTCGAATAAAGCAGATTTAATTTTTTTCCATCATATTTTGCCTTTTCGCAATGGTTTCAACCATTTGTTTAATTAAAAATTCTATAATATGCGTAAACGCTTACTTTCTTAAGTGGTCTTATGATTTTGACCAGGACTGTATATATATATATATATATATATATATATATATATATATGTGTGTGTGTGTTGGGACGATTATTCGGAATCGAGAATCGAAAAAATCGGAACTCTTTAGGGCATTGGAAAATCTGTGTATTTTCCGATGCAAAAAAAAAAAAAATCTTTTTATCGTTTTTTTAAACGTAATTTTCAAAAGCTTGTATTAATGATGAAATGATTGCCTTTTATACATTTTAAACTACCAGTAAAACTAACATCGACAGATTACCCTCAAACAAGTGCATTTTTAAGATTTCAAAAACATATGCACATATTGCATTGGTTTTTCGGTAATCTTCCCCCCCCAAAAAAAAAACAACTAAATATAAAGACAGTTAAAAGAATAAGAATCAGAATCGGCAATTGTTTCGGAATCGGAAGTAGAATAGAATCGGTAATTGTATCGGAATCGGGAACATACTGGAATTCTCGCATCACTTATATATATATATATGTATATATATATATATATATACGTATATATATAGAGAGAGAGAGGGGGGAGGGAGAAAATGAGAGAGAGACATACACACAGGTAGACAGACAGATAGACAGACAGACAGACGGGCAGAGACAGAAACAGAGACATTATCTTCAGTCTCGCGATCCAGTTAAGTTTGAGAAATCTGGCAAACATTATAGTAAAAATGTCTTTTAATTTTCTAAAATCAAAGTGACTTATATGGAAAAGGCTCGTAACTAGACGTAGACAAGATCGCTGACTTTTGATATCAACGAAATTAAAGGTCTGGGTAACAAGTTGCGATCGTTCTATCTTCTGTCTGTCATTAAAAAACGTGCTGGATTTCTTGCTTATGCAGGCGGAATTTATAACTGGTTACGATCTAGTGGAAGAAAGACTAGTTCACTATGATTGGCAGCTCCAGTTCATTTGGAATCTATTCTTGAAACTCAGTATTAAGCTATCGAGAACCACCCTGTAGATGGAAATGAGAGGTTTTAATTAACCTAATGTACACGTACCTACACCCCTTCTTTTTCTTCACCAGGTCCCGACATGTTCGGATATACGATGGCAACGTATTAAAAGATCATTATAAGGAGCATAATTATAATACCTTTCTCTTATTTCATCAAAAGTCTCTTGCGGTGTGCGTCCTGTCAAATACAAGATCCAAATTACTGCGCGACACTCATTAAACTCCATGTCACATCTGGCTCAGTTTACACATCTGTAAATTACAAATCACAATTAGCTCAGAGCTGTGATTTGTCATATAACCTATTCATTCATTCAAGTAGTGTCCTCCTTGGTTCAGTCATTGACGGCTATGACTATCCATCTATATCTATTCATCGAGGCATTCGTGAATTCATCATTCGCAACCCCATTCACGCTGTCTTCTCGAAAGTGTTTGATGCATTGCTACATCTTTTCTTTTGCAGTTGTACAGATAATAGATTGCAGTTTCTTTCTGTATGAGCAGTGCCCATTCTGGGCGATTGTCCTGATCATTGGACCTAGCATAACTACGTACGAAACCATGAACAGAATTATCATATGATTGCTTCCGTATAACAGCAGTAACCTGCTTTTCCATGACCTAATTGGTGGGCTGAAGTGGGTACTCGACCTTGCCTAGGGGTTTCCTACAGACTAGCAGATCGAAGGAAATGGCTAACTTTTCCTTTGACAGTAGTGCTGTTTCGCCACCTTATACAGCGCCTGGTATTCCCAAATGGTCACCCATCTGGTACTAGCCAGGCTCAACGTTGTATAACGTCAGTGACCTGGCGGGAACTTGTTTATCAACATGATAATGTCGTATATATAATTTATAGAGATATAAATCATTGCACATGCAAAATTTAAACCACTTCAGACAACTGGGAATGGGTTAGGAGCATTATTATTGAACACTACCCGTATAAAATAAAAAAGTAGAATCAGTACAACATTTCTAGAATCAATAAATAAATTTAACCGTAATTACTCGTTCCAATATATTCAATAGTAATACACTTAAATTTAAATACTAATGTTTGATCAACGGTATATTATGAAAAGAAATCTAGCAATAAAATAAATAAAAATAATTAAAACAACGTTATCGCGCTACAACAAAAATAACAATTGATCAGATTCTTTTAAATTCAAAATGCGTATTAAAAATATATAATGATTAAAACTAAAAACTATAGTATTGAACAGATTTTTACAAACACATATATAAACAGTACAGATACATCTCCTAAATTCAGACATGCAAATCACCCTTACTGTCTCACGAACAATAGAATTAAAAGCTGCACTTTTTTTTATTGTTTTACTTCCACAAGACAAAATCCATAACGAGACACCAGTTGTAAAAAGGAATATACTTAAAATAGTATTATTTGCAAGCCAATGCATAATATATATCGGTGTTTTTGCAGTGTACGCACCGTGTTACATTTCAGATAGGATTTCAAAGTTAAATTAAATTTTTATGGTATGTTTTTTAATTAAATTGTTAGGGGGAAGTGCAGAACAGTTAAAAAAGCCCCCTTCCCCATATTAAGCATGGCTTCCTAAACAATAAGATTATTCTTTCAGCATGATTCGTACACTGCACAATTACCAAAAATTCTATCTTTCCGAATACGTGCGTTTTTTTAAGTATATACATAACATTAAGGAAAACATAACTATATATATATATATATATATATATATATATATATATATATATATATATATTCATTAGTTATTCATTTATCGATTAGATAAACAAATGTTAAGTACAAACCAAAAAATTCCAAATTTTCCGAGTCCGCGTGTTTTAATAACTTTTAATTTTTTCTGATAGAGTTTTCTTACATAGGATATGATGACAACACAAAATACTGTTTTCTTTTCTAAAAAAAATATAGATAATTATTTTTCTCATGTATTTTATATTTTACATCTATGATAACTGTTGTGGAGACGCCCATTAATTAGCATACGTGGGTGAAAAGATATAAATAAAGGTATCAAGTCAGCAAAACCGGGGAGCTGTGTTCGAACGCCGCATAGGCAAGACGCATGTGCCGGTTGCTCTATGGAAGACTTTAACACGCCCTCTGCCGGACAATTTTCCAACTGCAGTACAACTGCACCTTTGTAAATATGTATTATCTTTTCGTCTTAATATATTTCTTTTACCTTTACTTTCTGCGTTCGTGTTGTTATTGATACAGACACAACAATAACAATACACGCCCTCAGTTACTTTCGACACTTTGCTTGCAGTTAATTTCCGTGAATATGATTTTCATAACAACAAAAACATAACAAGAAAATGTATATACCTTCCAATCCTCGACGGAAGAAAATCCGCTAAAATAGTCAGATTGCCGTCTGCCACTTATTACAATCAAAACACTGTCACGAGACTATTTCAGCACATGAATGCTTGGTACGAAAACAATCATTCAAACTTAAACAAAGGTTATCTTTCCCATTATTTTTAAAACGAACTTCAGCACTCTCCATACACTGTACAAATACCAAAAATTCTTACGCTTCCGAATGGGCGCGTTCTCTTTTATTTTTAAAGTACTGAGAATTTCAGACGTTGTTTTCTCTTTATTTATAAAGATATACGAATTTCAGACGTTAACTCTAATATACGAATACATATCTATATATCTTCTTTACCCTTCATCCGATTAGATGAACAAATATTAATTTTATACAAAAATTCTTTCCGAATGCATGCGTTTTTTTTATAAAAAAAATTTCGGACGTTACAGTACATATACAAAACATACTTACACACACACACGCACACACACGCGCGCACACACATATATAATGTTATTCATTTATCGATTAGATAAATAAATATTAATTTCAAACAAAAAATGTAAATTTTCCGAATGCTTGCGTTTTTATTTTTTCATGGAGATTATTTAAAATGCTAATAAAATATGGCGTCCTGGATATGGCATTAAACAATATTCGATAGTGAGACCCCAGCTTGCGGGCTTTGGGGAGTGTGGATCCGCCCTTTAATTGCCATTGCTCCCAGGTCCACTCTGACCCAGAGTGGTAGTATCTGTTAGGGTTCTAACTATGGGTTAAATAGAAACCGACTTAAAAAAACAAATATACTCTATTAAAAATTGTTTTTCAAAATCACTGGATTTGGCATTAAATAACCTGAAAAGAGTTGATATGCCGTAAAAGAAAAACAAACAAACATAAATACAAATAATCGTATGTGTGATTAAAACCTTTTTCCTTCTTACCAATGTCTAACACGATCGCAAACCCCACAATTTCACGAAAAAGTAAAACCTATTTCATTCTCATAAATGTCAAGCACAAAGGCAGACTCTCTCTCTCTCTCTCTTTCTCTCTCTACATACGTACATATATATGTATATATAAAGAGAGAGACACACACAATACATATATTTAATCTTAAATATAATGTATGCATACATCTTGAATTATTTACTATGCAGTGCACCTCATGAGACACCGTATATATATCTCACTTTTTTACCTAAGGTTCCTTATCTAAAATTTTACATCTCTCTTTATTACTAAGGTTACAGCAAAAAGTTGTTCGATATACAATGTCACGGATATAGCCAAATATCAGCAGAAGATCAAGTAAAATGAATCGCAAGAAAAACGAAATCATAGACTTTCCCTTAACCGAGCAAGGAACGCTGCTGAAGTTGAGCAAGAGTACCAAGAAGATAGGGGCATTAAATGCTGCTGCTCTCTTACAAGATTTCCAAGAAGCTCGGGAGACAAAGCATTTTGAAAATAGGACAAGAACTGAAGCTTCCCGTGAGCCTGAATCCAAAGAAGCTCGTGAGGCCAGACACTTCCAAAACAGAACAAGAACTTCTGCGTCTTGCAATCAAGAATCTCAAGCAAATCGAAATTTTAGATTGCTTCAGAACATGGCAAGAAATGCTGCTGCTTGAGAACAAGAATCCCTGCAGAGACAGGATGTTAGATATGATATTATGAGGCAAAGAGTATGCACTGGTTCAATTTTTAATAATTCTTGGGCTGCTTTTTCATATTCTTCCACCTATGTTTATGCTAAGGATCCAGTTGTCGCTATCGGCACTCTGCCTCACACGTGTAATTTTTGTCTAACATTGCGGGTTAACAGTGAAACAAAAAGGAATTTGTTGTTCAGGAGGAAAGGTGAAATTGCCACATTTGAGTGGCTCCTCAGCTACTCTGGAACCTCTTTCAGGGTACAACTAAACAATCAAAATTGTTTCGTAAGAATATAAGGCAATACAATTGTGCATTCCTGGTCTCTGATAATGGTCAGATTAGCCTCAACAAAAAAGTATCTGCCAAGGAGTTCTATGCATACAGAATCATGTGCGAAGGCCAAGCTAATCATCCTTTATATTACGAAGAGCTTTTACTGCAATGTCTGGTGGACATGCATGCAAAAGTGGAGACTGAGAGACTTCTTTACATGAGAAAAATCAGTAAAAACTCAGAGTAGATTCTTGTTGTCATCTAAGGGACGCTATAGCTAATTAAAGTATTAATAATGTTGGTAAATTTCCCTTCTACTTTTACTGGAGGGCCACGTTATATGCATGAACAGACACAGGACGCCATGTCTTAATGTAAGATAATATGGCAAACTAGAGTTATTCATCACTTTTAAATGCAATCGCAAATGGGAAGAAATCAAATTTCATTGTTTGCAGGGCAAGAACTACATCACAGTAAGGACTTGATTGCCAGAATTTTTCATCAGAATCTAAAGAAATTGATTGTTTTGATAAATATATTATGAGGCAAAGAGTATTTTTAATAATTCTGGGACTGCTTTTTCATATTCACCCAACCAGGATTATGTTAAGGATCCTGTTGTCGTTGTTGGGACTATGTCGTGCCAGTGTAATTTCTGTCAAGCATTGAGATTTAATAGTGAAACAAAAGGAATTTGTTGCTCAGGAGGAAAGGTAAAATTGCCACATTTGGAGCGCCCTCCTCAACTACTCTCGAGACTCCTTCATGATACAACTAATTAATTGAAGTTGTTCTTTAAGAATATAAGACAATATAATTGGGCATTTCAAATGACTTCTTTTGGCGCTGAAAAAATCGTTGCTGAAGAAATCTTTATGCCAACCTTTAAAGTACAAGGCCAAGTTTATTATCTGATTGGTTCAGTAGCTCCATTACCTAATCAACAACCCAATTTCTTCCAGATTTATTTCATGAGTGATTATCAGGATCAAAGCAACCGACGTTGTCAAACTTGCCAGCACCTTGATTATCAAATTGTTAACGATCTTGAGTATATGCTGACTGAATGTAATCACATGATTCGTTCTTTTAAAACAGCGTTAGAGCAGCAACCTCTGCCAAGAACTTTCATGCATACAGGATCATGTTCAGAGAAGGCCAAGCTAATCATCTCGTATATTGCAGAGAGCATTTTCTGCAGTTTCTGGTGGACATGTATGCAAAAGTGGAAACTGAAATACTTCTTTACATAAGATAAAATCAGTCAAAACTCAGAGTAGATTCTTATGTTCATCTAAGGGATGCTATCGCTAATGACAGTATTAATAACGTTGGTAAATTAGTTATTCTCCTTTCTACTTTTACTGGAGGGCCACGTCATATGCATGAACGGACGCAGGATGTCATGTTTTATGTAAGGGAATCTGGCAAACCAGATTTATTTATCACCTTCACATGCAATCCTAAATGGGAAGAAATCAAATTTCGTTTGTTTGCAGGGCAAGAACCACATCACAGTAAGGACTTGATTGCTAGAATTTTTCATCAGAAATTAAAGAAATTGATTGTTTTGTTTAATAATCACCAAATTTATGGTCATATCAAATGCTTCATGTACACCGTTACATGGCATAAAAAGGGGCCTCGCCAATGGTCATATCCTACTATGACTTTTTTTGATAAGATCAGGCCTAATGACATTGTCAAAATTATCAGCGCCGAGCTCCCTGATCCTGAGGATGATCATGTTCTCTTTCTGATTGTTAAAACCCAGATGGTCTATTGTCCATGCGATCTCCTTAACTTCAAATTTCCTTGCATTGTTGATGGCAAATGTACTAAAATATATCATAAGCAGTTTCTCTCGGATATTGAGACAGGTCAGTAGAGATACCGACGCCGACAACCAGGGAATGGTGGTTTTCAGGTTTACATCAAGCGTGGGAATTTAGAATTTCGATTAAATAATTCATGCATTTACCATATTCTTCCATCTTAGCAAAGACATTTGATGCACACATTAATTTTGATTTTTGCAACAGTGTTAAATCCATTAAGTATGTGTGCAAGTACATTAACAGAAGGAAATGACATTACTATGTGTGGTATTGCTAATAAGAATGATGAAATACAATGTTACAGGAAAGCCAGATATATTAGAAGCAATGAAGCTGTTTGGAGGTTACTGAGATTCCCTATTCACGAACGATACCCCCTGTAATCCATCTTTGATGTACACTTTGAAAATGGACAAAGAATTTACTTAAATCCGGAAAACCCACAAAATGTTGAACAACAACTTCATGCTCCCTTACATCTATTTTTAGACTTTGCAGGGAGGATGATTTTGCATGTACTCTTTTTAGAATCAACTACCCAAATACTAAATGTTTTCAGTTCCTATGCACTTGGCAGAGTGTACACTGTCCATCCGACTAATTTTGAATGCTACTTCCTACGTATCCTTCTACATAAAGTTAAAGGACCAAAGAGTTTCCAGGAACTGAAAATAGTTAGTGGCCACATTTTTGAAACATTTGGGCATACATGCCTCTCCCTTAGTCTATTACAGGATGACTCACACTGAGAAAAAACTATGGATGAAGCATCATTTTTCCAGTAATCTAAGCAGTTATATAGTTTATTTGACATCATGTAGCCTTAGAGACTTGAAAGAAAACAACACTTTAATGGGAGGTTTCACAGTTTTGCTATCTGGTGATGTTTGGCAAACCTTACCTGTAATTATAAAAGGCACTAAAGCAGACGAGCTAAATGCATGTCTTAAGGTGTCACATCTTTGGTCTAAAGTAAAAAAAATCACTTGTACTGTCAATATGAGGACACATTTATTTGATGATCGGTCTACAGCACGTTTTGCAGATAATGACTAATGTTTCTCCAGATATTGCTAAAAATTTCCACAATGTTGGATGGCTTCGTAAAAGAGCAATCTTGGCCCCTAAAAATGATACTGTGGATATGATCAATTATAATCTTTTACAAGAGTTGCCTGGGTTAGAACGTTTTTAACAATCCATTGATTTTGTTATTGATGAATTCCTAAATTCACTACAACCGCCTGGAATGCCACATCATGACCTGATATTGAAGGAAGGAGCCCAAGTTATATAATTAACAAATATTGATCCACCTAAATTGTGCAA
>NC_136492.1:69357644-69677644 GCF_053919585.1 Euprymna scolopes
TTCTTCTTTCAAAATATCATGTAAGAATTGCAATTGTTATTTTATATCTTAGTGCATATCTGAAAACTTCTAATTCATGATTGAAAGTAAAATGCATAAAACACGTTTAAAAAAATTAAGAAAGAGGAGAAAGTAGAGGAAAGAAAATAATGGGGGGGGGGCAGCTGACCGGTTTCGTCCTCGCTTTCTCAAAGCTGTATTGAAAGATTTTAAAAAAGAAACAATCAAAAATATGTACATTATTTAAATAAACTTACGTTGTGTTCCGTCCATTGGTGAAAAAAAGGTGGAGCGATTAAAATAAAGCAACGTTATGATATTTTTCGAAGATCCAAGAGGTTAATCACGCTCAAACCTAAGAGAAATTCCTTCTGTTTACAGAGAGAAGGCCTCCTCAATCGAACGGGGATAGTCTCCAAGATCTTTAGATGGAATGTTGAGTTAGCACAACTCAGAATTGAAAATGAGTTCAAGCTGAAGTTCGTTGCACGTGACTGGTTTTTAATGAGATGGTAAGTTATTGAAGACCCGTATGTGTTGGCACGTACGCCGTTGCTCGGTATGTCCTGTTTCTGATTTTGCTGGATACGTACTGTTGGACTACTTGCAATATTTAAATTCTAATTCATGATTAAAAGTAAAATGCCTAAAAAATGTTTGAAAAAATAAAGACAAAGGAGAGAAGAAGAGGAAAGAAAAATAATGGGGGGGGGGAGTCAGCTGACCGGTTTCGCCCTCGCCTTCTCAAAGCTGTATTGAGTGATTTAAAAAGAAACAAGCGAAAATATGTACATTATTTAAATAAACTTACGTTGTGTTCCGTCCCTTGGTGAAAAAAAGGGGAGTGATTAAAATAAAGCAACGTTATGATATGTTTCGAAGATCCTAGAAGTTAATCACGCTCAAACCTAAGAGACATTCCTTCTGTTTACAGAGAGAAGGCGAACGGGGATAGTCTCCAAGATCTTTAGATGGAATGAGCACAACTCAGAATTGAAAATGAGTTCAAGCTGAATTTCGCTGCACATAACGGGGTTTTGCTCAGTTATTATATGTGTTGGCAAGTACGCCCCTTGCTCAGAATGTTCCATTTTTGATTTAGCTAGGTACGTGCTGTTGGATCCTTCTATCTAATCTCAATGTTGTTCGACCCACATAGTTGGCACTGCAACTACACTCAAAATTGTAAATTACATTATTATTATGAGAACGGTGTAGAACATCTTTTCGAGAGGACGGTATTAGAGAACACAGCGCCAATAGCATTCTTGAACCGTTGAGTTGATTTGTTTGGCAAATTTTTCACTTACTGTCCCCAACAACGGTAAATAAAGATATGTTGGACATATAGTCACTGCTTGAACTTTAATTTCAGAAAACTCAGTTATCTTTCTTTGCATAACTGACCTAATCACGTCACGGGGTTACCCATTTTTGGATAGGGTATCAGTAATTATTTTACTGGTGCGGATTTCTTTCCAAACTCTAAAATTTTTAATAAATTTATGTGTTCTTATGATATTAGCAACCTGTTTACTTGTGTGTTAATTTTATAAACTATAGATATCTATACAGATTTTTTTTATATCGTAGATAGATATCGCCCTCTCCCATTTCTAAAAGCATATTTGTTGAGCTGATGAAATTTGCAACTACATCTGTTGAATTCAGTTTAAACGATGTAATGTACCGGCAAATAGAAGGTGTGTCCATTGGCTCATCCTGGTGCCGATAATGGCAAATATTTTCGTGAGTTTCCATGAAGAGCAATTACTTTCTGGACCCATGAAACCATTAGTCTATATTCGATCTGTGGACGAAACATTTTGTCTCTTCAATAACCAAAGGAAAGCAAATACTTTTTCTCCCTACTCAATAAAATGCACCTCGCGTTAAAGTATACTTATGAAGGAGAGTGTATTCATAACGAAAATACTATCTTGTTACCTTACATCAATACACCGCAAGTCTACATATGCGTAACTGCATACACGCTACGATTCATTCGGCATCAAAAAACATAAGATCAATATGACCCAAACACATCGTGCCCTAATAATTTGTTCAAAATCAAAATTGGATGAGGAATTTAAAATAATTACTGATATCCTATCCAAGAATAGTTTATGTACCTGGAAGTGTTCTTAGATAGCTTTTGTATCGGAATGTCTTCGAAAAGTATCGATAATCGATAATCGAAATAATCTGACCAAAGAAGGAACAGGCGATTTTGACCGAACGTAATACCTTACACAGCCTACCATCAAAAGAGAATTTGAAAAGTTTTGTTATCAAGCGAAAGGCCCGACACATAAAATCAACAATATGTTCTTTGATATGACAGGCAATCAATTGATTTTATTGGCAAAAATAAGTGGTTTCACCGATTTCGATTATAATTAAAATATTAGAGTGTGAAATATTCGTTAATCATCATTCAATCTCGGACAACGCCGGGTCTGTATGCACACACACACACACACACACACACACACACACACACACACACACATATATATATATATATATATATATGTGTGTGTGTGTGTGTGTATAACCTTCAGAATGTGAAACCTTCAGAATGTAGAGAATATATAATTATTTCCAAAACCAGGCCTCGTCGCAGCTCACAAGAGACATAATAGCCAACAAACCGGAAGTCCATGACTCGAGTCTCGCCCTCATTTGGGCTCATCAGTTAAATACATCCGAACTCGGGATTCGAACTCCGATTCTCTTGCATGCAAGGCGAGCACTCTGCTAACTGAGCGAACGCGCCGCACAAAAGAAAGTCTATAAAAAAATAAAGTACGATTGTTGTTGTTGTCCAATCCCAACCCCCTCATGTTATGAACAGCTTTTGAAATGGACACCTCAACCTCCTCATTTAAAAACGGCTTTCGGAATGCCCACCTGCAACATCCCCGTATTAAGAACGGTTTTCGGAATAGATATTCCATATTGTGATTTTTTTTTTTGGGGGGGGTGTCAAGATATCTGCCCCAAATTTAATCTTGATAATCGCTGTCACGCTCCCAACTCGCAAATGCTATGAACCAAAAGAAAAAAAAATATGGGATGGCAGGTTGGATAGAAATAGATTCGTTCCTCGTCCGTTCGCTTAAACTTTTGAAGCATTCATCACGCAAAAAAGTTGTCGAAATGCTTGAAAAAGTTGTAGTCGGTAAGTGAGAGGTCTTGAGAGTATGGAGGATGAGGCAAAGTGTCATAGCCCAATTCGTTCAACTTTTTCATGGTTAGTTTAGCAACGTACGGTTGGGCATTGTTGTGGAGGAGAATTGGACATTTCCTATTGACTAATGCTGAGTGTTGTTTTCGATCTTTTTGATGCATTTCATCCATTTGTTGACAGTACTTCTCTGCCGTAATAGTTTCACTTTTCGTCGCAAGTAACAGTCCGGTTCAGAAACGGACCGTTCTTGTTGCGTAAAAGAAGGGAAGATCACACTTCATAACGACGTTTCTTTTGGTTGCCGTCATTCAATCTGTGAGGCACCCATTTATTATTTTTTTGTCTTTCCAATCCCTAATTAAGTAACAAGTTCTCGAACAGTTATGTGTGGATTGGCTTTGACCAAGGCTCTTAATTGAGCTTTGTCAACATCCGATAGCCGACCACTACGTTCATCATCTTCAAGAGTCTAGTCGCCGCCACTAAATTTCTTAAACCACCATTGTGCTCTGCGTTCAGTAGTGGTTCCTGGGCCAAGCGCTTCGTTGATATCGTGACCTGTTCCAGCAGCTTTTCGGCCTAGCCGGAATTTTAATAAGAAAATTGTGCGAATTTGCTTTTTTTTTCATCTTGTTTTCAACATTCTGAAAAAAGACAATTGTTTTTAAACAATTAGATAGAACGAAAAACGCTATTTATAATGATATATAAAGCAAAGGTAGTATAACGAAAAGTTATTTGAAAATACATCATTTGAAATCCAACTTAAAAATCTCGCAAGAACTTTCGCGTCAAGCTAATACAAACAAAAAAAGAACACCTTTTTCATAATACTTTCTAGACCTTTGCGTGGAGCTGTAAATCAAATATTTAGCAACACTTTAATGGTTAATAAATTCTTAGATATTTTCTTAACGTCTGTGTTATTCTAGTTTTAAAGTAATTATTATTAGCGATTTTCTTCGAGTTCGAATGAAAGTATTATGGCGATTGACCAATACAATGTGTGCTGTCATAAATCGTCTTATTTGACAAAGGAATATGATTTGAGATTTGATAATACGGTTTCGGTGTTAGGGGAAAGTTTTTAGGGTGAAAAAAACGCTTGTCTGAAAACGTTCATCTTGATGGTGTCAAATAAAATCACGTCAAAACCTAACGAAGATGACGTTTATATAATTCACGGCGTCAAGTCGACCGACTGTAAAATCAAGGGTGAAAATTGTGTTATCTTTCATTGATTATCACGCAAAACATTGTCTTTAGCGAAAAAGTTTATGGGAAAATAACCAATTTGAAAGGTTAGCTGGAGCAGTTCCCAGGATGAAATTAATAGAAATTCTATCCATCTGAGATGATCAATATCTGAAGAGTCGTTTTGCACAATAAATCAGAATTCTTTTCTTTCTTGTTCCCTTTCTAACACACACACACACACAAACACACAAATTCACACACACACACGCACACACACGCACACACACGCACACACACACACACGCAAACACACACACACACACACACACATGCACACACATGCACACGCATGCACACACATGCTCACACATACGCACACGCATGCACACACACATGCTCCCACACACGCACACACATGCACACACACATGCACACACACACACACGTATATATAATAAAATACATAAAAGGTAATGTAACATTTTTCTTTAAAATAAAACATGAAGGATAACATAATATTGTTATAAAAATGTGTATATATTTATATCTACATTCAATTTTCGTATATTTTAAAATCAGCTATAATAAATATAAATACATTCTATGAGTAAGTAATATGAATATATAAAAGATGAATAACCAGAGAAAAGGATATCAAATAATATAATGGATTCATGCGAACCCTATAAAATACACCAGATTTGTAAATAACAAAGATTTACTGTTTGGGAAGCAAACATAGAAAGAAGACCTTTTTTAATAACATAGATAGGTTAGCCAAATCAATCTGGAGAAAACAACTAAATTCAGAACGTTTTTATTTTATTTTAAGAGAGATGTTTGCTTGATCAACATTACTAAAAAGCTATGAAATAATACACTGTTTTGTTTATGAATCCTCCAAAAAGTCTTCCATGGTAGGGAAATGAAAAAGAATAGTAGGACTAGCGTGAATCTTGGAAGCATAATAGTACAATGATTGTAAGAGATAATTTGACGTACGAGCGAAATAGTTTTCCAACGATGGACTTCGTGTTAAATGTTTTTAATAGAGTTATCTATCTATCTATCTATCTATCTATCTATCTCTCTCTATATATATATTATATACATATATACATATATACAGGGTGTTTCAAAAGTCTTGGGAACATTACAAATGCGTATATCTCATATACTATTCCAGGTAGAAAAATGAAACTGGTGCCATTTTAAAGCTTGCTTAATCAAGTTTTTGGTCATACTAATGATTTTCGTCTTATCTTTCCAGGTGCGGTAATGGCGTTCTTTAAACAAGACAAGGCATTTTGCGTCCTCCAATTTGCAAAGACTTAATCGTGGACATGTGTTCAGCGTGCATTTTGCAAGAAATTTAAAAAAGAAGTCCCTGAAAGGAAATCCATTGTCAGATGGCATGCTAAATTTGTGAAAGATGGGTGTTTGGGGCTTTGTCAAGCAACAAGTCTATGTGCTGCCCCTTCTAAGAGATATTGACGAACTAAAGGCTCAAGTAACGGCAGTTGTGGGAACCATTGACGTCAAGATGCTGGAACACGTTTGGCAGGAAATGGACTATCGACTAGATGTCTGCTGTGTGACGAATATTGCTCATATTGAGCAACTTTGAAGATTCCCCACAAAACTTGAAACTTTAACCTTTCCAACGGTACCAATTTCATTTTTCAACTCCTAATAGTTTTTGAGTTATTAAAAATCGTTATGTTCCCAAGACTTTTGAAACACCCTGTATATTTGCGTGTATAAAATATAAATTATATATATATGTGTGTGTATGTGTGTGTGTACATATATGCGTGTGTTTATAATGAGTCACAACTTATCAATGCTAAAAACCACTTGAGGTAATGGTCTATTAAAATGGATAGATTGACAGTTAAATGACGACAAATACTATGAAAAGATTGAAAATCTCCGCATAATATTTACTCAATATTTAATAGAACGACTGGACCACAAAACTAATTCTTTTTCCGTTTACCAGAAATTTAGCTCATAAAAACGTGAATACTAAAGAAACAAATAAAGGGAATCAATAATAATGAGATTTTCATGAATAAACGATGGAGAAGGTAATACTCAAGCACTTGCCTACAAGCTCAATCGTCCTTTGAGAAAGCCCGTTCTCTAATGTCACGTGATCTAATTTGACCAATTACTATCTTGTATCACTGCACATTTATTTTCCATCCATCGATGCATTTATAGCTTTATAAATTAATTTCAATCCATATATCTATAAAAGTGAAATAGTATGTGTGTGTGTCTTTGTGTGTACATTTTCCGATCAAACTACTCTATCAATTTTAAGTCTACAGACACGAGATTTGACAGAAGGGGTATTGAGATTTGGGAAAATCTTCTTAATTGGTTTTCCGCCATTTGTTTGTTAAGGGGTCAAAGTTCAACGATTTGACTTTTAAAAACTCTACCAAACTCCTCTGCCAATTTTGTGTCTAAACACTTTTAGATGTAGGTTACTTGAACATGGATCAAACATTTAATTTGATTTGAGCCAAAAATAATAAAATTTAAGGAGTCAAAATTAGTGTCAAAGATTTAAAATCTTGACCAGTGCGGTCTCTACCATATTGCTCAGCCAATTTTTGCTCTAAACATTTGAAATTTTGCATAAAGTGTATTCAGACATGGCGAAATCTTTTTAATCGTTTTTTGGCCGAGAATTTGGGTGCCAACGGGTCAAAGTTTAAAGGATTTGATCCTTGCGATCTCTAGAAACTATTCAGCTAATTTTGGATCTAAACATTTAAAATTTTACATAAATAGACATGCAGCAAACTTCTTACACAGTTCTTCGGCTGCCAACGTTGACCTTTGCAGACTTTACCAAACTCATCCGCCAATTTTGGGTCTAAACACTTGAAATTTTAGAGTCAACCTTTTATATATATATATATATATATATATATATATATATATATATATATATATGTTATAAATGTTTATTTTTGAAATATCGTTTATTTCTATGCATACCGTTTTCGTTTAACAGGTTGAGACTGTTATGATAAAAACTGAATCACCATTAATTTCGAGTAAAGCACAATATGTCTATTTTATATTTTATAGGTGCAGAGCACGGTACCCAAGATGGCCGACTTGTCACAACATGGGGATGGAATTTCTTTTTCCCCAAACAAAAACATCAGGTTTTTCATGTACAAAATCAACTTTTTGGTGGTAACATCGAATGGAAGTAACATCTGACGAGTTGGTGAGAAAAGGGGAGATGTTTATGAACACATGAAATCATAAAATTGCCATCCCATTAACGAAGCGTCTGTAATGAAGAACTCCAAGATGTAATAAACAAAAGTTATAAAAAAGAAAAAAATGTAAGTCTTTGAATTTCAACAAAGTTTTGTGCTATATATATATATATATATATATATATATATATATATATATATATATATATATATATATATATGCACATAAAGTTATGAACAATGCATAGGGTCCGATCAAAGCTGGGCTGAACTGCTATTATATGTAATATTTTTAATAGCAAAACAAAAGTCTTTATACAGACATGCGAGTGTTTTTATATTCGTCATCCTCGCTATTTCTCTTCGCCACACGTGTAGAAGTTCGTTGAGCTTTCTGCAGTGTTTTATTCGGAGAGAGAGAGAGAGAGAGAGAGAGAGAGAGAAAAAGAGCAATAGAAAGAGAGAGAGAGAAAGAGAGGGAAAGAGATTATATCCTCATGCCTGTCCTGCTAATATTTTCGTTTGTAGCGATTTCAACGTTTACAATTAATGAATTGCTGATCCACTCAAAGAAGACAGATTATTAAATCATGACAAAGGTTCTGTCATGATTTCCCTCTTGCCTATGATCTAACAAAAATCGTTTACAAATTCACTCGCATTACCGATGCTGATAGACAATTTGCAAGCCTTCTAGATCTTTTGTGACCACCTGCTCTGAACTGTACTCTTCCTTCGTTCTGTCTCTGTTGAGATCCTGTGATCACTCAATTAAGATTAAAACAAAGTGTAACACGACTTCTGATGCTCCACTCCATCGCACTGTATAATCGATGGTCAACTAGGACAGTTTCCGTACGTTCATATCAGAAATACCCCTATGCTCCATGTTCAAAAAGGACGTGTCCTCTATAGTATCTGATTAACAGATTGGCTAACTATCGGCTAAGATAGCTTAATAACCTAAGAAAATTCCAGCTGAACCCAAATAGCAAACCATGGTACTTATGTGCCGATGAAATACGAATCACTATTTTAATTGTTTTAAGTGAAACATGTTCTGAAACTAAAACCACTTTTCAGACTGTCAGCAACCACTGCAAAAAGTTTATAGAAAACGCAAGAGACCAATTTTCCCAAACTGCAAAGTTTAATGTAGCTGAGCAAAGGTTAGATCTCCATGAGTTTTGGCGCATAACAAATACTATCATCAACTATCACCAACAGACCTGAGGCCAGCCTTCGACAAAGCCAAACTCCTCGCAAAGAACTTTGCAGCAAACTCCACTTGAATGAAAAGGGTAACATAACCCCTTAATTTCCCTCCAGGACTGAAAATACTCTGCGCGAAATCTATGTATCTGCCTATAATGTTTCCAGAACATTTTGATCATAGTGATAAAAACTGCAACCAAAACTAGCTCCTACAATTACAAAATTATTTGAACCCTGCCTCGATAGTCCGTTCAGAATTGGCAAATATGGGGAATCAGGCATGTACATTTCAGTACTAACCAATCAGCCTCCTTTGCCTAAGTTTCTTGAGACTGTGATAAATAGGGAAGTTGTCAGCCACTTCATCAAAAACAGCCTATACAACGACAAGCAATATCGTTTCTGTTTTGAGAGATCAACAGCTGATGTGCTGATGGTAATATCACAGGATCAGTGAATCTATTGACGATGGCTTCATTCCTAGATTAATAACTCCTGACATAGCTGATAGGATTTGGCATAAAAGTCTACTTTAACAAGATTTTCAGTTACCGAATAGCTCGGAATGTCCTCTCACCCATCAAATCCTTTCTTTCTGATACGTTTATTAAAGTAGTTGTTGATGAGCAAGAATCCGAAACTCACAGTATTAACAATGGCGTGCCTCGAGGATCTATCTTGTGCCCAACTTTCTGGTCAACGATGTCCAAAATCATATTCATCGACACTTATGCAAACGATGCTACTATGTATGGCAACACTTCAAAGGCCAACAAAGACCAAGATCTTTGTTGCCACATCGGGAGGGGGGGGGGTTGCCTACGAGTACCCTTTTCCTGCTTTGACAAAGAAAAAAAAACACTTCGAAATCTAATGGTTGAGGATCTTTTAGCCTTCTTACTTCCTCTTCCTTACAGAAGAGGCGTTGCGAGTCTATCGTCACTTTTATTGTGGGTGCTCGACTGAACTGAAACCTATGCCCCCCCCTGTAAACAGTTCGTAACAAATAGTCGTCTAGCTACAACAAATGTCAACTAGTTTCTCTCTCTATGCGTCTAAAACTAAACGAAAATACCATGAAGATTTTCTTTCCTAAAACTCCAGCTGAATATAGCATGGCCATTTCGAAATTCAATGTAAATAAGTTTCTGCTGAGCCATACTCTTACAAAATCTCGCTCTACCCAAGTTCCACCATTATTGATCATGCTGTTTTACTTTCTACCTAAAACGTATTAATTCTTATCCTGTGGCGTCCTGGCCTTGATAAATAATGTTCCTTCCCAGGTAAAATAAAGACTAATGCTATCGCAGCTAGTTATTTACTTCGTAAATTAAATGTTCTAACTTAAAGAAATGAGTGACATAGATAGACATCAGTTTTCTACATCATTAACTGTGTCTCGTTTATATAGCTTCCACCGAGGAAGTAATCTGAAAACCTTGATTTTCTCTTGTTCAAAAACGTGACGTCATTCGTCATTGTTCAACTCTTGTTTTGTCTACGGAATTTTCCTACTGCCCTTTGCATCAACATTACGTCATACTCCTCTGGGAACGAGTCTGTTTGCAGATTAGGGTAATCATGACTAGCACCAAATGTGAACCTTGTCAAAATTCATTCTAGCTAACCCACTTCTTGTTGCCCGTCATATTTTTTTGTTTCTCGCGTGTATTGTCGTCAGATCGATTTAAAAAGACGCTCAACATCGTCTCATGGTTTAACTCTGTAATTATTGTCAGCACTATAGAAAATATATTCTAAACTATACTATTAAATTACCATTTTCACCTTCTCCTCTTGTCTTAAATCTAACCGGCACGAAGCAATGCTTCTAACTTCTCGCCCGTGACGTCAGTGACACAAAAACTATCCCTCCCACACCTCGTCCTCAATAAAATACTATTATATTGCCACCAATCATCTTGCTTGAGAAAGGAAAATTAATTTAGAGCGGATAATGCGCTTTTGGTGTTGGAAGAAGGTTTTTAGTGCTAAGAAAACCTGTCGTCTGAAAACGTTAGCCGTAATAGTGTCAAATCCAATCATTTTAAAATCGAATGAAGATGGCGTCTATATAATTCAGTGTCAGGTCGATCGACTGTGAACTTAAGAGTGAAGTTTCTGTTATTTTCCGTTGATTGTCCCTCAAGAGATTGCTTTCAGCGGGAAGTTTATGGGGAAATAACCGAATCAAAAGGTTATCCGGAGGAGTTCCCAGGGTGAAATTAATAGAAAGTCTACCTATCTGAACTGGTCATTATCAGACGAATATTTTCCTATGAGAAAGCAAGTAATCAGATTCTCTCTCTCTCTCTCTCTCTCTCTCTCTCTATATATATATATATGTATATATATATATATATATATACTATTATATAAAAGTCACTTTGGACGTGTGAATTTCTTCCTCATAGGTTACGAAATAGCTGAGCCTATCTCTTGCAAATTTCACACAATGCTATTATTCAATCACCATCTTTCCCATGCTACCTAGCACCTTATTTACTCTTCTGATGAGAAGCAATAGGCTTCGAAATGCCCTGGCATAAAGAGTCCCTTCTATCCTCCAAATTTTGCCTGTATTCCATTATTAAATCAATGATCCATTCTATATCTACCAATATATAGTTTTGTGTATTCATTTCATACTCTTGTTGTCCTACTGCATAAGCTCCAATAATTATTGTTGAGCTTGACATTATCCGGATAAGTCTCCTTTGTGGAATTGAACTTTCTCTTTTCCTTTTAAATTAAGCTATATATATATATATATATATATATATATATATATATATATATATATATATATATATATATATAAGTATATGTAGTAGCCCATAATACGACTTATACTGAGAATTTAATATAAATATAATAATATAATAATATATGCCCGGAAGTGTTTTCAGATATGTTTTGTACAGTAATTCGTCGGATAAGTATCGAAAATCCAAAAAATCCGATCTTAAAAGAAGCTGATCTCTCTCACAGATAAGAAAGAATGATTTTTAAAGGGGAATATTTTACTTTACACCTGCCAAGAGAGATAATAAAATTTCAGCAAATGATTTATTCTTAAAGAAAAACGATTTATTATAATTGGAAGATATAGCTTAGTGGTAAAGCATCCGACTACAGATAGTTAATCACGTTCAAACCTAAGAGACATCCCCTCTGTTTACAGAGAGAGAGAGGGCCTTCCTCAACCGAACGTGAAGACTATTTAAGGTCTTTAGATCACTCAAGATTCCATATTCAGGATCTTCGTTGCTTTATTTTAATCGTTTCCCTGTTTTTGGTCACCCATGAACAAAATGCAACATGATTTTATTTTATTTTAAAATGTACATATTTTCGATTTTTCCTTGTTAAATCCGTCGACACAGATTTGAAAATGCGAGGGGGGAAACAGGTCAGCCGATTCCACCTTTTATTTTTATTTTCCACCCCCATCTTTTTTTCAAAGGTGTTTTACGTATTTTACTTTTAATGAATAATTCTTCCTTTTATGATTGCAATATTTAAATTTTGTACCCCCAAAGAATCATGATATATATATATATATATATATATATATATACTAGCAATCGGTGCCCGGCGTTGCCCAGGTGTTTTGAGGTTAATGCTGAGAAAAAAAAAAACGGTCAATTTTTTAAAACTTTGATCCCTATTATGACCTTTTAACATTTATTGTTTAGGGATCAAGTAAAGTTAATAAGTTAGATCCATGTCCAAGGAATCTATATCTAAAATATCACGTGTTTACTGTTTAGACCCAAAATTGTAGGAGGAGTTTGGTAGAGTTCTCAAAGGTCAAATCGTTGAATATATTAAATATTATTTTTTAAAGCAGTTTGGCCTTCAAAATTTCTGTTTGGCCTTTTTCTTCACCGATGAAATCTGGAGACGCAACGGGAATTTTCGGCAAAAAAATGTTGTTACTATGCACATCTATGTAATGAAATACAATTTGTGGCAAAATTTCAGGAAAAACTAATGGATGGTTATCTCGCAATAGTCCGGACAATTCGCTAAATTATCTCGTCAAAACCTTAAATCTCGAATTTTTGTGCATTTTTTTTTTTTTGAGGGGGGGCTAATTTGGCATAATAGTGTCCATTTAATAGTATTATCTTGAAAAAATAAAAAAATAAGGAAAATTACCAAAAAAAAACAAACAAGAACAACAAAAGTGTGCCGTATTTTTAAAAGTTTTATTGCGTTGTTTTTATTTGCTTTTTTTATTTCATCGGTGAAGAAAATGGCCAAACAGAAATTTTGAAGGCCAAACTGCTTTAAAAAATGGCCAAATTCGCGAAATTTGGCCTCGCTATAAAAAAAAACTTTATCCCATGACGAGTACGTACAATATATTTTTTTTTTAAATATTTCCATTTTTTAATGTCAATGGAAAACTGCACACGTACCCAAACCCGAAATGTAAAAACCACGAGTGAACGCGGGTTTTTTTTTTTTTTTAGTTTAGTTTCATAATGACGGCCGTGATGTCGGAGGTTCGATTGTTAGATTGTAAGTTAGTTTCGTATCTTTGTAATTTGTAAATCGCAAGTTAGGAAAAAATTAAACCCTTCCAAGATGGACAATAAATAAAGCCATAATATTTTATGGTATCGTTAAAAGCCTACGAACCATAGTTTTTTAGGAGATGTGATTATTGGATTAACCAATCAGAAATCGTCTGTGGCACACACATCTCTGTTTTTATAGATATATAGAATAGATATATATATATATATATATATATATACATGTATGTATATATACATATATATATATATATATATAGAATCAGTATATATATAATCATAATATATATATGTATATATATATATATATATATATATATAAACTGCGTCAATCGCTTTATTGCAGATTAGTAAAATATCAATATTTCACTAAATATACATCACAACAAAATAAAAATCATATCATCAAACGACTGCTTTAAATTTAGTTATTTCCAAAAATTCATTCACGAAGTTATGACATTTTATTCTTTATCGTGGAATTTCTACTGTCCATCGCTTTATTGTAGGTATCTTAAAATGTTGTTTTAAGGCAAAAATACAATGTCTTATCATGCAAATTTTATTTTTTCATTATAGTTTCTGTCAAAGAATAATGAGGAAAAGCATACCACAGGTGCTAAGCCTCAAATAAATGAATTATTTATCGACATATCCACCATTTTTTAAAAATAACTTAAAACAACATTTTATCTCCCGGGAAAGTCAATTGTTCGATCTCAAAAAGGAGTTATGGCTCTAGCAATATCAACTATGTTCTCCACAAGGCATCCTTTGAAGTAAATTGCTCTCCTCCCTCATAAACTCCTCTTTTTAATATTGACCAGATATATTCAATGGGGGTAAGGTTCTGGCGAACACGGTGGTCAGGTCAGGAGAGTTTCTCCAAAGAAGCCCGTAGATTCAAGGAAGGCTGCAGTCGCCCTAACAGAATAGAATGGTGCATTGGCATCCATAAAAATCATCTGAAAGCGACGTGACAATGGTAGGTTATCTAACCATGGTGACATATGTTTATCCAAAAACGCCGTGTACGCATTGCTGGTAAGTTTTACACTCTCTGGAACTCGGAATGGTTCAACCAACTTATCCCTAATGATTCCCGCCCAAAACATGATGACGCCATTTCTTCGTTGGCGATCAACTTTGTAAGGGGTTGGCGTTCTGTTCGAGTTCCAAACTTTGGCGCATCCATCCGGACCGTCAAGAGTAGCACGGGTCTCATCTGTAAATAGGACGTTGGAAATCAATTTTCATGTAATTCTGTGCCCAAGCCTTTCGTTTTGCCCTATGTTGTTTGCTTAATGGAGGCCTTCGAATAGTTTTGATGTTCCTTGCCATCTCATTCAACACATTACATCGGGCCTGTCTGGATCTTGGAGCGATTCCAGCTCTTGAAAAAATGGAAGCACTGCTGCTGTTTGGATTTCGGTTACCTTCCCTACAAATTTTCCGAATATTGCGATGTGAAAGATTTCTCCTGGTGCCCTTATCCTTTCTAGATTTGGTGTTGGGGTTGTTCATGAATGAAGTCAAAGTTCTTGGATCCTTTTCCAGTTCCATAGCTAAATCTTTGATGGACAACCCTTCTGCGAGTTCAGCAACAAGTCTTTCCTTTTCAATAACCGTTAATTGCCCCTTTTTTGCATTCTAAATAAAGCGATGGATAGCATAAATTACTTGATAATAAATAAAATGTCATAACTTCATGAATATCATATGGATTCGAATAAAATTTTGGGGAATAACTAGCCGTGAAACAGTCATTTGATGATGCAATTTTCATTTTTTTTGTGACGTATATTTAGTTAAATATTACTAATCTGCAATAAAGCGATTGACACAGTTTATATATATATATATATATATATATATATATATATATATATATGCGGGGGGCGTGTGTATGTGCGTGTTTTATTTGCATATTATACAATAAAGCTTCCATAGGATTGAAATTGTATTTAAAAAAATCAACACTTCCAAAAGAACTAGTAGAACAATAGATCAGAATTCCCTTTAGCTTCGATTAAAATTACATTACTTATTTCATTAGCGGATTTAGACTTTGCTAAGTAGTCTATCTTCGCTAATATAGAAAGATAGGGGAGGTGGCGAAGTAGATAAAATGAGAGAAAAATTAATAGAAAAGCAGAGTAGCAGTAGTCGACGCTTTCGCCCACAAACTTCTCACTGTCTCTCTTCGTCAGTATAGAAATTGACGGGTGGAGGATCCTATTGCCTTTGATTATAAATAAACAGATATAGATAGATAAATAGATAAAGAGAAATATAGCTAGAGAGAGAGAGAGAGAGAGAGAAAGAGAGAGAAAGAGAGAGATGAAAGTCCGAGTGATAGACAGCAAATCAGTAAGACAGTTGATTTAGATTAAGGAAGTATACTGCACATTACAATTTACGGCTAATTTAAACAATTAACATATCTTAAAACATAACTTTACCCTTAACCACGAAATATTTTAACATGCATTTTGATGTGCTTAAAATCCATGAGAAAAAAAACCTTATGGAAATAGACGTTGATTAACAAGCTTTGGCATAATAAGTATCCGTCTCTGAAGCATTGAAAATTCACAATTAGCGTTTCACTTACAGATATTCAGGTAATGTCTGTGCTAAAACGACGAAGGCCAAATCAATATAAGCACATATAATTAGCCTAGATATACAATTTGTGTAAGAAGCTATTTCTGGTATATTATCAATTTGCACATACTCAAGTTTTCAAAACCTACATAAAGTAATTAGTTAATTCTTGCCTACATACGATTTCAAACTCGTTTCCTAAAATGAGGGCATCGTTGAAAATTTAATTTCTTTATTTATTTACTAGCAATTTCGCCCGGCTTTGATCGGGCCCTATGTACTATTCAAAACTTTATATATATATATATATATATATATATATATATATATATATATATGTAAAGATTTTTGTTTCTTAGAAGCGGTAGTTGAGTTTGAATAAAATAAAATACGTATTATATACGTTTGAAGCCACAACAACGCATTATTACAGAATAAACAGATATTTATTTTGTTTGAAATTTATATTGTAATTCATAAATATATTTCGAAGAAAACCTTCATCTTCAGTATGTCTTTCTTTTTTTGCCATGTTGTTGTTGCAGCAGAGAATCGGCAAGTAGAAGTCCGATTTTTAAATCTCGGAACGGTGCGTTTGGTCACGTGGGATTCAGGTTAAAATTTTTGTTCCTTAGAAGAGCTGGTTGAGTTTGGCTTTATTTATGAATTTCAATATAAATTTCAAACAAAATAAATGTCTGTTTATTTTGGTTGGTTTGGTTTCAAATTTATATAATACGTATTTTATATATATATATATATATATATATATATATATATATATATATATATATATATATATATATATATATATATTAAAATGTTTGACTCATGTCAAGTGTTTTGACCCAAAATTTGCGGAGGAGTTACATAGAGTCTGCAAACTCTTTAAACGTTGACATCTTGGCAGCCAAATTTTCGTCCAAAACTAGACCGCAAAAGTAAAATCTTTTGAACTTTGACCTCTTGGCAGTAAAATCTCCGATCACAACCCAATGAAAAAGCTTGCCCCATGACTGAATACACTTTAGGTAAAATTTCAAATGTTTAGACCAAAAATTGGATGAGTAATTTGGTAGAAACCGCAGAAGTAATTTTTTTTTAAATTTGACCCCGATTTTGACTCCTTAACTTTTATTGTTTTGGGCTCAAATCAAATTAAAAAGTTAGATCTATGTTCAAGTAACCCACACAAAAGAGTTGAAGTTTATAGACCCAAAATTGGCGGAGGAGTTTGGTAGAGTTTTTAAAAGTCAAATCGTTTAACTTTGACCTATTGACAGCCACACTGCTGGCCGAAAAGGGCTTAAAAAGATTTTCCTAAATCTCAATAACCCTTATGTAAAACCTCGAGTCCGTAGACTGAAAATTTACAGAGTAGTTTGATAGAGAAATGTACACACACAGAAACATACAGACAGACAGAACATTTCACTTTCATACATATGTGTCACAATGACGTAGCCCCTCTTAAGGGAGCTAAGGGCTTCTATATTAATAAACATTGTGTCTAACTTGGCCTGCACTTATGTGGAGATAAACACATACCCACACACACATTTCAGTGCGGTGCAATTGTGTAAAACATGTGTTTGTGATTTTGAAAAGGTTCTGCGATAACTCAAGTCAAAAATGCCAGTTTGTTTATAATATTGAATCAAGGCAAAACGATATAAGACCTTAGAGATTGAAAGGTCAACCTAGGGGAACTCGTCAAGAGGCATTCGAAAACAAAACAATGTTTAACCTGTATGAATATATCTTCTCTCTTTTTATGTCCCTCTCTCGTTCTCTCTCTCTCTTTCTTTCTCTACTTCTCTCATTCACTCCCTTTCTCTCTCTTTCAATGAAGAAAGAGCGAATTGAAATATGATTGTATTGTAAAAACAGTTGAGATCTGCTCGCTATACGCGATGGGTCAACTAAATATGCTTCTTACTTGTTAACTGTTAAATAAATTATATAATTTTTTTATAAAAATGCATTTCTTCGCTATTTTTATACAAGTATTCGATTTCAGCATGCCATTAATGTCGACGATGGGAAGATGCCTGCAATGACCACACAAAATGCGACCCATGCCAGGCAGTTATAGCCGACGACGTATCGACCCGTTTTCGTTGATGTTTCCAGCATGTGTCTATCGTTTAGATATCATTGGAAATCGTTTATTCCCCGGGGAGCTGGTTGCGTTCCCAAGACCTTCCTTAACCAAGTAACCCTCCCGGGGAGGCGACAGTACCACGCATATATAGATTATACCTCTTTCTATCGCATTTTAATCTCAGCTTCAAGCACTCACATGTCTACTAACGATTAAGTGCTGTTATATAGTGAAATATTCTATTTGTGGATCACACACACACACACAAACACACACACAAACACACACACATATATATATATATATATACACATACAGGGTGGAACGATAAAATGGTCGCCCCAAACAAAACACTACAGCTTTATTTTATAACTTTTATTGAAAAAAATCAATTCAGATTACTTGTTTATGTGGCGGACCTGACAAATATTCAATGCAGACGCCTTAAGCCTGAATCACTGTCTTAGTACGGGTCCGGAACTGGGAGCATACTTTTTCCACAGTCGCCGGCGGGATCTCGGTGAACACTCGGCGAAATGCGGCGATAAGGCTGGCTTTGGTGTTGTGGGAGATCATGTTGGTGATGTTCTCGACAAGATCAAATGAATACTCCAGCGAGTTCACGTGGGAGGAGGAGGGAGACCAGTAAGATAAGGGTACAAAGTCGTAACACTCTTTCTGAAGCCAAGTCTGGATCTGTTTGGACGTATGAGCTGGTGCTGAGTCCTGCTGCCACACCCATCGACTGCAAGCAGTCATCTGATTGCACAACGGAATCATCACATTCTTCAGCACATCCAGGTTCACTTTACTGTTGACTTTTAAACCAACTTCCAACGTGTGAGGTGGCATAATATGGCTCTCACTTGAAACCACACCAAAGACCATAACCGTTGCAGGAAACTTTATTTTTTATCACACTGGGCACGTCCCTGTTATTCGTTGCAATCCAGCGATGTATTTTGAAGGTGCTGACAATGGTTCTTTTGTCATATCGCTTCTGGACTTAGTACACAATTGGCCAACATGTCGATGGTCTGTAACAAAAAAACCCAAAAAAACCCCCAAAAAACAAAAAGAAACAAAACGGTTTTCATCGAAGCGAAATTGAATCATGTCGTCTTTTTCAGAGCGACAATTTCCACCCCGTATGTATGTATGTATGTATATATATATATATATATATATATATATATATATATATATATATATATATATATATATATATATATGCACACACACACACACACACACACACACATATATATATATATGAATACAAAAATTAAAAAAAACACAAACGATTAAATGTATTTTTAAAAGAACAAATTGATATTTTGTCCCCAGTATTATTTTAATATTTCGTAACGCATCAGTGATCATACAACCGCTTCAGCATAATTGTTCCAGGTGACATATTTTCTAAACTTTCAGAAAAATCAGGAAAAATAGTTTTTAGTTGATGAAGGATCTCTAAAATGTCACAAACGATAAATATTTTGTTTTTGCTAAAAAATTCTGAAGAATTGCTAATACAGTATTGGGAATCATAATAAAATGTTTACGTAGTAAGCAAAATTTTTACTTGAAATGATCCATGCTACCAAAGAATGCGACAATATTTTTATATAAAAAACAAATGTAATTGTTAATATAATAAAAGAATTAACATTGTCAGGTAATTGCAATTGTATTGGACAATGATCAGTCAATCTTCTCTCAAAATAATAACACTATAATTTGCCTCGTATTAGATTTTACTTACTTTTGACTGTTTTCACTTAAAAAATATTCGGAACAAGTGAATTGTTGATGTTTTTTTAGGATTTTGTTTAATTTTGAAAGCAAAATTATGTTAGCAATATGGAAAGTTGTAAAGGCCTATAAAAACATGGCACTAGCACTGGCACACACACACACACACACACACACACACACACACACACACACACACACATATATATATATATATATATATATATATATTACAATAGAAAAATTCGAGCATGAAAACTAATATAGTTAAGCTTAAACATGGAAAAGTAAAGGATTATTTGTTAAACTAGAAAAGAAAAGGACAAGATATTCTTGTAAAAAAATATAATAAATTTATAACTTAAAATATTGCAGCTTTTAGAATTATATAATGCTATGAATTTAATGTTATGAATTGAATTAAAGAAAATCTTAATGCTGCAATATTTTAAGCTATGAATTTATTATATTTTTAATAGAATATATTTTCCTTTTCTTTTCCAGTTTTAACAACTAGTCCTTTATTTTCCATGTTTAAGCTTAACCATATTGCTTTTCATGCTCGCATTTTTCTATTTAATCCATGATTTTTCCAGGTTTCCAGTAAATTCACTTGTTCTTTGTTTCATTTAAGTCTTATTTGCTTGCCTCCATAAATATAACATACACACATGTTATAACAATATACGGCGCTCGTCTGTTTTTAATAAAATTCACCCAATTATCCCCCTCCATTATTTCATTCTCTCTATTTCACTTGTTACTTCTCTTTTCGCGAGAGCGGTGAATTGGTAGCAACATTAGTCGCCGAACCGACATTCTTGCTGTGGAAACCTGTCATAAAAACGTCGCTTACCTCCTTACGTCTTATTTACGATTTTGAACACCAGTAAAATCATCATAACCTTTGTTTTACTGAACGAAAATTGACAATTGTTTAAAATATAATTGAGAAGGTGATCTATAAAGTGTAATAATTGTTTGAAATTTGATTGAAAAATGAGTGAGCGGTGAAGCTTTAAAGCGGTTCTAAATAACTAAAATTGTCACTTAACCAGAACCATGTTTGAATTATATATATATATATATATATATATATATATATATATATATATATATATATAAATCTCCTATGAAATTGAACATTTCCCAAATTATACCTGCATATTATCTGAACTCTAAAACACGCGGCTTTTTTGTTCTTTCTAAAGTATGCATTTCTAAAGTCAAACTCCGCGGACCCAAAGCTTAGAAACTTTTCTATCCGTAACTTTTGAAGTCTACTAACATCTGTGTATTGCAAACTTTTGTTTTATTTTTTCCTTATTCCAGCTTTGACTTTAATCCTGAATATTTGTCTCGTTTTCTTTTTATTTATCTTTTTTTTTCCTAAATCTTTTTTGTCAAATATACTATTATTAACCAATACTTTTTCCTATATTTAAAACGACAAAAAAAAAGTCTCCTATGAAATTGAACATTTCCCAAATTATACCTGCATATTATCTGAACTCAAAAACATGCGGCTTATTTTCTTCTCTCTAAAGTATGCATTACTTCTAGCTAGTCTAAAGTTAATACGTAACCCTAAAGGTATTACTTCTTAACCAGATTTTTACAGGAGTTAAAATAACCAGACTTTCCAATTTGATAAAAGTTCCATTATAGCGTATTTATTATGGGGTGCAGCTAGAATGCTCGAACATTCTAGCTCGAGGTAGATAAAGGCAAAAAGTATTTATGCATTAGCATGGGAGGGGAAACTATCTTCAAGTACTATCCTAAGCTGGGAATGGGGCAACGGACTTACTAAGTAGATATAAATAAGCCCTTTTCACCCTTTTTTAATGGAGAGTAGATAATGCATGTGGATGTGTTATCGGCAGCTCCAGTAACTCTCGCTTCTCCTTTTTTGTCCCTCAGTCCTCATTTCTAATGGATGATGTTTCTGACAAAGGGTGAAGAAAAAGCTGCTTTAAATGTCGGTAGTAATTGGTGAACAGTAGCCTGAGATGTCGGAAATTTTCTGTTTCTATGTCTATCCTTGTGGCCATCTCACTAGTAAGGGTGCTGGAGGTAAACGTTTCATCTGGGCTGACGTTATCCGCCTGATAGTCAGCGACCCGAACCTTGGATTAACCACTAAGGAGGCTGTCCTATCAGCAGGTGCCAAGTACCGGAGCTGCTGTATTGCCATTTGGTGAATGGATTCTGGACCATGCAGTAGTTTCTGGTAGGGCCTCTCGATGCCATACTAGTGGGTAATTGTTACGGCTTTACCTTATCATGTGCTACAAAAAATTCTTGTCTTTTTCTCTCTTGCTTTCCCTCTCGGTCCTGCTCCAACCAAGTCTATCGACCTGTTCCACAAATCCTAAAACCTCCACATGACAAAAAAAAAACACGAATAAACCTAGAACTCCATCCTCCAACATAGATCCCTACAATAAGGTCTCCTCCAACATCAGAGGGTCTACGTTCCAACCTTCCAGAGGTTGAAACACAATTACAGGAAACGAAGCCGAACATATACTTTCTAAGTGAAACTGGCATTAGGCCAACCACTTTCCTAGACGAATTCATAATTAATGGATACTCTAACTTAACATCTAAATGTGACCCCCAAGATCACCATGGGCATGGAATATGTGCCTACATTAAAGATGGCTTTCCATGTGGTAAGGATATCTCCAGAGAATACATTAATTAACCTTATATGTGCTTCCGGGTTGCACTAGCTTACACCACTGCATTTATATTTGCCCTCTATCGCCCCCACAACAGTGGGGTTACTATCTTTGAGAGCATATCTGAGAAAATTGGCCACATCCTGTCTGCTCATCTTTCGGCTAACATTCATATTTGCGGTGACTTCAATGTCCATAATGTGGAATGGCTGACTCACTCAAATAAGACCGATAACGAAGGGAGGTTCTGCCATGATTTTGCCACTGCCTATGACCTCACTCAGATGGTTCACGAACCCATCCGTGTGCCCGATACTACCGGTCTTCTAGACCTTTTTCTCACAGCTTCCCCTGAGCTATGTTCATGTTCAGTTCTATCTCTCCTGGAATCCTCCGACCACTTCATTGTAGCAGTTAAGATAAAAATGAAATGTAATAAGTCTTCAGACGCACCTCTCCACCGTACTGTATATCGATACTATATGGCTGACTGGGATAGCTTCCATACAGTCATATCTGATCTACCTCTGCATTCCATGTTTAAAAAAGAAGTCTCCTCTATGATATCAGACCTAACGGAATGGTTAATTGTAGGCATAGACCGATTCATACAATCCAAAAAATGCCAACAAAAAACTAACAGCCAGCCATGGTTCTCCTCAGATTGAGCTGCTGCCATCGCTCACAGAAATCACTTTTTCCATAGCTACCAACATAATAGATGTACTGAGACTAAAACTGCTTTCAGGACTGCCAGCAACCACTGTAAAAGAGTAATAAAAAATACAAGAGAGCTATATGCTCAGTCCGTTAAATCCAAAGTAGCTGAGCAGCGGCTTGGTTCCCACCAGTTGTGGCAAATAGCAAACAGGATCCTGAACAGAAGCGTGCGTTCTATCCCAACCACCATCAATGGACCTGAGGTCATCTCGTCAGCATCAGACAAGGCCAAACTATTTGCCAAGAATTTGCAGCTAATTCTACCCTATGCGACGAAGGCCATCAACCCCCGGTATTTCCTCCTATAACAGAGAACACGCTATGCAACATACAAATATCTGTGTGTGAGATCGCCAAGCTAATCAAGAACCTTAATTCCAGTAAAGAAACCGGCCCTGACAGCATTCCAGTTATAATGCTGAATAGCCCCAACCAGAACTTGCCCCCATACTTACAAAATTGTTTAAGCGTTGCCTTAAGGAGAAGTGCTTTCCAGCACCCTGGAAAACTTCATCAGTATACCCTGTGTTTAAGAATTCAGGTGAAAAGTCATCTCCCTCTCAGTACAGACTAATAATTCTCCTGCGTGTCATGAGTAAGTTGCTGGAATCCATATTAAATAGAGAAGTAGTCAACCACCTCAACAGAAACAACATGCAAAATAGTTTCCACTCCGCAAGATCTACAACAGATGTGCTAACGGTTATATCTCATACGATTAGCGAATCTCTTGACAAATGCTTCCTTTCCAGGGCAATTACTCTTGACATATCGTAGGCTTTCGATAAGGTATGGCATAAGGGCCTACTTCACAGAATTTCCATCTACGGTATCACTGGAAATGTTTTCTCAATCATTTAATCATTTCTCTCCGATACGTTCATAAGAGTAGTGGTTGATGGGCAGAAATCAGAGGCCCACAGTATTAATGCTGGAGTCTCTCAGGGGTCCATCCTGAGCCCAACTCTCCTCCTGATCTACATCAATGATCTCCCAAAACACATACTTAAATAATTCGTTGATATCTATACTGATGACACGACCATCTATGGCAACACATCAAAGGCCGTAAATGACAAAATTCTCTCTAATTCTCTCTTTTCTGATCTTGAGCGCGTGGTACAGTGGGGGAAGAGATGACTGGTTACTTTTAATGCATCTAAAACCAAACTTCTATCTTTACATCATCAACGCTCTGATCCCCATCTGGCATCAATTGAAATGGATGGCTCTCGTCTTGGGGAGGCTCCATGTTTTGACAAGCTTCTAGGTTTGACCTTTAATTCTGATCTGAAATTGAACATGTACATCAGGTCTGTTGTCAAGGATGATGGGAAAATGGTGGGATCCTTCTACCGCTCCAGAAGATGTTTCACTACTGATGCAATTCTCTATCTGTATAAAAGCCAAGTACGCCCAAGGATGGAGTACTGCTTCCACATCTGAGCATGGATCTGCTAAAACAGCCTATTCTGCCTTGACAGAGTACAAAATATACTTCGTAGCCTAGGTGGGGATGCCCTTTTCTCTTCCCTGCAGCCTCTCTCCCACAGAAGAGACGTTGCAAGCCTGTCTTTGTTTTATCGTTATTTCCATGGCAAGTGCTCGTCTGAGCTTAAATCTCTCGTCCCCCCTCGCCAATCTTTCACGAGAAACATCCGTCTCGCTGAAACTACTGTTAATAATTTTCCCCACTCTTTATCTGTGCCTAAATCCAAACGTAGATTCCATGAGCAAAGCTTCTTTCTCAGAAGTGCACGATTGTGGAACTCTGTTCCGTTTGCCTGTTTCCCACCTGACTACAACTTAGATGTCTTCAAGTCCAACATAAACAAATTCCTAACAAACAGCTCTTTTAAGTAAGACACTCTATCAAATCTCCAATTGTACACGCAATAACCCTTAGTGGCCTCAAGACCTTGATAAGTGGTGACCTCCATGTAAAAAATAAATACATATATAATCAGAAAGTGTGAGAGAATATATAATTATTTTCCACGGCTGAACCCACGTCGCAGCCTACAAGAGCCAAGAAAGCCAACAAACCGGAAGTCCAAGACTCGAGTTTCGCCCTCATTTGGACTTATCAGTTAGACACATCCAAGTTGAGGATTTGAAACCCGAACCTCTTTCATGCTAGGCGAGCACTCTACCAACTGATCAAACACGCCACACACACAAGAATGTCTATTAACTTGCACATATCAAGCAACCCAAAAACATGTTTCTATTTCCGTTTGATGCAAACCGGTTTTCCTACTTTGCTGCAGAACATCTACTAGTTAGCCGTTTGGGTACAAATTCCGAGACCGATAGGAGCCTTCTATCATGTCTGAAAGTGATACAATGTTAAACGAGCGAGATCGGAAATGCGCCGCCGTACAACTCATGCTGTCATGACTTGGATTTACCGATCCAAGCTATGACAACAAGACTATTGCCGAATTGTGGAAAACTCGTGCACGGAAACTCGTCCATTTTTGCTAGGTAGGAAAATATTTTTGGTCCATTATTGAATAAATATTGATTGAGAATACATTTTAGGACCGTTATTGAAGGAAATATAGTTTTTAAAAGAGAATACACATCCAATAATATTTTTTAAAAACATTTTTAGTTGTTTACTGTTGTTTAAAAAATAAAATTGATTTTTCTAGATGTTCGTTTTCTACCTAGCTTTGTAAGTTTTTAGTGGTGCAACTTACTTTAAAGAGTTTATTTAGTTTTAAAAGAAAAGTAAT
This sequence comes from Euprymna scolopes, assembly GCF_053919585.1. Taxonomy (NCBI): domain Eukaryota; kingdom Metazoa; phylum Mollusca; class Cephalopoda; order Sepiida; family Sepiolidae; genus Euprymna; species Euprymna scolopes. The sequence goes on from NC_136492.1 coordinate 69,383,662, forward strand.
GTCAAGTGTTACTTTTTTTGAACAAAAAATGTCCGAGATGAGAGGGTCACGTCTTAGGAGTCTCGATAATTTCTCAAAAATAAAAACTAAAGAAAATACTGTGGTAGATATAGTTTTAAATCGAGCCTCCCACTCAAAAAGAAAATAAATTTGTATATTTGTATATTTTATGTAATCCCCAAGATTACCGCTAGGGGAAAAATCAAGCTACCGGAAGTGGATACGGTTGAGTATGTAACGAAACCGGATGAAAGACAGCAAAACGAAACTATATACTTATTAAAAAATACTTTAGTTTTTAACACATCTTGTGATATTACGAAACAAACAAACATACAAAAAAGAAAACACTTCTTGTATTATCAAATCATAAAACAAATATTCTATTTAGAGCAATTAATTTAGTTTTAACACATTTTTGTGTTCACGAAAAAACAAAAGTTTTCAAATATTTTTCTGTTCGGAAAAAAATCGTTTGTTACTTATTTGCCGCGTTATTTGATCAAGAAGAAATTGAAGTTATCGTTCCCTGACAATAGCCGTGGCCTACATACTGCAGAAGTGCCCCCCCAAAAGAAAAAAAAACATTTAGACAGCACCTTAGAATTTTAGCATGTAAAAAGACGACATTTTTAATTGTGTTCAAATGTCAAAAACAGAGATGTTGTGTAATAATAAAGAGTTACTTACCCTTGGTTAATATCAGGAGGGAGTCTAAATAAAGTATTTGATGTGAACGGGCGCGTTTCTGGTTCTTTCCTTCCTCCTCTTAAATGTAGTAGCAGCGGTCACCACGTGGTAGCATAGAAATTACAGGGACCCGACGAAACATAGTGTCAGATTGGGATAAACTTTTTTCTTTGGGTAAGGAAACCTTATAACAAGAAAAAAAGGATTAACGTCAACTATTTCAAAAAGAAATATGTTTAGACTTCAGCCCCCAGAGCGTTTTGACTTTACGCAACCGAATCAGTGGAGGACATGGCGAGAGCGATTTTAACGTTTTCGGAGTGCGACAAAATTATATGAAGAGTCGCCCGATATACAAATTAGCACGCTTGTGTATTGTATGGGACCGGACGCCGAACAGATATATAAGTCGTTCTCTTTCAAGAAAAAGGAAGATGAAAAGAGTTTCGACGTGATACTGAACAAATTTGAAGGCCACTTCATGCCGAAAAAAATATTATGCACGAGCGCGCAAAATTTCACCTCAGAACACAAAGGGAAGGCGAATCGATAGAACAATTTATTCGAGGACTTCACGAACTATCGGAAAACTGTGATTTTCCACACAAAAATGACCAAATAAGAGACAGGCTAGTCATCGAGTTAAGAAGTGGAGAGCTATCCGAAAAACTACAACTTAGAGACGATTTAAGCTTGGAAAAGGTTATAGAAATAGCACGCAGCTACGAACAAGTGAGACAGCAAATGGCTGAAATGAAGGAAAAATCGGTTGACGCAGTAAAACAAAACGAATGGAAACAAAATTATCCACAAAAAGAAACGCAGCAACAGAGATGTGGAAAATGTAGCAAAAAACACAAACGGCAAGATTATTGTCCAGCGAATGGAAAACGATGTCGAAACTGTGACAAAATAAATCACTTCGAGATATGTTGCAGATTCAAAGCCCATAATGTCAGACAAGTGAAAAAACATACGACAGAGGAATACTTTCTTTGGGCTATTTATAAAAGAAAAGAATTCAGAAAAAATGCAATAGACCCATGGCACGTGCGGTTAAAGGTATGTGAAGATAATTTAATTTTTAAAATCGACACCGGAGCGGACATAAATGTTATCAGTTGCGAAACGTTTCGTAGCTTGAGAAAAAACCCTGTTTTGAAACCAGCATATGGCATATACAAAAGCCCCGGAAGTATATTGAACTGTATAGGGAATTTAACGGTTGATACGAGACATAAGGATAGCAGATACTCATTCGGAATACATGTTATTGATAGCAGTACAGACAACTTGCTATCGAGAGAAACAGCGTATCGAATGAATTTGGTTAAATTCGTGTCTAATGTAAACAAAGGGGGGGGGGTAACTGGAGTCATGAAAACAGACCCAGTGAAAATAACGTTAAAAGACGGTGTGAAACCGTATTGTACCCCGACGGCTAGACGGATAGCATTTCCCATTATACCAAAAGTAAAGAACGGATTGGTGCAGTCCAATCGTTCCGGTGAGAAAACAAAACGGAGAAGTACGGTTGTGTGTCGATCTAAAAAAATTAAATTCAGCAGTAAAACGCGAATATTATATGCTGCCGAATCTGGAGGATATATCACCCAAATTGAACGGCTCAGTGATATTTTCGCAACTGGACGCAGCCAGTGGGTTTCCCCAAATTCCATTGGCAAAAGAGAGTCGGTTGCTTACGACTTTCTTAACCCCATTCGGGAGATATTGTTTTAAAAGATTGCCCTTTGGAATATCATCAGCACCGGAAATTTTCAACGGAAAATGTCCAAGCTTCTGGAAAATGTGGAAGGTGTTGACGTCATAATAGATGACATATTAATTCATGGGAAAACGATGGAGGAACATGATAGAAGGCTTACAGTAGCACTAAAAATAATAGAGCAAGCAGGAATAAAATTAAACAAAGAGAAGTGTGAATTCAGGAAAAGTATTATAAAATACTTCGGACACAGCATATCAGCTAAGGGGATACAACTCACTGAAGAACAATTAGAAGCGATAAAAAAGTTGTCTGCCCCTACATCAGTCACAGAGCTCAGAAGATTTTTGGGAATGAGTCAGTATCTAGGGAAATTCGTGCCTAACTTAGTAGCGGCATTACAACCAATGCTGGAATTATTGAAAAAAGATACGGTTTGGGCTTGGAATGAACCCCAAGAAAAGTCATTCCAAAGCGTTAAAGAACTATTGACACAGGCACCGATATTGACTTATGATCCAAAAAAGCCCATCACGATTAGTGCGGATGCGAGCAGCTATGGACTAGGCGCTGCCATTTTCCAAGAAGAAAATAAAATATTGAGAGTCATAGCTTATGCCTATCGTACGCTGACACAAACAGAACAAAACTATGCTCAAATTGAAAAAGAATGTTTAGCGAGCGTATGGGCCTGTGAGAAATTTGACAGATACATCGCGGGACTAGATCACTTTTGTCTTCTAACGGATCATAAACTTTTGGTACCGTTGATAAATACTCCTTTGAGATGTCAAAGACTGCTGATGAGACTTAGGAGATACAATCCTATAGCAGATTATGTTCCTGGGAAACTTTTGCTGGTATCAGATGCACTGTCTAGAATTCCAACCGAAAAAGCAGAATGCACCACGGAGAAAGATGTAGAAATGTATATAGACACTATCATAAAGACCAGATCAGCTACTGATAGAAAATTAAAAGAAATTAGGAATGCTACATCTAAGGATTCAAAACTACAGGAGATTATCCATTTAACATGAAATGGTTGGCCGAGCAAGGAGGTTAGATTAAACAAGGGAGTTAAACCTTACTTTAACTTTAGGAATGATCTATCAGTTCATCAGGAAATTTTATTTTATCAAGATCGAATAGCGGTTCCACAAAATCTCAGAGCAGAAATATTACAAGCAATACATACAGGACATCTGGGGTTAAACAAATGCCGAGAACGAGCCAAAATGTTAGTATGGTGGCCGAGAATATCACAAGAAATAGAAGATCTCATTAGACGATGTGATTTTTGCAATAGTCATCGTGCTGCAAATCCCAATGAGACATTGAAACCAACTACTTTGCCAGATAGGCCGTGGCAGAAATTGGGGACAGACATCCTAAAATTGGAGGGAGAATATTAATTAGTCGTAACAGACTATTTCTCCCGTTACTTGGAAATCGCGAGATTAAATCCACTAACCAGCAAAACGATAATTGGGAAATTACGAGAAATATTTGCGGGGAATACCTGAGGAGATCGTAAGTGATAATGGAGGACAGTTCACAAGCACATATTTCAAAGAATTTGCAAAACAATATGGATTCACACACACCACAGTGAGTCCGTCTTTCCCTCAGGCGAATGGAGTTGCCGAAAGCGCAGTGAAAATTGCGAAAAGAATATTACGACAGCCAGACATATTTCTCGCATTAATGGCTTACCGTAGTGCACCAATAACTGCTACGGGAGTTAGCCCAGCAGAACTCTTGATGGGTAGAAAAATTAAAACAACTTTACCCAGTCATCCAAATAAATTAAAACCCAAATGGCCAAATTTACGAAAAGTAAAAGAGAGCGATGGGGTTTACAAAACAAAAAGTAAAATAAATTACGATAAAAGACATGTAAGTAAAGACTTGAAACCACTAAGAGTGGGAGACAGAATCCGAGAGAAAACGAATGAAGAGAAAATGTGGAGGAATACTGGTATAGTCACAGCAACAAATAAGAAAAATAGGACATATACAGTAACGTTGAACTCTGGAGAAAGTCTAAAAAGGAACAGAAAACATTTACTACCTATTTTGGAAAACGTAGACAACTCCTCCAGAAGAAGCGAAGTTAAGCAAAAACAGGAGACAACTGTATCAAGCAGAGGACGATTATCAAAAAAACCGAACTACTTAAATGACTTTGTTTGCAAAGATAATAAATGTTACCGTTTATAAATAAAGGTTAAAACTGTTTGCAAATAAAGAAGAAAAAAAAGGATCTCGACAAACGGAGATGTGTAATAATAAAGAGTTACTTCCCCTTGGTTAATATCAGGGGGAGTTTAAATAAAATATTTGATGTGAACGGACGCGTTTCTGGTTCTTTTCTTCCTCCTCTTAAATGTAGTAGCAGCGGTCACCACGTGGTAGCATAGAAATTACAGGGACCCGACGAAACAGATGTGTACAGAAAAGAGAAATAAAAGAAATGGAAAGTATTTCAACCTTAAAAAGGGGTGGGTATGTGAAAAAGAAGCCATTTCTTAAATTTGATTATGCATTTTTGTAAAAAAAAAAAAGACAAGAAAAGAAAATACGCATACATATAAATAAATATACATGCAATATGTACCCGTTTAAAGAGTTTTTTTGTTAATGAAAACAATGCAAAAAAGATAGGACATTTTTGAAAAATAAGAAAGAAAACTAATGTGTGACTTTTTTGTCAATTGTAATTTCTGCGCGCCTTAAAATAAGCATACAAAAAGTATTTTGTCGAAAAGGAAAATTACAAAGAGTTTTTTTAAGTGACTTTTTTTATTTCAGCAAAAGTATTAGTTACGCATTAGTAGGTTAAAGTATCAATACAAATAAAATGGACACAGTTTAACGTCTTGTCCAGGACGTTTTTATATATAGAAATCTATATACATACAGGGCCGTGAAAAAAATTATTCAGTCGAATCCCCCAACAAGTTTTGAGAAAAAACGATGTAACTTTATTCTTGTTGCGGGTTTCGTGAATACATCAGCGACATTTTGTTCTGATGATATGTAATTCAAAATAATGGATTCCTTTTTCCCCTCGTTTTTTATGAAATGGTATTTTATATCTATATGCTTAGATCTTTAGTTGATTATCGTGTTCTGTGCTAAGACTATACTGGCTTGATTATCACAATTAATTACTACGGGTCTTTTAGTTAATTCTGGCTCTAAAATAGTCTTTAGGATATTTTTAAGGTAGAGTGCTTCCTGGGTCGTGTGTGTGATCAAGATAAATTCTGCTTCACACGGAGAGAGAGATACAATCTGTTGCTTTTTAGACTTCCATGAACTAATAGGCCCATTTTCTGAGAGTGTGAAACAATATCCAGATATACTCTTGCGATCTTCGTCGTTTCCCCAGTCTGAATCCGAAAAACCTTCTAATTTTAGGGGATTTCCTGATTTTCTAAATACTAACTTCTGTTATTTAGATCCTTTTACTAACGCAGGACTTGTTTAGCTCTATTTAAATCCTTCATTGTCGGTCGTGTTAATTTTTGTGACAGTTTTGTTACTGTAGAGCATATGTCGGACCTGGTTGCAGTCATTAAATATATAAGACTACCTATAATTTCGCGATATTGTGTGTCATTTATTATTTCAGATTCTGTGTGTATATTTTTATTAATATCATTTTCGACCGGTGTAGAGCGTTTCTTGCACTCTCCCATTCCAAATTTTAACAGTATTTTGTCGATGTATCTCAAATGAGTCATCGTAACAAGTCCTTTGCTTTGAGTAAATTCTATCCCCAGAAACCAGGATATTTTGCCAAGATCGGTCATTTTTAATCTTTTGCTTATTTTTTTCTTAACATCGGTTAACATTATGTCACAATTTGATGCGATTAAAATATCATCGACCCACAAAACCAAAATCAGTTGTTTATCGTCTTTGTGTTGGGTATATAAACAGGGGTCTACAGTGCATTTTTTAAATTGTTTAATCATATAATCATGGAATACTGTGTTCCAACACTGTGCACTCTTCTTTAGACCATATAATGACTTGTTAAGTCGCCACACGCTATTTTTATTTTTCATTATAAATCCCTCTGGAGGGGTAATATAAATTTCACAGTCTATTGGGGCATTCAAATAAGCATTTTTTACGTCCATTTGATGGGTGTTTAGGTCATATTGTGATGCGATTTGCAGTAAAATTCTGATTGTCGTTAGGTTTGTGGTCGGTGAAAACGTAGAAAAATATTCTATACCATAAATCTGAGAGTACCCTTTAGCAACAAATCTAGCTTTGTACTGTTATAAGTCTGATGCTGTAGTCTTTTTTGTAAAGACCCATCTTGTAGAAATAACATGTTTATCTTTTGGGAGAGGCACTACCGTATAGGTATCATATCTATTTCTTTTTTCATGGCAATTTTCCATTCATCACAATGTTCTGAATTAGTTTCTTCGTTAAAGCTTTTTTCCATTGAATAGCAGTAGTCGATTTGATAATCTTTTATATTGTCGACCACAAAAAATCGGGTCGCCTTCTATTTCTTTTGGGATATCTTTCGACTTTATCATCATCATCATGGACACTCTTGTCTCCGTCATTTTTATTGTCTTCGTTTGTTTTAATTATCTGAGGGAATATAATTTCATCTTCTTCATATGACGGGATTCGTCTGTAAAATTACACATCGGATTGTTTTTATTTTATTTTTTTCTGGAAAAAATATTAAATTGGCTGGACTATTTTTATCGTATCCTAGAAATATACCTCTGTCGGCTTTAATATTCAATTTACTCTTTTTATCTATATATGCGAAGCAAGTTGAACCAAATATATGCATTCTGCTTAAATTTGGCTTTTTACCACAGAAAGATTCACATGGAGTTTTAGATAGTGTTTTGTTAAAGCACCTGTTGCATATATAGGCTGCCGCCTTAAGTGCGTACGTCCAGAGGTTTTTAGGAGTTTTGATTCAATGAGTAGGCATCTTGCCATTTCAAAAAGTGTCCTCCACGCACGTTCAGCAATCCCGTTTTGGTGTGGCGATCTAGGAGCTGATGTTTCATGCCTGATATGGTAGTTAATTAGTAAAAGTTGAAAGTCTTTATAGGTGAATTCCGTACCGTTGTCAGAGCGAATACACTTGACTTCACCGTAGGGAGCCATGTCGGCTAGATATTTTTTAGTTGCTAGCAGGGTATCAGATTTGTTCTTTAAAAAGTAAACCATTATTAAACCTGAATGGTCATTTACGAAATTCAACACATGCCTATAATGTTCTCTGGCCATGGCTTCCACGGGATCGTTCAAGTCACAATGCACCATTGATAGGATTATTTTGGTCTTTTTGTCTGGTATCTTGCTTTGATAGTTTGTCATTTTCCCTTGCGTACAGACGTCGCAGTTGAAGTTTTTTGATGTTTGTATTTTCCTTCCATCAACTACAGTCGGCAACTTTTTGATATCAGGAATATTGCAGTGTCCAAGAATTTTATGCCATGTCTGTAGACTATGGCAGGCGGTTTTCGATGGGGCTACACTATTTAAATAATATAGTCTTCCATTTTCTTTAAGGTCGAATACAGTTCCATTCGGGTATACCAGTTTTGATTTATTGGGGCTAAAATTTATATTTGTACCTTGTTTTGTGGCAGCTTATACATAAATTATATTTTGTTTAAATTTCGGGATTAGAAGAGCGTTTTCTAGAATACAGAAACACAATTCACCTTGATTGTTCTTTAGCGAGATTTTCGCATTGCCTCTTTTCAAAACGATATCATTTACTCGACTCCCGTCAGCTAGTTCTACAAAATGATATTGTGGCTTAAAATTGGGGTCAAAATTGATAAAATCAGATTCCTTTGTAATCACATGTGCCGTGGTCCCACAATCGGCAAGAAAATTATTATTGTTTGTTGAAGCATCAAATGTACACGAAAATAAAAATGTATGTTCGCTAACAGAGCTCTCTACATTTTTAATGTAGTCGCCATTTTGAGTCCTGTATCTACATTGGAAACTCTTGTGATTAGGTCGTCCACAATTATAGCAAATAATTTTTGTACTTTTCTTAGGAGAAAAATTGTTTGTGGTAAAGTTGCGGTTTTTATTACTGGCATGGGTATAATTTTATTTTGGTGTTTTTATGTGTGTATTTTTAAATTTCATGATATTTGTGGATTCATTTTTTTCAGTTTCTTCGTAACTTCTTAGTGCTACCTTGAATTGGCTAAAAGTCAAGTGTTTTTCTTTCTGGGTTATCACGATTGTAAATGGCTTGAAATCACTCGATAATCCCTTAAGGACCATGGAAATTAACAGCCTGTCATTTATAACTTCAGCAGACATTTTTAAAGAATGTGCAGTCGTTTCGGCTCTTATAATATAATCAGTAATAGCTTCGGCTTCCATTCGTTTCAGAGAGGTCAGTTCAGTGTATAAAGAATTGCATTGGAGAATGCCGGGCAGATATGATTGTTTTATTCGTTGACTATTATTGTATGCCAGGGCGACAACAACAAAACCTTGCTGTAATTAAAATTTGAGTTATAAATTGTATTGTTTGGTGAAAACGACAATTTTATGTCACTTTGAGAGACATAACGAAACATAATTTTGTTTCCAATGCTAACGAGTACAGTACCAGACCGAGAGGTCACGAGGTTAACATCTCGATCCTGGGAAACAGGCCTGACAGAGTTTGCAGAATCACAGCGCATACGGGGAATAGGGGATTTCCCTGAGGTGACGTAGTGGCGATTGGTCCAGCCGACAGCCCGCCCGACTCGTCACCTGACCACATAAACGAATCTGCAGGCTGAAATCGCCAGAGATGGAGCTGAGATTTGAGAGAAATCAAAAATATATATTACATATATCATTATATATATATATATATATATATATATATATATATATATATATATATATAAATTATTTCCAGTAATATATATATATGTATGTATGTATGTATGTATGTATGTATGCATGTGTGTGTGTGTTTTAATACACATGGTAATTTACTTCATATACATATTGGCAAATTATAGAACACATTTACTCACAACACAAACATATATATATATATATATATATATATATATATATATATATATATATATATATATATACTGAAGTAAAACTTACTTGAGAGTTAATAGATTATTGATTATCTTAATTTGTTTCCTATTCCGATTATTTTTCTATTTACATTTAAGCTTTCAAATTGTCTAGCGAAATTCGTTTTTGATATACGGTATTATTTTATTAAATTAAAAGCTAATTTATATACTTTTTGGTACACATATACACGTTAGCAAACGAATGCACATACACGCATACACACATACACACTAACACACATAAATTTTATACATTGTTTTTTTTTTATCTCATTACAAACAACAAAATGAATATAATTTTTTTCTCGTTCCGACATGTTTTCGTAAATCGGCTGTCTCTTTAAATTTGTATATATGAAAGAAAAACAACAAATTAGAAAAATCTAAAAGAAAAAAAAACTCATTTATTTCATAGTTATTTTTTTTTTTTTTTATTTTCTGACTGTGATTTCCATTTCGATTGCAATTCTCAAAGAAGTTTCTTATGACATCTGTCGAGAATGACAAAGCAGATTTCTTTTGGTCTAATTGAAATTAAGTTCTGGCGAATAATTTATTTGCTACTGTTTTAAATGATAGGTAATAGATTTTACTTGTCAAGTGTAATATTATAGGTAATTTAATAGTGTTAGGACAATAAATCAAAATCGGAAAAATCGGAACTTTTGAGGGTATCGGAATCGCTATTCGAGTCAGAAAAATTCCATGCCTATTTTCCGATGCCGAAAACGATTCTTTTTGTTGTCATTTTATTTGGTTTTGTTTAAAGCAAAAATCCTGCACTGTTAGTAATAATGAAAAAATAATAAATATTTATTGATTTTAAATTAACACCACACTAACACCCCCCCCCGCAAGGGTATTTTTACGTTTGAGAAAATATCTGCACATTTAACAAATGTTTTGACGGTAATCGGGAATAAATAACAACTCTCTTGTTAAATATTTAGAGATTCATACAGAATTGGAATCAGTAATTATACCAGAATCGAGAATTTAGTACGGAATCGGTAACTGTATCGGAATCGGGAAAATATTTAAATCGTCCCATCACTAATAAGTATATTCAGTTGGTATATTTAAACATAAAATAAAGTCATTTAGTTGCCAGGTTAAAAATGATAGGCGATAGTAGCAGGCTTGTTTTTTCTGTAGAATGTGGCAGAATCCGAAAACAAGCCCGTTAAGGAAATAACCCAAAATAGTTGCCGAGAATACACCAAGAGTGTCCATTGCTAAAAACTGGAAGAGTAGGCCAACCGATAACGTGCCAAGTATTGGATTAATTAATTCAGGATTAATAAAGATAGGAACGGCTCTATAGACTGGCTAAAAAGTGAATTGCTCAACTATGATATGGAGATGATGATAATGGCTGCTCAAGGTCAAGGCTTGATGATCAGTGCTTTTAAGAGGATGAGTGTTCAAAGCAATGAGAGCAAGTGCAGTTTCTGTCACACAGAAATAAAGAGTGTAAGACATTTAGCATTTACCTGTAAGGTTCTGCTGGGGAACGGCTACTAAACAATATGACACAATGGATTATGTAAATATATTCACTGGACTATCTGTAAAAAGTTGAATATCGAATGTACGAGTAGCAGCAAGTTCTCGAAACATACACCAGAAAAAACAGTTGGAAATCCACTATAACTATGCAATTCCTTCATCCACGTACCTAGAAAACGGAGCTATTAACCCGTCATAGTGATATTGAACAAGAAGGAGAAAGAAGCAACCTAAGCAGAAATTAGCTTCCCCAATGATGTTGGGCTAAACAAAGCTGAGAATGTGGGAAAAAATAATGAAATACCAAGCTCTTATGCATGACCTGAAAAGAAACTGGAATCATAGGAAGATCTCCTATTTGGGACCCTGTCTACAGGAGCATTATGTAGGTAGTTGAAGATTGAGATGTCAGTTCACGTTACATTGAAAATTTAACATATTAGCACAGTTAAGGGAGCAGTAAGCAGGGAGGGAATTCCAAAAGATAACAGTTCGAGGCAGGGTACTATCAGAGTAGAAAGCTTTCCCGCAGCTACTGACCTTCACAGGGAAAGGGTGGAATTTTGTTGTTTGTCTAATTAGTCGGGATTGCTTACGTCACGAAGGGTACACATGCTACAAATTCATCGAAGGGATGCAACATTGCTGTGATGAGACACGGATTGGAACTTGATCGATATTCGGGGATCTATTAGATCAAAGACTCATTTTTGGTCTCTGTGATGCTAATGGTAGATACACCAGCTCAGGTGTTTCAACAACACTCCATACATAGGCGAATAGTGGTTTTGTAGAGCTACCGGGTACTGTTAGATGTGAGTAGTTTTCTAGCATAGTAAAGGGAGACTACTTTCTTTGCAGTAGCCTTGTCAATGTATTTAATGCATTTGTTTTAAGTTATGTTGCTTGAAATGTAGTTGATTCCTTGTTATATGTTTTATAAGTGATATTGAATATATTTGTTCCTTTTATTGTATTTCGTTTTAGGTTAAAAACTATTAAGAAACTTTATACTTTACTAGCAGGCCACCTTGTGTTTCGTAAAATACGCTTAAATATGATATTTTAATTCGTGCAGATTTCGTATTTTTTATTATAGAACATATTCTCTATTGATTTTTATATTGTACCTAATATATAGTATGGATTTCAAAAATAAAAACATAAATAAAAAGAATAAAAATAGCACTTTGGTGCCATCAGCTAAATTTGAAACCAAAACATATACTTCTCAACTTCATACGCACACGAAACGTAAACTATAACGTTGTTAAACGTGGAAATGTATATTTGCGCATGCGTAGAAGTGCACTTTTAGTCGACTTACACTTGCTAAGTTCTATTTTATTTCAATTTTGACTCCTTACTAGCTATTATTACCGGCTAATAACTAAATCGAATTTGTTCCATCGTCAAAATGCTCAATATAGCAAGTTTCAAGTCCGTAGGACAAACATTGACAAAGTAGTTTTGTAGTAACCGTTCCACACACACACACATAAAGTTCACTTGCGTATATATATATATATATATATGCTAGCAGGCTGGCTGGCGTTGCCCAGTCGCAAAAATCGCATAATTATGAAATTTTAATTTAAGTAGTATTAGTATGCATTATAATAAGGCCAATTTTTACTGAGTATAATATTATATCGAAAATATAGTTGTAAGTTAAAAAGTAAAAAAAAAAAATATGACTCGGGTACCATCAGCTAGAATTGAAACCAAAGCATACAGATCTTCAACATTATTCATTACCCTCTGAGCCACATCCATATGTATATAAAAAAAAGGTTAAAAAATAGCGTTGTTTAACTTATAAAGACTTACATGGGGGCTTTCAGAAGGTGTTTGGATAGTACAGCAAGTGCATTGAAACCGGAGAAGATTATTTCGAAAGGAACTAGGATTTCATGTGCGTACTGTCAATAAAAGTGCCTATACACACTTGTATATATATATATATATATATATATATATATATATATATATATATATATATATATATATATATATATATATATATAAATATATATATATATATATATATATATATATATATATATATATATATATATATATATATATAGTTACGCGATTCCTTTGGAACTTACCTGTTGGATTGGAAGTTTTTAATTCGACCGTGTTTGGATTTTACCATTCTTGGATTTTTTACCCTTCACCGGACTATCCATTCATGTGAAATCTTTTTATCATTTTGTTCTTTTACCTCTTATTCCCCTTACCTCCTCCTTATTTTTAACCAAGTAAGATCTGTGACTTACTTGTGATTTCATTAAATACTATTACATGCAAAATCCGATCCCGCATTTTGCTAATTCCTGCCCTCTGATAAGAAGGAGAGTATTTCTTCGAAACTCCGCGGATTAAGGACTATCCATTTATCTTGTGCTTTCTTTTTTAAAATTAAATATGTTTTTAACTCTTTTTCAAGATGTTTTTTAACATGTTTTATTAATCATTTGTTCATATATATATATATATATATATATATTTATTTATTTATTTATTTATCGTAGCTTATTTGAAAATAATCAATTCATTTGTTTATTTTTAGTCATTTTTAGCAAATGTATATTATGTCGTAAAGCATGTTGCAGATAATTAAAAGAATTGCATTTTAATGTTTTTTGGATTTCTATTGTTTCCTATTCCTATTTGTATTGCTTTTATATTGCTATTTGTATTTTTTTTATTGCTATTTGTATTTTTTTTATTGCTATGTGTATTTTTTATTACTATTTGTATTGTTTTATTGCTATTTGTATTGCTTTTATTGCTGTTTGTATTGTTTTATAACTATTTCTATTTTTTTTATTGCTATTTGTATTTTTTTTATTGCTATTTGTATTTTTTTATTGCTATTTGTATTTTTTTTATTGCTATTTGTATTGCTTTTATTGCTGTTTGTACTGTTATTTGCGTGTTTTTGTATTGTTATTTGCATTGTCTTGTATTGCTATTTATAATATCTTTATTGATATTTGTATTTTTATTGTATTGCTATTAGCATTCTATAGTATTGTTATTTGTGTTGTCTTGTATTGCTATTTGTATTTTGTATTGCTGTTTGTATTATTTTTATATTGTTATTTGTATTGTTTATTTCGCTATTCGTATTCTTGTATTGTTATTTGTGTTCTTTTGTGTTGGTATTTGTGTTTTTGCATTGTTGCTTGTATTCCTCGTATTGCTATCTGTATTTTTTTTTCGTAATGATATTGAAGTAGCGTAGTTCTAATTTCGATTCACTTTTAATTTTACATGTTTATTCGTGTCAAACGAATTAGCCGAAATGTAATAATGTTCGATGTTATAAAAACTGAATAGTTTGATATTTTAATAAAGTTTTTCTTTTCTTTGTCGCTAGACCTTATGTAAATAATTTATTTTAATTACGACATTTAAGAATAAAATAAAATATTTCAAATATCTCCGAGTAGCTATTTTCATCCGACGACTTTCGAATAATAAATTATGTATTTTTTGTCAGAAACGTAGAAATAAGAATCGACATAAACATGTTTTATATAACAAGGCTAAAATAGAATGTGCGCTAAGTTCGTCGGCTTAATTTCGTTTTGATTAGCGCAATAATTACATTTGTTTATGTTCAGGTTAACATTCGGTCATGAAAAACTTTAAAGATGGCGAATGTGGCAGCGATTTGCGATTTGCCTTATCAGCCGGACTGCACTACAATGAAGAGGATTCCATTCGACAGATTTAGCAGGTTTAATTCCTGTTTATGACCCATCGATTTTGTTATTTCAAAACCTATAAACAACAAGCGTACTGGGTATTTCAAATATTTGTCAGATGATTTATAGGCAAATTTTCGACCAGTTTTTATTATCTTTTTTTTCACAATGGACAATATCTACAAAAATAAGCAAATGCCAATGGCGCATGCAATTTTGAGATGATTAGGCTCGAAGAATTTTAACATATCAAGTTCATCTAATCTTGAAAATGGAAACTTATTAAATCGATATATTTTATGGATTCATTTTAATACGAACATTTTCATAATTGGTTGAGTCAATCTTTTTTTTTTACAAGTGCGTCACCGCATATCAAGGCCCGAAGTTCACTCGAAGATACCTTTATCCTGTGCTTAATGGGTGTCAGATTTTCGGTTAGAAAACACCGTAGTGATTGGTAATGGCGAAAATAGGTTAGCATTTGATTGTTTAAGACGAGTGCTCAAAAAGAACTTGTTTACATTGGACTTGAAAACGACCATGATGGAGTCAGCTAAAAGCAGACCCGTGGGATAGACTTCCACAAGAGGCAAATTCTAGGAAGGAAACATTGTTCATAGAATTTGTGTTTAGTTTTAAGCACAGATAAAGAGTAGGGGAAATTGTTGACAGTGGTTGTAGCTAGACGCGGATGTTTTGTGAATGTTTTGCAGGGACGATCACAGATTGAAGCTCAGTTGAGCACTTGTCATAAAAGCAGCTGCTCTCTTATATGACCACAGTACTCCATTTGAGGACATATTTGGTTCTTATACAGGTAGAAGATTGCGTCTAGGCGAGAGATACCTGCTGAACCTGTAGAACAACCCAACCATTTTTCCAGCGACTTTTACGACAGATTTAATGTACGTCTTCCATTTCAAGTAAAGGTGGGCGGTTAGTCCAAGAGGCTTGCATTAGTCCTAAAATAGTATATGTGACAGAAGCAGAACGTTTTTACGTGATTAAATTGGTTATTTGTTAGTTATTGCAGAAAAAATTTCTACTTTCAAATTAGGTTATGCAAAGAAGGAATTTTGGCTAAATAATTGTTAGAAATTCAGCAAACACGTCAGAAAAGCGACGCAAATACCAGAAAGTCGAAGTAGAGGAATACAAACTAATTTAGTTCAGCGTTTTCAGTCTTGCCTATAGAACTGATCAGACGTGTCCCTGAATGCCTCTCCCATTTACTTAGGATGAACGGTAGAGAAAAAAAAACTATGTACTATTAATGTATTACAATAGAAAAATGCGAGCATGAAAAGTAACATGGTTAAGCTAAAACATGGAAAAGTAAAGGACTAGTTGTTAAAACTGGAAAAGAAAAGGACAATATATTCTAGTAAAAATACAATAAATTTATAACTTAAAATATTGCAGCATTAAGAATTGGTTATATAATGTTATAAATTAAATTTTAATGCTGCAATATTTTAAGTTATGAATTTATTATATTTTTGCTAGAATATATTGTCCTTTTCTTTTCTAGTTTAAACAACTAGTCCTTTACTTTTTCATGTTTAAGCTTAACCATATCACTTTTCATGCTCGAATTTTTCTTTGTAATCCATGATTTTCCCAGGCTTTTAGTAGTAAATTCACCATTCTTTGTTTAATTTCACTCTTATTTTTTGCCCCCATGAATACATATGTAATAACAATGTACAGAACTCGTCTGCTTTCAATAAAATTCCTCCAATTATCTCCCTTTCATTCTTTCATTCTCTCTGTTTCACTTGTTACTTCTCTTTTCGCGAGAGCGGTGAATTAGTAGCAACAGTAGTCAGTGAAGCGACGTAGTTGCTATGGAAACCAGTCATAGAAAACACCGATCACCTCCTTACATTTTTCCGATGTTGAATACCAGTAAATTCATCATAACTTTTTTTTTATTGAACGAAAATGGATTTTTTTTCTCAATATAAGCTGAAAAGTGTAATGATTGTCTCAAATTTGATCGAAAAATGAGTGAGCGGTGAAGTTTTAAAGTAGTTCTAAATGACTAAAACTGCCTCTTAACTATATATCCAAATACTATTGTGTTTGGATGATACTGTAAAAAATCTATTACCGAATATTACGATATGCACGTATCTGGAAAAGAGAGATGCAACTTAGGAATCTCTATACTCGCGACAACTACGACTGCAGTTGCCACAAAAAAGGAAAATGAGAAGCAGAAGACCTTTACAAACAGTCTATACCTCAACTACTATTACTACTACTATTACGTGTCAACAACATTTCTATAAAGTGTCCTGGTATATATGTTACCAGACAGTTATGTTACAATTGCTCCATGCTGCCTTGATTGCGTTGCAAAAGAACACAAAATGCATAACTTGAAGATAAATCACTTCCGCTATCTATTTAGATGAGATAATTGCACGATTAATCTTTAGACGCCCTCTTTGTTTGAAAACAATATCATTTGATCAAATGTGATCGCGTCGGGTTTTATCGCCATTTGAGATTGCACGAGATCGCACGAGATTTCAAGAGATATTTGGCATCCATCATGATTTAGTTCATAATGGTCATCGAAAAAACAATTGATTGATTGCCGTATTATAAAGATGGATGAAACCAAAAGAGCTCTTAGTCAATTCCGATAAAAAACATTGATTTCTATTACATTATTTTTTTTTTTATTATTGTAGCTGAAGAGTTTCACACTTGGGCTTGAAATCTGTTGATCAAGCCGACGGCAAATGGCTGATTCTTTTTCGCAACTCTGTAATTCTTTAGTTCGATTTATTTAGTGGTTTATTACTTCTTTTTTTTTTATCTCAATGCACATTTCGGTAAACTTTGTTAAAGACAACGTCATGTGTTTTTGTGTGTGATTGTACTCGCAACTAAAAGTGTAACTTTGTGACACACATAAAAAAAAACATATATTTCCTTCAACTGACGTTTCTTGATTTATTTACTGTTTTCTCTTCACCAGTCTAGCTCGAATCCGACTTAGTTTTCTCGCATCTATTTTTCTTGTACGTATTTTCTTGTTTTTCATTTCCGGATTTCGTATATTTATAGCCCTTTTTTCTGATTTCTCAGATAATCAAGTTGATCGCAAGAAATCTGTTCCTCTTAACATAATTTTTCAAAGATATTTGATCAACGGTGACGAAATAACATATGTAAAGTTGTGCCACTAAACGGCATATGTAGAGCAAGTGTAACGTTTAGGCACTAAATTGCTTACGTAACGTCGTGCTACTAAACAGAATGTGTAACGTTGTGTCATAAATTACATATTTAATATCGTTGTACTAAATATCATATGTAACGTCATGTAACTAAATAGTGAAACTAAATCGCCTATGTAACGCATTGGCACTAAACTTGTGACACGAAATATCATATGTATCGTTTTGGCATTAAATAGCAGATGTAACATTGTGACATTAGACAGCACATGTAATATTATGGTACGAAATAGTGTATGTAATGTCGTGGCACTAAATAACATACGTAACCCTATGACACTAAGTAGAATATTGAACTAAAAAATATAGGAAATGCCATGACACTAAATATCATAGGTATCGTAATGTTATTAAATATCGTATGTAACGTTGTGACACTAAATAGTACATGTAATACATCTATTTTTATTTCTTTCATAATGGGTTTCCAAATAAATACTTCTGCAATGTACTCTAAATTGCTATGAAGGACGTTACATGTTATCTTTATTTGTAATATATAACATCATTTGTGTAGTTCATCGCTCACAAAAATTCATCAGGAATGATTGTTACTATATAAAAAGAAAGTTCTCAAGCACAAAGCGCTCTCATTTTAATGCCACCACTCCTGTCTTCGTTGCTCTTCGACTTTTTGTGTTTAATAATAATAAGCTTTCCTTTTAAAGTGATCATCGTATATATATATATATATATATATACATATACATATATATATATATACATATATATATATATACGATGATATACGATATATATATATATTATTTGTGTGTGTGTGTTTGTGTGTGTGTTTGTGTGTCTATGTCTATGATTTATGGAAACTTATTTACTGAAGCTCCAAGAATACAACATCAACAACCAACCAGAGTACGATCGTTTCTGAGACGATACAAAATTATTCCATTTCAATAAAGTCTTATCGTCAGCACCAGAATTAGAAACAAAATAGAAAACTTAAATATATGCTTAACACCAAAATAAATGGAACGCTAAAAAGAAAACAACAGATGTCAAGTGTGATATTCAAATCCATGATGACATCAAATATTGGAACTGAAGACGAACACTTTGAGCACAAGACCATTAATCAAGCGAAAATATATATTTCTAAACTACTTAAATGAGATTTATATAAAGGATTTTAACCGCTTTGTAAAGATCTAAAATAGTTCAGACTTATAAAACAAGAAAAAAAACATAAAGAAACATAAATATATATATAATAAAAATACTTATTAAGGTAAATATATATTAATGAACATGTCTCAAATATATTTTATCCCTTTAACAAGAAGATAAATGTTTTCTCTCCAAAGTACGTATGACGATTTGATGCTAAATGCACGTGTTTAATCGGCTCGGAAAGTTTACGCTTAACACCTAATAGTTGTTTTGAATGCTACTTCTATGCACTTTTGATTTGGAATAATGAGTTTTGAATAAAGGTGAACTTCTAATACTAATTAGGAGATTGGCAGAACGTGCGAGTTCCAAATACGTAATTCATTTCGATCTTAGATCAACTCTCTAACTGTGATACCACTATATAATATTTCTTTGTCTATCTATCTATCTATCTATCTATCTATCTATCTATATCTATCTATATATATATATATATATATATATATATATATATATGTATGTATGTAAATAAGAATGTGTGTGTGTGAGAGGGCACTTCTCAACCTATATACTCAACGGAGTTTTGATCTATAGACTTAAAATTTAGTATATAAGGTATTCAGACATTTGGAAAATTTTCAATCGATTTTCATCCCGAAAATAAATGATAAGAGGTCTAAACTAAAAGCTTTGTACTCGCGGGTCATCGGATTTTTATGTTTGTCAACTGTCTCACAACTGCATGCGCGGTCATGAAACATGACAGCTTTTTTATGTTAAGATTAAATAGGTTTTAAAACAGTCTTCAAAGTCGTGTTAAGCTGGCATTATGGTTATCGTACTTGACTCACTTTATGTTTTGGTTTCGATCTCAGCTCGAGTACTTGTTCTTACTTACAAGAAGTGAATTGTTTAGAAAAAAAAACACAATACTCGCATGCATATATCTCAGTTTTTGTATGAATTAAAATATAAAACCGATTATCTTCTTAAAGAAATAGTAGTTTTTGCTTTTGCACTTGCATGTTCTCGTTCAATGCATGATACGTTGGACGATAGGAACTCTTTTCGTGTACGCGGCTATTTCTATTTTCGCACGAATCTCTTTTTTGTTAAATATATAAACAGTTCTGTTTAGATACGTTACATTGACAAAAGGAAATCTCCCTTCTCGCAATGATTGTTAGATGAGATAAAACTAACGGTCGCAATTCTATTTCTATAATACGTATCAATGCTCCTATAATACTTTTTTGGTTATTGATATTCATATTAAACCCCCTTATTAATTTATTTATAAAGAAAATACAACTTTTTTATGCATGGGTCATAGAATTGCATTAGTCTGCAAAAGGTCTACCTGATTTGCATATACTTTTAAGCATTTATTTTAATTAATTTCCCAATAGTTTTTTTTTCGGGTTTCTTATGGGATGATCATCTTTAATTAACTATTACGTGCAATTATATTTATGCAGATATTCTACATGTATTTGAGTAAAAAGTTTAAAGGAAACATAAACCTCTTTCTGTCGAGGTCCCTAGATGCCAGATAATCTACTTTAATACCATTTTTGACAGTCAGCCCGACAGGTGCATGGCCAGGGACTGTCTCAGTACATGCCAGACTGAGGCATGCCTCCTGGGTATAACCTAGGACGTCTACCCTTCCAGGCCTCGCCACCCGACTTTCCAGTGAGGCAAGTTTATTGCTTGTTGCCTGGGGTGCCCTTAACGAGGAACGCCGATGGGCATGCCCAGGCATTTTTTACTAGGCCAGAGTGTCCTCATTTAGGGGCGCTGGCTGGACGTTCCTACTTTCTCACCTTGTGTCACATCATGTTGAGGTGGGCAGCATGTAAATATCTACATCTCACTTCTTTCATTACATGGTGCCCCTATCAACATGGCCCAAAATAGTAGCCTCTTACATGCAAGTGCAATATGCCTTGTTTGGCGTAAACAAAAATAAATAAAATAATTTTGAATAATGAGTTTTAAAAGGTCAAAGAATTCTAGCATTGATATGGACATTGACTCTCACGTATTGATTTCAATTCTGCTTTTACTTTGTGATCAGTCTTTTTGTTGTGATGCCGCGACACGCATACACACATACAATTTTGTTTTTATATATAGATTCATATTGTCTCTGTGCTTACTATACATATATCTATCTATCTATCTCTCTCTATATATATATTTATTTATTTTATATATATATATATATATATATATATATATATATATATATATATATATATATATTGCTAGGTATCGTTTGTTAAGCACGCGTTGAAAATCCGGACTTGAATTTATGTTAGAGAATCTATAAGTCGAACGAAAGAATGCAAAAGTTGGAGCTAAGTCAATTGCATAATAAAATCTTTTTTTTATATTTCTACCATCCTCTTAGCAACTAAACGTTTTCTCATCGTCATCTTTTTCCTCTTTCTTTTACTTCTCAATAATCTATATACTGGCATGTGTACGCATAGGAGAAAAAACAGAAAAGAAAGAAAGCAGTTGTAGTAAAGCGATCTACAAGCATTGCGAATGCAGGGCGAATGAAGTTTCTACTGGCTTCGATACTCGATTACGATAGACTTAAATGAGACATTTTTTCAAAATTATAAGCATGTAGACGCAATTCGAGTTTGGTATCAAAATCGGTATCGGAATCGGAAAGGTCTGTGTCTATTTTCCGATGCCCAAAACGATTCTTTTTTATTGTTTTTTTTATTTCTTTGCTTTTGTTTAAAAAGCTAAATTTTCCACGGCTCGTATTAATGATAAAATGATAAATATTTATTGGCTTTTAAACTGCCAGTAAAACTAAAATCTATAGGTCATACACTCATAAGTGTATTTTTATATTTGCGAAAATATATGTTCATATTACATGAGTTTTGCGGTAATCCGACTCCTCCCCCACATACACACATAAAAGCAACTGAATATTTCGAAATTCATAAAGAATCACAATCGGAATCGGTAATTGTTTCAGAATCGGGAATTTCGAACAGAATCGGTATTTGTACTGGAATCGGGGAAAACATAGGAATCGTCCCCATCACAAATCTCTCTCTCTCTCTCTCTCTCTCTCTCTCTCTCTCTCTATATATATATATATATATATATATATATATATATGTGTGTGTGTGTGTGTGTGTGTATTTCTCTAACATGACAGTTTTGCATCCCTTCGATATTTTCTCACGCAGATTGAAATCAATATATAATTCCGCTATACTATAAGATAATTCTACTTAACCTTATATCTATAATATCCCAATTTTTATCCAAATTCATCTCTCGATTTTGATTCTAGAAATTGTCTGGGAGATTTATGACTGAAAGCGTGAAAAGAAGACATTGAAAGTCAACGAATGATTTGTAAGAAGCATTCGTTGACTTTCAATGTCTTCGTTGCAGAACTCCCCTGTTATTGGTGATTGATACATTTATATATCTCACTCACCCACCTATGTTAATTAGTGGGCGTCTCCACAACACCCCCTCCCAAGATTTGAAGTCGTGTAGATTTCAATATCTTTTTTCTTGGGGTTCATTATAATTGGTTCTGTAAATTTTCTTTTCCTTCCCGATCTTCTCGGTTCGGGCATGGTTTGTGGTGGTTCGATATCAAACGCTTCATATAGTATATCAATTAGATCTTCCTTTTCATCAGGGTCCTGGATATGACCTTAAACTATATCCGATGGTGAGGGCCCCAGCTTGCAGGCCTTAGGGAGTGTGGAGCCACCCTTTAATTGCCATTGCTCCCAGGTCCACTTTGACCCGGAGTGGTAGCACCTGTTAGGGTCCCAACTATGGGTTAAATAGAATACGACTTAAAAAGCAAATATACTATATTAAAAAATCGTTCTTCAAAATCACCAGATTCGGCATTAAATAACCTGAAAAGGGTTGATATGCCGTAAAACAAAACAACCAACCAACCAACCAACCTTTTCATCAGGTTTGTCATGTTCGTTGTCTTTTATCTGACGTTTTCTCAATTGATTTGATGTCTTTTGTTTATCCTTTTTGGAACTTTTATCATGTAGACCAAGTCGCCGATACGTTTATCTACCGTAGCAAACTCCCAATATGAAATATTATTTTTCATACATTTAAAATATACACGATCACCAGGTTTAAACCTTTTACGTGATGTGTGCATAGTTTTATGGACAATTGCTTGCTTTGGTATTAATTTATCAAATGGTGATTTTATTTTTCTAGCAAACATTAATTCTATGGCGATAATTTCGACGGTGTATTTGGGTTCTTAGTTATCCTGTATATTTGCAGGAATTGTTGTAATGCTTTATCCGTCGGGGTCCCTATTGATTTTCTAAGTGCACGTTTTATCGTGTCTACGAACCTTTCCGCTAATCCATTTCAGGGTGGAACGGTGGTGTAGTTATATGTTTTACCTGAAAAGTGTCACAAAAGTCCTTGAAATCACTTGATGTAAATTTTGTTCCGTTATCTGTCACTATAATGTCTGGCACACCAAAACGTGCAAATATTACACGCAGAAAACTTATTGTGTTATTTGTCGTCGGGTTCTTCAAACGCTTTACTTCAGGCCATCTGGAAAAACTATCTACTACGATTAGGTAGTATTGTAATTCGGTCGGTTCAGCAAAGTCTATATGAATGCGTGACCATGGATGGTCAGATTTTTCCAAGGTTTATGGACTATCGGTGGTGCCTTTGCGGCTAACGTACAACCTTTACACTTTTTTACTGTTAGTGCAATATCCACATCCATGTTACGCCAGTAAACGTAACTCCGCATAAGTGCCTTCATCCTATTTATACCCGGGTGTACTGTATGAAAATCACGTAAGATCTTTTTCTGCAAGATTTTCGGGATAACAACTCTTTCACTATATAATAAAACATCATTGCATACAGAAAATATGCTTTGCGTTTTTTCATCATTTTCCCTTATTTTTTTCTTTATGTCTGTGATGATTTTCAGCCTCCCTTTTTTTATCGGTTAACGTGACTGGTAATTCTTTTATTATATTCGCCATTATTTTTTCCTCATAATTGGAACGTATAGATACAATTACTGACTCTTCAAGGGTTTCCTCCATTTTCAGTATAAGCCTTGACAGGCCATCCGCATGACCTATTTTTTTCCGAACTCAGATGTTTTATTTGAAAGTCATAATTTAGTAAGATCGTACCCCAACGGAGTAGGCGATTTGACGTATATACTGGCAAGCCCTTTTTTAGCCGAAGATTGTCACTAGAGGCTTGTGATCTGTTTCCAGTATAAAGTGTCTCCCGTACAGGTAACAGTGGAATTTCGTCACCGCGAAAATAATGCTTAACCTCTCTTTTTCTATTTGAGAGTAAGCCTTTTCTGCCGGAAGTAGTGTCCTTGAGGCGTGAGCTATAGGTTTATTCGATCCATCTGGCAAGATATGCTGTATACATGCGCCTATACCATACAAGCTTGCATCGCTCGCAACACTTATTTCTAATTTTGGGTCGAAATAGATTAAAAATAGATCGGACGTCAGCGTCTTTTTAATTTTCTCAAATGCGTCTTGACATTCTTTTGTCCATATCCATGGTGTTTCTTTCTTTAATAACTCGTTAAGCGGAGCTTTTAGGTCGTGCATTCCTTTGATAAATACTTGGTAGTAGTTTGCGAGACCTAAGAAGCTCTTTATTTATTATTTGCCCTAAATATTTGATTTCGTCTAAATAAAATTCGCATTTGTTTTCTTTCACCTACTTTCATCATTTATTCTTGTGAATACTTCTTTTAGATGCTCTTGGTGTTCACTTATGGACGCGCCCTGATGATTATGTCATCCAGGTATGCACAAGCATAATCTATTCCGTTCAGCATTGTATCCATTGCTTGTTAGAAAAATGTATTTTTTTCAATCTTTCTCGAATAAGTATTTTTCGTACACCACTGTTGAATTTAGTAATGTATTTTCCCGCGTAAGTCTTTTTTCGAATTCTCGAGGTAACTGTTGTGTTTAATAGTGGATTTTATCCCGCGTAAGTCTTTTTTCGAATTCTCGACGCCACTGTTGTGTTTAATAGTGGATTTTATCCCGCGTATGTCTTTTTCGAATTCCCGTCGCCACTGTTGTGTCTGCACGAATAATTAACAAGAACACGGAAAGTAAAGGTATAACAATAATATATTAGGCAGAAAAGTTATATACATATTTACATGTCTTCAGATCTACTTCAGTTGGATATATTCCGGCAGGTGGCGTGTTGCATGTCTTACTGGAGGCAACATAGGCGTCTTGCCTATTTGGCGGTCGTTGCAGAACTCCCCCGGTATTGATGATTGATACCTTTATATATCTCACTCACCCACCTATATTAATTAGTGGGCGTCTCCACAACAGATGTCTAGAGATTGTGCAGGCCAATCCAACACGGAATATCATACTCTTGTCATTGTAAAAGTAAGGTAGAAAATGCTCAGTACACATATTAATGTAGTTGGTCGAATTAATTCGACCATGTAAGCGAACTATAGACCTTGGACCATTAGCACTTATAACGGCCACACCAAAACTGTACCTCCACCACTTTGCAGCATTGAAACTGTGCGCTTAGGATGAAATTCTTCGTCCTTCCTTCGATGGACGCACTGCCTACCATCACTTCATAGCCCATTGTAATTGTTTTCATCGCTAAAAATCACTTTGGACCAATATGAAGTTAAGATCTTCATTGCATTTGACGAAGTCCAGTCGTTTTTAATCTGTTTTTGAGGCTGCAAATGACTTCCCTGTAAGAAGCGACTCAAGGACGACCAGATTTATAGAACAGTGTTGTGATTCTTTTCCACTGACATTCATTTTCTCATCACATTTCAATCTTCGGAAAGATGGAAATTAATTAATTCCTGACGATCACTAAGAGAAGGTTGAGGCAAATGGCGTGGAGAAAGGAGTGGCTTACCGTTAAAGCGGCTGCACGTTTGTGCATGCAAAGCACAAATTGAGAATCAAGATGGCGCCCGCATGCGTTTATGTGGAAAAAAGTCTCGTGGAATCTCGGGAAATCTCGGAGAATCTCGTACCCTGATTCCATAAATAACGAGGAAAGGAAAGTGAGAGGACAGACGATTTTTAGTCACTAAAGCGAACGGACGTGTGTAAAAGAAGAGGTAGAAGAAAAGAGTGTGGTGAACGAAGCAAACAACGACTCGGTTGAAAGTAGAGTTGTAACGAACACAAGCTATTTCGGCATGACGTCAGGACTTGACCCAAAGCTAATTCTCCTGTTTGATGGCAGTAGCACTGATCACTCAGTCCAGGAATGAGTGGAAAAAACAGAATTAATATGTCAGCTCAGTGGGGTGAAGCATATGGAATGCGTGGTCCCAATGCGCCTCACTGGGGGAGCATATGCAGTATATGGCAAAGGCTGATGAGAAGAAAACAGATTTTGCCTGCATAAAGTGCGCCCTTTTTATAACATTTGCGTTAGATCCAATTACTGCATGGAAGGAATTCATGGCCCGAAAATTACATCCCGGGGAAACGGTGGGTGTGTATCTGGCTGAGCTAAAAAAGCTATCGGTCCTTTTTGGAGGGATGTCAGACAAAGGCTTGGTGTGCGCCTTTGTTGCAGGATTACCTAAGAGTGTGGAAGATCTGCTCCGTGCCTCATCCCAAGTGGACGAGATGGACATATCGGAAGTATTGGCGCTGGCACGAGCAATCCTAAAGAAAAGCCCTAACACTATAGACCAAGCGGCAGCTGTACAACCATCACAGGTTGGATTGCAGGACCTGGGCGCAGCTACAACCTGCTATAAGTGTGGACGACCCAACCATTTTGCCTGTGATTGTCTTTCGTCACGTCAATCAACTCGGAAACTTGACAGGCCGTAGTGCTACAAGTGCAAAAAACGCGGACACCTGGCCTGCACCTGTCCGGGAAACGGGCAAGGGGAAGAAGCTACAGCACCAGTCTTCTCCCCAGATCGTCATTGAGCAGGGCACTACTCACTGTAAGCATACACATTAATGGGAGCGAGCGCCTCGCACTTGTGGACACTGGGTGCACCCAGACTCTCGTAAGCAAGATATGCTGTGCCACTTGGAAAGCAGAGAGAATTCCGGTACTAACTGTAGGCGGAGGTTCACTAGCCTCTTGTGGGGTGAGCATTATCCACGCAAGCATCAACGACGGGCCTGCAGTAGCCGTGCGAGCCCTGGTTGTGGAGGGAGAGCTTCTTGGGTATGACCTACTCCTGGGTATGGACTTGATTACACAACTGGGTGGAATTACTGTGGACAGAACCGGCAAGGTACAGTTCTCCCAGTGTGAGGAACATGTTTGTGCTGCCATAACTCTCGACGAGCCTGACTTTCATGCAGAGTATGATAGAAACACCAATGCATGGACGGCGTCTTGGAAGTGGTCAAACGATCAGCCACCAATATCCTTGCGGAACCGGTTATCGGAATATCCCCCACCAATGTGGCTAAGGGAACAGTATGAAGAAGTACTGCAAACGTGGATCGACAATGACTGGCTTCTGCCATACCCAGAGGATGAGCTTGGCCCCCCGCGAGGGCTGATTCCCTTGATGGCCGTCGTACAAGAGACCAAACAAAAGGTCCGCCCCGTCCTAGACTACCGTGAGCTCAATGAGCATGTTGGAGGAACCCGATATTGTCTAACCAGGCTAGGGTTCGGTCTAAATGTGGCACCAGGCATTATGACAGCAATCATGCATACTATCCGGCAGCAAGATGAGGCAGTGCAACAGGCAACATCCTCATACATCGATGATATATTCGTCAATGAGAGCCTCATGTCAACGCAATCGGTTAGAATGCACTTTGAGAGCTTTGGACTGACATGTAAGGAACCAGAGCGTCTGTGCGATGGAGCAAAAGTTCTCGGCCTGCACGTACGCAACAGCAAGGAGGGACTTTGCTGGAGAAGAGGAAGTCCCATCAAACATCACTCGACGAACAGTATTTTCGCTTTGTGGAAAGATGGTAGGCCATTTCCCTGTGCGCGGTTGGCTCAGGGTGGCTGTAGCGGCCATAAAAAGACCTGCAACAGCCGTGTCGTCGGATGGGACGATGCAGTACACGATGTTACCATAAGGAGCCTGCTGATAGAGACTGTGTCCAGGGTGACCAGTGATGACCCCGTTCAGGGAAAGTGGTGCGTCAGCGGGAATGAGTTCACGGTCTGGGTGGATGCTAGTTCACTGGCCCTTGGAGTTGCCCTGGCATTTAATGATTCCATTATTGAAGATGCCTGTTGGCTTTGGCCAGAGAATGATTCGAGGCACATAAACCTGGCCGAACTTGATGCCACATTGAAGGGTGTTAACGTGGCGCTTCAATAGCAAGCCAAGGTTCTACATATCATGACTGACTCGGCATGCACTCATCGGTGGATAACCGATGCATTAAGTGGAAGAGCACGGCTGACGACATGAGCATCGAGTGAGATGTTAATTCAAAGATGGCTTGCCACCTTGGTCGACACTATCACAGAGTACGACCTGACTGTGGACGTAGTGTTGATCAGGTCTGTGTTCAACAGAGCAGATGCTCTGACAAGAGTCCCTCAACGATGGCTTCTGGCTGGTGCTCGGGGAGATTCTGATAATCTGCAAAACACATGTGCAGCAGTTGTGTGTAATGTGGATGCAGCGTGCATCATGGACATTCATCGACAGTGTGGATATCCTGGCATCAAGCGGACACTGTACTTTGTCAAGATGATTGATCCAGGAATAGAAAAAAAGATATCCGAAGAGTGGTGGAAAGTTGCGAGGCCTGCCAATCCATCGACCCAGGTCCAGCACGATGGAAGAAAGGGGAGTTGGGAGTGAGTGATAAGTGGCAGAGAGTGGGCATGTACATCACACACTACGGTGGCAACCACTTCCTTACCCTCATCGATCGTGCGCCTACACGTTTCGCAGTCTGGAGACTCCTCGGGCGCCAGGACTCTTGCAACATTATTCGCCAGCTGTCATCCGTGTTCTGTGAAAGAGGTGCGCCCGATGAAGTGCTGACGGACAACGACCCAGCCTTTTGCAGCCATCAGATGAGGCAGTTCTTACAAGAATGGGGTGTGCGGCTGTGGCTTAGATGTGCTTATATGCCTTCTGGCAATGGTATAGCTGAGAGAAGCCATCGAAGTATCAAAACAATTGCAGCCAGGAAGCAGTGCACCATCGCAGAAGCTGTGTACTGGTATAATCTCATGCCAAAGGATGGCGTCTCTCCAGGAACGGCGCCTGCAAACGGAATCTATCAGTACCATGTCCGAGAAAAAGGAATCCACCCCGATACAACTGTGGCCACTGAGATAGAACGGAATCGATATGCCAAAGGGGATGCTGTCTTGGTGAAGCCGCCAGGAAACCGATGTACTGACAAGTATAAACGGGGCACAGTGACCGATGTGGTGAGTCAGCAGTGTGTCCAGGTTGATAGCGTACCCCGTCACGTTAGGGACCTACGGCCAGCGACACATATACCACCTCCAGTGGACGATGAGAGTGACTCTGACTCTGAGTCGAGTGGGCCATCACTTTGGTTTGCACCATGCCTATCAAGCAGTTACTCTGATATCAGTAGCCTCCACGGAGATGAAGCCTTCCCCGACCATCAGGCGTTGGATGAGAGCAGCATTGTCCCCCTTCGCAGAAGCACCCGACGGCGGCGATCACCACCCCCCTGCCGTCTCTGTGATCATGAGATCAGGGGGGAGTGTGGAGAAAGAAGTGGCTTACCGTTAAAGTGGCTGCGCGTTTGTGCATGCAAAGCACAAATTGAGAATCAAGATGGCGCCCGCATGCGTTTATGTGGAAAAAAGTCTCGTGGAATCTCGGGGAATCTCGGAGAATGTCGTACCCTGATTCCATAAATAACGAGGAAAGGAAAGCGGGAGGACAGACGATTTTTAGTCACTAAAGCGAACGGACGTGTGGAAGAGGTAGAAGAAAAGAGTGTGGTGAACGAAACAAACGACGACTCGGTTGAAAGTAGAGTTGTAACGAACACATTGCTTAATGTTACGTTGTATAACCAGGAAACAGGACCAATTACGATTAGAGATGCTTTGTCGCCTAAGAGGTGAATATTTTAAGCTCATTTTAAGCTCATTTGTTGCTGCAGAGTTCCTTTTTGCTTTCTCGATTAAAAGTTAATTTTTTTAAATTGACATGAACACTGGGATACTTCATTTTAAAGTGAAATATGAACAGGTAAAAAATATAAAGGAATAAAAGGCGAATCAAACAGGGTATAGGTTGTTTCAACAGTTACATTCAATTTAGCTAAAATTGGCACCTTGAAATATATATATATATATATTTATGAAATAAAATGGAGGTGGAAGGACCTGGATACTCAACGTTTCGCCCGATTTATGCGGGCTTCTTCAAGAGGGATGGTCATTGACGAGAGAGTCGGAGGATTGGGGCTATATATAATGATGGGGGAGAGCAGCGTGTTTTCCTTATGTAAATTAGATGTCATATATACATGTATATACATTTTATGAGAGAAGAACTAATTAGAGTAAACTAGTGTAGTGGATTACGTCTAAAAGATAAAATATCGTAGAGATTAAAAATTGTGTTTGGAAATATAGCGGTGATAGATTAAATAAATAAAATGACACGAGATTACGAAATAATTTTTTTTTTTTTTTTTTTTTTTTTCTAAAATTAGAAATAATTGAATTGGGATAAAATAGCGCAGTAACTTCTAATTTTAGAAAAAAAAAATATTTCGTAATCTCGTGTCATTTTATTTATTTAATCTATCACCGCTATATTTCCAAACACAATTTTTAATCTCTACGATATTTTATCTTTTAGACGTAATCCACTACACTAGTTTACTCTAATTAGTTCTTCTCTCATAAAATGTATATACATGTATATATTACATCTAATTTACATAAGGAAAACACGCTGCTCTCCCCCATCATTATATATAGCCTCAATCCTCCGACTCTCTCGTCAATGACCATCCCTCTTGAAGAAGCCCGCATAAATCGGGCGAAACGTTGAGTATGCAGGTCCTTCCACCTCCATTTTATTTCATATCGTCGGATTTAATCCAGCTCAACAATCATATATATTTATATATATATATATATATAAACAGTATAACAAATCCTATGCACGTTACTCTGATGATAACTTACGAGAATGAAACATAGGAATTTCTGTGCAGCTTAATTGCCATTAATATATTGTCATGACTTATTTTTACTTACTATTTACAATCTATCTATACTTATATTTTAATATATATTTATTACATATTTTTTTCAAATAGACCGATGAAATAGCATCAGAGCTATATCAATAAAAATCTTTTAATATTATATAAACCATATCAAATCAAATGTAAGAGAACAAAATTCACCAAAGTGAGTTTTAATATTTGCAGCATTCATTTCTTTGGGTTATATATCATATATTTTGAACGCTAAAGATACCTTGATGTTATATGGAAACAGTTTTATGCTGTAAATAGAAAAATGATTTTGGTAAATTTTGCAACGCTTTTTGTCCCTTGCATAAGATTTGACGTAGTTCATATAATATTAATATACACTGGGTTTGGTTAACATTTGCATATGCGAACAATGTTAAGAACAATGTAAAGTTCTCATCTGCATATGCTAACAATTTTAGGTTAACATCTGCATATGTGAAAAATGTTAGGTTAACATCCGCATATGTGAACAATGTTTGGTTAACATCTGCATATTTGAACAATGTTAGGTTATCATCTGCTTATGTGAACAATGTTAGGTTATCATCTGCTTATGTGAACAATGTTAGGTTAACATATTCTTATGTGAACAATGTTCGGTTAACATCTGCATATGTGAACAATGTTAGGTTATCATCTGCTTATGTGAACAATGTTAGGTTATCATCTGCTTATGTGAACAATGTTAGGTTATCATCTGCATATGTGAACAATGTTAGGTTAACATCTGCATATTTGAACAATGTTAGATTATCATCTGCATATCTGAACAATTTTAGGTTGACATCTGAATATGTGAACAATGTTAGGTTATCATCTGCATATGTGAACAATGTTAGGTTAACATCTGCATATGTGAACAATGTTAGGTTAACATCTGCATATTTGAACAATGTTGGGTTATCACCTGCGTATGCGAAAATGTTAGGTTAACATCTGCATATGCAAACAATGTTAGGTTAACATCTGCATATGTGAACAAAGTTAGGTTATCATCTGCATATGTGAACAATGTTAGGTTATCATCTGCGTATGCGAACGTTTCTTCCAGTTTGCTTTCTCAGGAAACAAAAAAAAGCCATAGCCAAATGGAGAGAGTTGTAGCGTTTGATGCAGAGCCTGTATGGACCTGTACGCCAGAGAAAAGACGTGTGCAATCTTGCGGGTTTGTATTACTGTACACATAGATTCGAAAAAGTTGTCAAAAAACAAATATATAACAAATAAATATTATTAAAGGGCAGATAAGTTACTTTTCTCCCAAACTGGATACATTTTTTTTGTTTTTATTCAACGTAACATGTTTATTCAGCTCGAAAAACATACAGTGTTTACTGATGTATTGGAAAATTCAAAATGGCGCCCGACACTCTCTTTAACATGGTAAGTTTGGGAAAAGGTGTTATAAATAATAAACTAGATAAAATACTATTTAAAAAACACCGACTATATGTCAACTTATGTCACGGTAACATATAATGAGCGAATTTCTAACAGTATTTTGTCTAGTTTATTATTTATAACATCTTTTCCTGAACTTACCGTGTTAAAGAGAGTGTCGGACGCCATTTTGAATTTTCCAATACATCGGTAAAAACTGTATGCTTTTCGAGCTGAATAAACATGTTAAATTGAATAAAAACACGAAAAATATATCCAGTTTGGTAGAAAAGTAACTTATCTTGCCTTTGATAACATTTATTTGTTATATATTTGTTTTTTGACAACTTTTTCGAATCTATGTGTACAGTAATACAAACCCAATCTTGCAATGGGAACGCATTTCAAATAAAAGTTGTCTGAAATGCAACCTTAAGATAATAGCTTTCTCAGCTCAAATACACCTTAAACTGATGTTATTATTATTTATATTTCCCTTTACAGAAAAAAATAATTTTCCCCTACAAAACAACCAAACCAAAACAAACAACATAAATAAATATTTTAAGAGATAAAAAAACTGGAAACATAAATATTGTTTTCAAAATTTCTGGATTCAGCATTAAAGAACACGAAAAATGTTAATATCCCGTAAGACAAAACGCCTAAATAAAATATGATTTCGAAAGGTATTAACAGTAAAATTGAATATTGATATAACTAAGCCAATTCCATAGTCCGTTTGTGTATCCATTGGACCAAGCGTAATCTTTTAAAATAAGAGATGTCGAAAGAAGCCTTCTAAACGAATAGAGAAATAAATTCCTATTACCGCAAACACGTCACCAGTTTTGCATTCCACCTTCCGAGTCCCTCGCTGATAATCTGATCGTGTCTGTTCTGTAGGAGATCGATTATTATTTCATCCGTGGCCAATAAAATTCCTGGCACATCGAGTTAGGCTTGCATAGCTATCGCGGGAAAAGAATTTGCGTCGCATGATTCATACGCTCAAAGTAGTTCAGTGAACGAATTATTCACTTTAAGTTCTCAATACCAGTACGTCTCAGGAAGTAGCAGTTTTTTTTACAAGCTTCATTTTGGAACCATATACATTGACCTGTTCGCAAAGCACATGTAAAGCCAATTTTAACACATACACACACATGCATTCACTGACACGCACATATTTTCAAAAACTCACAGACATACATATATATTTTTTGTAAGTACAGAATTTTGATAAACAAGTAAATGATACTGGGCGCAAAGCAATTGTTGTCAATTGTTGAGGTAAGTTATTTTAGTTTAGATTTATTTTACTAAAAGAAATGATAATAACAAGGTAAGCAAAAATACACTCCAAAATCACTACATAGGGACGTACCATCGAGCGTTTTGAAATGAGAATTCCGCAACACACTCCTTCGATATGTAGGTACAGAAAAAAGTAACCACTAGACCATCAACCACTTCAACTGGTAAAATATTGCTCGTCAATAGTGTGCGCACTAGGCTTTCCTGAAACATTAGTTCATACCTTTAATAAAAAAATACAATTTTTATATTTAATCACACTAAATCTGGGCTGGATTACTGCTATATTGTATTAGATATCTAATTATAATTCAACTGGAACCACTG
Organism: Euprymna scolopes; assembly: GCF_053919585.1. Lineage (NCBI taxonomy): Eukaryota > Metazoa > Mollusca > Cephalopoda > Sepiida > Sepiolidae > Euprymna > Euprymna scolopes. The sequence continues at coordinate 69,418,120 of NC_136492.1, forward strand.
ACGTTTTGATATTTTCGGATTAAAGGAATAGGTGGTGTGAGTGATATTTTCAAATGGAAATGACTTGTTCCGTTCGTGCTGGTCCGGGTGAAAACGTTAAGGAACAGCTCATTCGTAGCTATGTTTCTAATATATAACGAGTGTAGCTCGTAGGTGCGGTCTTCTTGACATGTACATATTGAAACCATTATTTCCTGATAACAACTGAACACATAATTATGCATAAATATTAAACGTAACCACAATCTACATTAGTTTTAATTAATCTTATTTCCTAATTTAGTAATATTTTAGCAATTCAGTCCGGCTTTGTTCGGGCCCTATTTACTGTTCATAATTTTATGTGCATATATATATATATATATACATATATTCTTGGAGTTTTTATCCTTCACCGGTCTATCCATTCATGTGAAATCTTTTTATCATTTTTTCTTTTACCTCCTATTCCCCTTACCTCACCCTTCTTTTTTTAACCAAGTAAGATCTGTGACTTACTTGTAGTTTCATGAAATACTTTTATATGCAAAATCCGATCCAGCATTTTGCTAATTCCTGCCCTCTGATGAGAAGGAGAGTATTTCTTCGAAACTCCGCGGATTAATGACTATCCACTTATCTTGTGCTTCCTTTTTTAAAATTAAATATGTTTTTAATTCTTTTTCAAGATGTCTTTTAATATGTTTTATTCATCATTTGTTCATATATATATATATATATATATATATATATATATATATATATATATATATATATATTACAAAGTTTGATTCATGTCCAAGCACCCTACCTCTAAAATTTCAAAAGTTTAGACCAAAAATTGGCGGAGGAGTTTGGTAGAGACTGCAAAAGTAAACTTTTCAACTTTTGCAGCCAAATGTTCGCCCCAAAACTGATTAAAAAGCTTGCTGCATGTCTGAATACCTTTTATGTAAAATTTCAAATGTTTAGACACAAAATTGTCTGAATAGTTTGCTAGAGACCGCAAAGGTAAAATCTTTTAAACTTTAACACATTGGCAGCCTAATTTTCGGCCAAACACTGATTAAAAAGCTTGCCCTATGCCTGAATACACTTTATGTAAAATTTAAAATGTTTAGACCAAAAATTGGCTGAGAGGTCAAAGTTAAAAAAAAAGTCACCCCAATTTTGATCCCTTAACATTTAATTTTTTGGGCTCAAATCTAATTAAAATGTTTGATCCATGCACAAGTAACCTACATCTAAAAATTCAAGTGTTTAGACTCAAAATTGGCGGAGGCGTTTGGTAGAGTTTTCCAAAGTAAAATCGTTGAAATTTCATCCCTTGACAGCCATATTTCTGGCCGAAAACCGATTAAAAATATTTTCCCAAATCTCAGTACCCCTTATGTGAAATCTCGAGTCTGTAGATTGAAAATTGACAGAGTACTTTGGTAGAGAAATGCACACACACAGACACACACACAGACAATTTCATTTTTATAGATATATAGATAGATAAAGTATCAGTGGGTTTTTGAAGACAAACCTAAGAATGCTTTAATGTGCGCAAGTTTGTACATGCCATGCATTTTGTAATTCTGGAATCCATCCAGTTTTTGTTTTATCATTCTAGCTGTATTCTATGGCCCTGTGATTTCTGGTTTTCTTCCATTTCTTAAAACCACATTTAAGATCCATTTTGCCTCTTCGTTGTATGTACACCAATTCTCCAATAATTCCACAACTCTTGCTTTTCCACCGATTGTCTTACTTATCAAATTTCTGCAGCACAGTCGTGCATTTGTTTTAAACCGTTTGTTTTTAGTTTTTCCATTGCTTTTGGTCTCCTTTATTTTCTTTTAACAAGTGCTGGGATCTTGCCTTCCAGTTCCTTTACTATTTCTTTTCAGCTCTCCTACTTTTGTTCCATATTTTAAACTATAGATGATTTTCTTATGTCGTCTCTGCACTGCAGAGGCGACGAGAAATTGTTTGATCTGATACAATTCTTTTCTACAAAGGTTCAGTTGATTGTGTAGCCTTCGTTTCCAATGTGGTGTTGCTTTGTGCTCTGGACTCCCATTGGTTTTGAAATTGAGGCAATATTTTCCTGATAATTTATTAGTGTTTGTCAGATAGTATGTTGTCAATTTAAATGGCGTGCGTTTTCTTTATATCTTTTGGTGACCTGCATTTTTAAACCCTTCTCCTTTTATAATTAAATAACGCACGTGTTATTTCTTCTGCCCTTTACATCACCGATTTCTTGGTTAAGTTTGACATTGTTGTCCAAACTTCCAACTTCCAAACGCAACGATCTTTTTCACTGGCTTCCACACATCTGTATAAGTAACGCACCTTCTCTTAACCCCAAAAGCACTTTTGGTGATCGAACTTATTCTTCAAAATCCAACTTCAAAATGACCCCCCCTCTGAAAAATGAACCCTCTTTTATCTCCAACCAGGATCATCTCATCTGCATATCAAGTGGTAACATTGCAGGCATATAAAGAGATAAGGCAGCCATTTTTGTTTCTTTTTTCTTCCTTCATTTCGTTCCACGACCAACCCGTTGAATTATGTACACGTGCTAGTTAGGTAAGTCACGCGTTTTCCTACACCCTTTAAATGCTTTCCACGTTGACTGTCGATGTAAGCTTTCTATCCCAGAAGACAGTCTGCATTAATGGCCTTCCCCGAGTGAGACTGACGTTGCATATGCCAATTCTGACTTGCTGTTAATCCGCCAACAGATGAAAAACAATACTTTCAGAAAATCAATTTATCAAGCGAACTTTTATGCGTTCACATGAATTACTATCATTTGTAATTGCTTTCAACTTAATAACTATTTTATTAATCGGTAAAAGATATCGTGTAAGCATTTTCAACATCCATGTTAGTAATTTTCGAAGAGATAAGTTCCATAAAAGTGCGTGATATTTATCTTCTTGATGAAATACTGTCATATTATTTGGCTTATTCGAACTACCATAATCAACTTGAGCGTTATTTTCACAACGTTTCCGTCGATGTAATCTCCGACCTTCTACATATGTATCCTGTCGACTTCGGGAATCTTCTCGTCGAACATGGGAATCTGCACAGAATTTTGAACGAAACCCCTTATTAAATCAACTAGGGTAGCATGTTCCGTCAATCATCACCGGGTAGAAATCCTAAATAAATTTGCAATTGTATTTTCGGGTATTGCCCGCCATAGAGATTGAAGTTTTGACCGCCAGAAGAGTAACTTAGAAAACGAATTTTACCAAGTACTTTATCTCATTGCAGACAATTTTGAAGTAATTCGGGAAGCCTTAAACTTATTCTTGATTAAAGACGCACAATCTTACTACGTATCATTATAGATTTCCGAGTTCGACAAGATACTCACCAAGAAGGTCGGAGGTTATATTGATCGAAACGTTGGGAAAATAACAATCAAGATGAGAACAAAATTCCAAATAATCACAATAATGCGCATTATGAAGCCTCATCTATAAAATTCAGAAACATGAGATATATTCAGTTGCCTTTTCGATTGAGATCAGTCTTACCGACATGCAGCGCAAACGATGAAATTTGATAGTCCCCAGCCACCAGATAGTTTGTATTATTTGTATTACTGTTCCATCTTGGATGTTATTCACATAACATATCTGCCTATACAACCTCCATAGTAACATTCACTAAATGGGCCTTTTAGTGAGTTATATGTTGTTATTATATATATATATATTATAAGCTCTATCTCCTATTTGGTTTTATCGAGATTTTACATCTGGCTGAGATAACTTTATAAATATTAATTCTTTAATATTTATAATATATTTTAATTTTACCATCTTGGATCATTTTGGTAAATTTAATTGTAATTTTTATTATATATATATATATATATATATATATATATATATATATATATATATATATATATATATATATATATTATATCGGTATATCGTCACCACTAATTAAGACTTGGAGGCCACTCAAGGGTAAGTGTTAATGGGTATCGTGATAAAAATTTGATAATAATTTACTTTAAAAAACGGCTCATCAAGGACTTGTTCACGTTTGAACTTGAAAAAGACCATGTTATAGTCAGCCGGGAAGCAACTCCGTGATATTATGTTCCATAAAAGAGATCATGGGATTTTTGCTTAAGTTTAGGCAGAGATAGAGGATAAGAGAAATTACTGATATTTTACGTTAATAGCTAGTTATTAGTATAGTTTCTGTTCTCCCTGGATCGCCACCTTGTCGTGGTGGAGAACCTTGTGTGTTCCGATGAACCTGAGAGCGATGCCGTCCGGAGCCTAGGCTCCTGGTAGGGCCACCCATGGCGGTAAGGTTGAAGGGGAGGTTCCAGACAAAGAGTGATCCAAAAGACCTCAACGGCTGATGCGGCGGATGATGACAATAATGACACAACGGCACTGAAGGCGGATGAAGGCTGCAACAGAAGAGAGTCTCCAGTCGTCGTGGTTCTCCATGCCATTGGTATCAGGCCCTCCTCTGCCAAGGGGCCGTGTGGTGGCTGCAGGCGCATCAGTCTCCCCACGTTATAAGACATCACGCGCAGGCGTTTTCCCGAAAGGGAACACATCCTACTCTACATCATGGATGGAAAAGTCTTGTGACAGTCTTAGTCATTAAGTTCCCGGACTGAGGCAGAGAGTACTCTCCCTTAATTCCCGGATAGAAAAAGTCCTGTGGCGACCAGGAAGTGGTGACGGGAGCAGGACAGTGTAGTCTGGCAGCTCCTAGCTGCAACCTGGCACATAGGCGGTGGGTGCCAGATTCAGTCGCTAACCTCACGGACCGAGGCAGAAAGAGTTTTTCGGCAGCTGCATCCATGACTGAGCAGCCCTGTTTAGGATTCACTCTGCTCACCCCAGTAGGGGAGGGGGGTTAGAAAAGGTACCCCTAAAAATAGCCTGCCTCAAAAAAACCCGTCTGGACTACCGCATCCAGAGGGATCACCACCACGCGGTCGGAAAAAGAAAGAAAATTTATGCCTATATTTTGGAACCTGGAATGTGAGGATCCTCATGGACAACAAAACAAGTGATCGACCCGAAAGAAGAACTGCCATTATCTCAAGAGAGCTAAGGAGGTTCCAGATTGACATAGCTGCGCTCTCTGAAACCCGACTGGCTGACGACGGGCAGCTGAGGGAGGAGAAAGGCGGGTACACCTTCTTTTGGAAAGGAAGGCCTGCAGAAGAGCCGCGTATCCATGGCGTGGGCTTTGCTATAAGGAACAGCCTCATCCGCCACCTCAATGAGCCCCCTGTTGGCATCAACGAACGGCTAATGACCATGCGCCTGATGCTTGCGGGCAGCCAAATGGCCATTGTGATTAGTGCGTATGCTCCAACACTTGATGCACATGATGAAATAAAGGAGACCTTTTATGCTGACCTTGACACCATTTTATCCGGGGCCCCCAAGGGGGACAAGATAATCCTACTTGGGGATTTCAATGCTAGAGTGGGACGAGCACTGGAGAGGAACGCTTGGAAGAGAAGGAGTTGGGAACATTAACTCAAATGGTACACTCCTACTGACAAAGTGCTCAGAACATAACCTGATCATCACGAACACACTTTTCCGACAAAAAAAACGCATTCAAAACATCATGGATGTACCCTCGAAGTAAAATCAGGCACCTCATTGACTATGTCATTGTCCGTGCCAAAGACCGCTGTGATGTGCTGAACACCAGGGCAATGACCAGTACAGACAATTGTTGGACCGACCACCGTCTTATTCGCTCCATCATGTCTATCCATTTAATGCGGAAGCAAAGGATGCAAAAAAGACAGAGCCGACCAAAGCTCAACATCGAGCAGCTGGGCGATATCACCTACCAACAACACCTCCAGGCGGCTCTTAGTGCGGACCTGCCCAAGCAGTATCCGCATGACGCTGAAGAGCACTGGGACAAGCTGTCTTCTGCCATCATGGACTCCAATATAAGCATCCTAGGGCAGAAATAGCGGAAACATCAGGATTGGTACGATGAAAACGATACCGAAATCCAACAGCTTATAGACACCAAGAGGCAAACTTTTATCACCTGGCAGAATAACATCAATTGCAAGGTTAAAAGAGCTGCCCATGCCAAGGCTAAAGCGGCTGTCCAATCGACAGTCAGGAAGCTGAAGAACCTCTGGTGGATGAAGAAGGCTCATGAGATCCAGCAGTTTGCTGACTCTGGGGACACCAGAAGATTCTTTGAAGCCACAAAAGTGGTATACGGCCCCGGCTACCGTTCTCTGACCCCCCTTCGGTCTAAGGATGGGCTCACGCTGCTGAAAGGAAAGGGAGAAATAACAAATAGATGGAAAGAGCATTACGAGGATCTTCTGAACAGGGACACCACTCGAGAGATGGAGGCACTTGAAAAACTCCCCCAACAGCCCATAATTGAGAGCATGGGAGAACCACCCAGTCTGGAAGAGGTGCGAGATGCAATTAGGAAGATGAAAAACAATAAGGCAGCTGGTTCTGACGGCATCCCAGCAAAAATCCTGAAGAAAGGCGGGCCTGATCTTCTCAGACACATCCATGCCCTGCTGCTCAAAATATGGGAACAAGAGAAACTCCCTGCACAACTTAGAGATGCCCTAGTTGTCTTCATCTTTAAGAAGGGAGACAAGGCAAACTGTGGGAACTACCGGGGCATTTCTCTCCTCTCTACCACAGGGAAAGCCCTAGCTCGGGTTTTGGCCAACAGGCTTACACCCCTTGCAGAAACCATCCTTCCCGAGTCCCAAAGTGGTTTTCGACCAAATAGAGGCACGATGGACATGATCTTCACTGCTCGTCAACTCCAAGAAAAGTGCAGGGAGCAAAATTTACCATTATACATGGCTTTTATATACCTTACTAAAGCCTTTGACTCTGTGAACCGTCAAGCCCTTTGGCTGGTTCTTGCAAGGTTTGGATGCCCAGAGAGGTACATTCGGGTACTGAGACTGCTACATGACAATATGTCAGCTACAGTCCTCAGTAGTAGTGGAGATGAAACAGAGCCCTTCAGGGTTGACACGGGAGTGAAACAGGGATGTGTCATTGCCCCAACCCTGTTCTCCATCTTCATTACTGCTATCCTCCATCTCACGGACAAACATCTTCCCCATGGAGTTCGGATTATGTACAGAACTGACGGGCGACTTTTTAACATCAACAGATTTAGGGCCAAAGGTCGAACGAACACCATATCCATTATGGAGCTACAGTATGCAGACGATAACGCCCTTGTAGCCCTCTCATAAGAGGACATACAGTGTACACTGGTTGCCTTCACGAGGGCGTACAAACAGCTAGGACTAACAATTAATATAAAAAAAAACCAAATCCTCCATCAATCACCACCAAACAGTACTCCAGTCTCACCCCCAAACATCTCCATTGACAACGCTAGACTGGAAAATGTGGACCACTTCCCATACCTAGGCAGCATCCTATCATCAAAAGCCAACATAGATGATGAAATACAACACCGTCTCAGCTGTGCCAGTGGGGCTTTCTCAAGGCTAAGGAAGAGAGTATTTGAGAACCGTGACCTTCTGGCAAAGACCAAAATCATGGTATATAAAGCTGTCTTGCTGCCCACTCTTCTCTATGGATCGGAGACCTGGACCACATACAGGAGGCACGTAAAAACCCTGGAGACGTACCACCAAAGATGCCTCCGAAAAATCCTCAGAATTAGTTGGAAGGACCGACGCACCAACACCAGCGTCCTGAGTGAGGCTGGCATTCCCACTATCACCGCTACTGTTGCTCAACGCAAGCTCAGATGGACTGGTCATGTTGTCCGAATGCCGGATCTCCGCCTCCCAAAACAGATTTTCTACTCTCAGCTTGTTGAGGGAAAGCGTGCCCAGGGTGGCCAAAAGATGAGGTATAAGGACAACATCAAAGCAAATCTAAAGCGGTTTCACATGGACCTTGAGACATGGGAGAACGTGGCTGGGAGCAGGTTGGCATGGAGGAGCGCTGTTCACAAAGGTGCTGCGCTTTATAGTAGTGACCTAAATCAAGCTGCTGAGGATAAACGCAAGCACAGAAAGGACAGATTATTAACCAGACACACCCAACCCCACCCCACCACCACTACCTTTATCTGCCCAAATTGCACAAGACAAATTGGGTCTAGGATTGGGCTCTATGCTCACCTGAGGACCCACAGAAGCCACAACGGAGGACAGTCTTACTCGGACACGAGTGACCGCCGATGATGATAGTATAGTTTCTATAACTTGATAATTAAACCCTTTTTATCGGCACGTGCTAAACCGTATTAACTGCGGGACTTGCCTCAAACAAGAAATGGGATTAAGGTACAAATAGCGCCCCTTTCCTCATTCTAACTACTGCTAGCAGAGAGGCAACGCGCTAATTATAACTTCTTCCCTTATATTTTTTAAAAGGAATCACCACTTATAAAGGCTCAGAGGCCACTCAAGGATAAGGGTTAAAGAGTGTACAGTGGTCAAAAGGACAATATCATAGTAATCGTTAGAAGTACAAATTTGATAAATTGGATTACTTAAGGGGAACGGCTCATCAAGAACTTGTTTAGGGTTCGACTTGAAGACGACCATATTGTAATCAGCTGGAAAGCAGACAAACGGAAAACAGTTCCACAAGTGTGTAGCTCTAAGAAATAAGCTTTGTTCATGGAATATACGTTTAGGATTAGGCACAGATAAGGAGTGAGGGAAATTATTGATAGTGTTTTCAGCTAGACGTGTGTTTCTCATGACTATTTAGCGAAGGGGTCCCTAGATTAGAGCTCAGACGAGCATATGCCATGGAGATAACGACAAAATAGAGACAAGCTCGCAATATCTCTTCTGTGAAAAATAGGTTGCAGGGAAGAGAAAAGGCCATCGCCCACTAGGCTACGAAGTCTATTCTGAACTCTGTCAAGGTAGGATAAGTTTTTCCTAGCAGTTTTTGCCCAAATGTGACAGCAATACTCTATGCTTGGACTACCTGGCTCTTATATAGGTAGAGAATTGCATCAGCAGGTAGATACCTACTGGATCAATAGAAGGATCTCACTATTTTTCCAGCGACTTTGGCAACAGATTTGATGTACGTGTTCCATTTCAGATTAGGAGTAAAGGTCAAACCCAGAAGCCTATCAACACATGGAGCCTTCCAAGACGAGAGCCATTCATTTCAGTTGATTCCAGATGGAGATCAGAACGTTGATGATGTAAAATTAGAATCTTGATTTTAGCTGCATTAAAAGTAACCAGCCACTTTCCCCCATTGTACCACATGCTCAAGATCAGAGGAGAGAGAATAAGAAATAACTTGGTCGTTTACGGCCTTTGATATGCTGCCATAGATGGTCATGTCGTCAGCATAAATATCTACGAATGATCTAAGGATGTGATCTGGAACAGCATTAATGTAGATAAGGAAGAAAGTTGAACCCAGGGTACCCATGAGAGACTCCAGCATTAATACTGTGAGCTTCTGATTTCTGCCCAACAACCACTACTTTTATGAACCTATCAGAGAGAAATTATTTAATAATTGAAAAGACATTTCTAGCTATACCATATTTTTGCATTTGTCAATGTTCTCCTTTTGTCTTGCCTCTTTTTTAAAATGTTATCTATTCCTTGTTTTGTAGTTTCGCAATGGTTATCGAATAAACTTGATAGCATCAGTATGATGCATCTAACAAATAGTTAAACCTGTTACATCTCTGCTGATTATAGTTATAATAAAGAAGGAAACGCTAATGCATCTTCTCGGATTTGGAAATCTTTCTTTGGAGCTCAGGAATTTGTACGGAATTTAAAACAGGGATAATTTTTCAAATTCAGTCATGACTGGATAAAGTCTTATTTATTTGTAATTGTATTCTTTTTTTTTTTGCCTGTGTTGAAGATTGCATCTTCACCATCCAGCAGACTTTTAATTAGAACTGATTATTACTTAACACATATCCGTTATGCAACAGTCATCCAAATAGTACAAATTACCAATTCTTATCAAAGTAATTGCAAAACATAACACCAGACTTGTAATAGTAAGTTTGTCAATTTTTTTCTTTTAGATTAGCAGATGAATAAACGGTTTGATATTCTTCAAAATTATCAATCGATCAAGTATGTTATATTCTGTGATATTTTCTTGCAGAACAAATACTCTTTTATTGTCGTTTCACCCAAAACAAGGCACAGGGCCATTTATTTGTGAAGTGCTACTATATGGGACCAGATTTGCAGATATATTATTTATGGAGTTCGGCAGCAATATATCTATTCACATTGTACTTGAATTTATGTATGTCAGTAGAGTCAGGGAAGCAGGGGGCTGGGAGGGATTTATAAAGGAAAAAAGCTATTCGAGTAGAAGGTTTTACGGCATCTAGGGATCTCTACAGTGTAGGAGTGGGATTTTGCTGTTTGTGGTGTTTGTCAAGGATATTGTTGTTGAGGGGGTACTAGTGCTCGCAGTTCATCAGAGCACTTGTCATTGAAATAACTAAAACAGGCACAAGGATGCTACGTTTCGATAATAAGTTGGAGTTTATTTGACAATTCAGGACCTATTAGGTTGGCGACTCTTTTGTTTAACCCTGTCCAGGAGTGAGAGACTAGTGGCAAATACGCCAGCCAAGATGTGGTAATAATATTCCATGCATGAGCGAACCATGGCCTTGTAGCGATACAGGATACTCACAGGTCTGAGTAGCTTTTTATCGTGGTAGAGAGAGGCTACCTTCCTCGCAGCAGCCCTAGCAATTGTCTCAATGCATTTGTCCCAATTCATGTTGTCTGTGAATGTTAAACATAAGAGCTCGAGGGAAGTACTTTCAGGCAGTGTATCATTAGCCATGGTAAGCAGTGGTTGAGAAGGTTTCTTGTAATTAATGAAGAAAATAATCTTAGTCTTGGTAGAATTGTACGTTACCAACCAGTTACGGCCCCATTCCAGTACAGACTGGAGATCTTTCTCTAGAGTTTTAGCAATTTCCTTAGATATGTGTTCATTAGTTTTGCCCTCTCTCTGTTATAGAGCATGGGGGGTCATCAGCAAATATCCCCATCCCAGAAAAATGTTATCAGAAAGGTCATTTACAAATATCAGGAATAGTAAACTTTATTAATGGTAAACTTTGACCCCTTGTTGCACATCCGCATTTCTATCATGCTGTTTTAATGTACGACCATCTAGGACAACCTGGATTTTTCTCTTATCTAACGATTTGATTATGTTGAGTATACGTCTAGCAATACCATATGATTTGATTTTCATGAGAAGAACATCCTGTCAGATGTCTTAAATATGTCTAGGCCTACTGACCTTGCTTTCTCTGCCTAATCCAGTGCTCGGTATATACGTTCAGAGATTACAGTTAGAATATCTGCAGTAGAAACGGCTCGTCTAAATCCATATTGTCGGCCAGATAAAGGATTATCATCTGTCAGGTGGCGAACTAAGGCTTGATTGATTAAGGACTCAAAGATTTTGGCAAAGAGAGGGAAGAGGCTAAAAGGGCGATTATTGAGTGAGTCAGTTCTCTCGCCAGAATTCCTGTAAACTCGTACAAACGAATCAATTTTGCAACAGTCGAGTAAGAAAAAATCGTTAAAAAGCTTAGAAGCTTGAAAAGAAGTGTTGGGGACAGGATGGTCTGCTGTGTGATAGACGACCCCGTCCCCATATGTGTAATAGTGGATGGATGTATTGAATGCTAGAGGAATTGAAAAGACGAAAGGTCGCATAATGATGACGAAAATATACCGTTATATATATCAGCGAAAGAAATGCAATTTATTTACATAAATATACATGAAGAAGCGATCGAAAGAATGAGAGTTCATTGAGAGATGAGTAACGTTACTTGTGGTTGACTGGCTAGTCAGGAAGCGGTGTTTGTCACATCTTGACTGCAAAAAAGGAAGAAATATGGGGAACAGGAAGTGACGTAGCTAGGTTGCTCTTATGAGTTAAAGGCCGACAATCGAGTTAGGCTGAGACTTCCACAAACGGGAGCAACCTCAGCGAAGCATTTTTTTTAAAAACATTTATTTATAGTAATAAAGCATAGATAATATCGGATAATATGCTTTCGAGATGTTTAGATTTATTATGGCATCACTAACAAGAGAAGGTGTGAATTTTTTCAGATCATTAAATGTGTTTACTAACATTCTACAGAAATATAAAAGTCCAGACTCCTGATTAAGAATTGATCAAAAGTTGACTTGACCTGCTACGGAATTCAATCGGGATAGATTGACCCGAGGATTTTCAGCAGCGAGAGAATTTGCAGTGTTAATTTCATTTGAGTGGTGTGGGATGATACGATAATTCGCGAAAATAGTTCCGTCTATATTCATAAGCCCCAATACATAATCAACAGACGGTTAAGCCCTTTATAGAACTCTTGCCCTAACCAAATGTAGCATACAGTACGTAATTCCCAACTCGTCTCCTATTTGGTAATGACCAGGACCAACTCTGGTGATTTAAGGAGAACCGATGTGTTTATATAATTATAACTGATGTCTGTGTTTTAAGCTTCCCTGCAATTATGAACATTTTGGAATTCTTGTTTACAACGATCTTTGGTCCAAATTTTTGCTTTATGTCCTGAAGCATAACAATTAGGATTACATAATAGTTTTACGCTAAACTTACTTTAATCCTTCTTCTATTTAGAAAACATTTCAATATCATTGCGTATTTTACCTACAAGAACATCTACAACATTTTATTCCATTAAAAAGAACGGGCTAAAGTTATCTTCTGTTGATTACAATGAGCGCTTTATGCCTAATTGCTTTTGTGCTCACTTTTGCATTAAATACTAATCCCTATTAATCATTATCTATGCATGGAACGAATACCATAATACTTAGTTCGTTGCACTTATAAAATAAGTTAAAGCAAAATTTTAACCAGATCCCACCAGTAGTTTCCGAGAAAACTAAAAGTAAATGTGGTATTGCAGTGAATAATCCATATTGATTACTATAAATCCCGAACTGTTATTTGAGCGGATACTATCATATTCAGTTCGCTGCACTAATCATAACAAAGGTCTATGCAAAGTTTCAGCCGGATCGGTCCTGTTGTTTCCGAGAAAAAGTGGAACGGACAGATACAGATAGACTATGACAAATTTATGATATAAATCTTATCTCTCTGTTTAAATGTATGTATGTATGTATGTATGTTTCGCAAAAACTTTCGACAGAGGCAACGGATCCTGACAAGATCGATATCATTTTCAAGCTCGACGTGCCTACTACTTTTTCTTCGCTCAACACATATGTCCAAACACTTGGGCAACGCCGGGCACTCAGGCTAATATAATATAGATTTTATATAATTAATTACTTATACGTTTCAATGGCCAAAGTTATTTAATGTTGAGGAAGTAATGTTAGAATATCCATCGTCATCATCCTTCATCATCACTGACAGCAAGAGAAGGTGTGAATTCCAACACGGTTTCGTCATGATTGTACATCAAGGCTTACAACAATATAAACGCTATGCAAACATGATTGAAACAGCCGAGGCTCGTGTTACACAAACGCCCCATTCAAATGGAGTTCTAATGCCTCGTATGTCACAATAGGGAGAACCTCCAAGATGCCCATACTCAAACTTTTTTCGTCCTCAACCACTCAATAAGGGATCTCATCTTGGAGCAACTTCGTATACACACACCTTACCCCACTTTTCTTTGATCCCGTTTTGAATTCAGCACCTTTTAGAGATCAACCTGTTTGTTTTCAGCCACAGTGGGCGGTTTACCATCTAACGATGCTTTGGAGAATCTGACTACCACTTTTTATTCATTTATTGGACATTTTGCCCACCCCACGCCAATGAAATAAACAAACAAACGACTTATTACACAATTTTATTATTTTACTTATAGTATATATCTATACCTATATATCTGTAAAAGTGAAAGTGTCTGTCTGCCTGTCTGTCTGTGTGTGTCTGTCTGTGTACATTTCCCTACACAATAACTCTGTTAATTTTCAGTTTACAGACTCTAAATTTTATATACAGGGTAGTGAGATTACATAAAAGGTATTCAGAGATAGGGCAAGCTTTTTAATCAGTTTGGGTCAAAAATTTGAGCTACCAATATATAAATGTATGTATGTATGTTTGCATGTCTGCCTTAAACTTTCGACAAGGGCGACGGATTGCCACAAGATCAGTATCGATTGAAGCTTAACCCTTCAGACGACAAATACCGAAAAATTGGCTAAAAACATTAATATCTTCACCCTCAACTGGGCACTTTTCTACAGGGAGGGGTCGCTTTTTTTTTTTTTTCGATTGTCTAGCCTTAATTTAAACCTACGTCACATCCGGTTTGGCGGTAGTCATAACAGCAAAGACGTCACTTTTTCCAGTTCTTTTCCTCCTTTGCGGTACGTGTTCAAACCTGCCTTCCTACTACCACTTTTTTTTTTTGCTCAACATACACCTCCAAACACCCGGGCAACATAGTGGAATACATTGTTTTCATAGTGGAATGCATTCTCATTATGGAAATCTATTAATACGACGGAAAGAGTAGTTCCACAAGCTACCTTAAAAAATAAACTGAATCATTCAAAAGAAGACGTTTTCTTATTATAACTGTCCGTGGGTTTTATGTATCTAAATAAGTATTTGTTAATTATATGTACATGGAAATGTAGAAAATAATTACCTACCTGTCACGGCGGCTGGGATGATCGGAGGAAACGGTAGCCTTCTTTAGTTCACCTTATATTAAGTTTGTTGACATTGACATGCATGAATGTATGCATGAGTGATATGTTCACGTAATGAAATCACGTGAACACAACTTTTTTTTTCATATGCTTCATAGGTTTGTTCAACTCTTTGACAGGTTTAGCGCATTCCAGTCTACCAGACGCCGGAGATATATCTTCTGGCAATTTCCCATATTATTTCGTTCACTTTGCAACAAAATTTCTTTCATTTTTACCCAGATTGAATTCCTTACCGGAATGGAGTCTTCCCAGCTTGCATCTCTGATCCATCAGAGACGCAATCTGGGAAGATTCCAAAAGAAGAGTGATACGATCATTAGTCAATCACACGCTGGAAAGACGAGAGGTATTGACGCCCCTTGAAGCTTTAGAACTACATAGTCGAGACATGGTTGGAAGAGTTGAAACAAATTGATAAGAGTGGCTTGTCCTGATGAAGTGAGTGATCTGGTTGATGACATCTTCTCCTATAAGACCTACATACATTTATCACTAAAAGGCATGAGGAACTCTCTTCCTTCAGCAGAAGTTACCACTCCTTTGACATCTACCCCCACCCCCACCCAACTTTGCCGAACCCTAGCCAGGTGGGATATGAGCTGGCAAAGCCAAAGATCTCTTGTCCCACGTTTGACGGTCTCGATCGTTACAAGAAGTTTGCCTTGAGGGATATTTTGGAAAAAATTCAAGTTCTGAGCATCAGAACTTAATACCGATAAAGAAAGGTTAATATGTTTTAAAAACGTGCCAGGATGGCCGTTCCACCTCATTCATCATCTTTCTGAGAATGAGTGGAATTAAAATAATCATATTGATATTGTTGAGGCAAAATACGGGGATAAGAAGGCCATTCGGGAGAGTTTTGGGAAAATTATCCAAGACCAACCCGAGATGGATAAAAACTATGAACATTTGAAGAAATATGTGACCCAGGTGCTGTACAAGATCCTGATTATGGATATGATTTTCTAGTGGAAAGTTCCGGCAGTGGTGCCTTGGGGGCTCACATTCTCTTTGCGAAGATTCCATGTGAGGTCCAGGCTGAGCTGATTAGAGGATCAAACTTTCCTTATCCTAGCCTGGATTGCATACTTCACTATACTAGCGATGTGATAAAGGCCATACTTTGAGTGAGACCTGATCTTGCGCATCGAACTAATACTCTCGTTTCTGTTCTAGGACAAATTCTCCATGGAATAGGAACAATTTAGGAGGGACCACAGAGAGATTTCATGTTGATTTCGATCTTGAGGAGAGTCCCTATTTCTGCAATTTTTGTGTCAGGAATGGGAATTCCAGTATTAATTGTAATGCCTATCAATCATATGGAGAGCGGCTCAAGCGATGTAAACAATTAAGTTTGTGTCAGAATTGTTCAGATGCCAGTCACCATAACAAAGCTTGTTCAAATGGCAAGGGTTTGAGAGCTCGCTGCAATCTTGCCATTCTCGTGGACATCTGTCAGTGTTGTGTCTGGAACTAAAACCAGATGAATCGGGAATTAACGTTAATGTGAGTTCCAATGCTGGAACAACCCAGAATATATTGACTATGATCAGGATTACCATTAGAAGGGGAAGTTACTCGGTTTTACTAACCTGTCTCTTAGATTCTGGTAGCCAGATGCTATATTTTTCAGGAGAAGTTTTAGACCATCTACATTGTAACCCGAACTCGTTGGAAGATGTGGCTCTAGATGTGGGGAAGAGGCATCGCCGGTTTAAACAGTTAATAGCCGTGGTTGATTTGTTTCCGGGTGCTGCCCATCAAGTTCTAATTCTTATTGATAGCCAGCTGGATCTTACAAGGTCCTGGTTTTCCTCTAGTCTGGAAGAATCTCCAAGACTTATGCCTGGATCTGGCAACCGATATTACTAGTGGATGTGTTCGCCTTTGGAGCCTGATAGAGGTGGATCTCTTGCAGCATATGTACCCTATTAGGGTAGTTGACTGCATGCATGGAACTGCTTAGGAAACCCCAGCTGGTATAGTTCCCTTTAGGGACACCAGATATTTCCTGTTCGACGACCAAATGAAGTCACTTGTTCCTTGCAAGGGCTCGCTTGTTAACAATGTGATGAATTCCTACCCTTCGTATGTTGATCCTTTTTAAGACGTTTTTGAGGATAGCCGCTTTCACAGAGGAATCTGAAGGTGATTCTAATTGAAATGAAATGATGTAGACGAGTTTATGGATAACATCCCTCTTAGAGACGGACACTATTTGATCAAGTTGCGGTTGTATGAGGATAGACTGAAAAGAGTTCAGCCTAACCACCATTTTGCCATTAAGGTTTTAGATAAAGTGGTTTGTGATTTGGAGGAAAAAGGGCTCTATGACGAATATTTGAGAGTGTTCGAGGATCAGGAACGAGAAGGAATAACAGAACCCCTAGAGTGTTCCCCTCACCAAATATAAAAACTATGTGTGGGTCCCTCATAAGCAGGTCTTCAAAACTGATCCTACCAGCATCACCAACATTTGGTTTGTTTTTAATTGCTTTTTAAGACGAGAAAATCATATTCTCTCAACGATGCAGCCTACACTGGGGTACATTTGATTGAGGATATGTTGGACTAGATACTTAATTTCCGTATGACTGGATATGTCTTTTGGCTGATATTAGAAAAGCATTTCTGATGGTCCGATTAGCAGATGATGCCGACATAATATAGATAGATTTTGTTTCTTCTTGAAAAAGAACAACTAGTTAAAATGTTTCAGATGTGCAACGATCATATTTGGTTTCAGTGCTAGTCTATTCATTCTCTATTGTATTTTAAAGTTCCATGCTGGACTATTTCCTAGAGACCCATGCACCAAGATGTTGATGTCTAACTTCTATGTAAACAACCCGATAAGGACAGGCAACAGTTTGGAGAACTTGATTTCGCTTTATTCAAAAGTATGTGTTTTGGGAGATCATTGATGTGGATCAGGAAGAGAGTTGGGCCCAGGATGAACACCTGAGGGACTCCAGCATTATATAAAGATAAGAGCTTGGTTTTAGATGCATTAAAAGTAACCAGCCACCTCTTTCCCACTGTACAACGGGCTCTAGATCAGAGGAGAGAGAATCAGAGAGAACTTTGTCATTTACGGCCTTAGATGTGTTGCCAGAGATAGTCGTGTCATCAGCATAGATGTCAACGAATGATTTAAGTATGTGTTTTGGGAGATCATTGATGTAGATCAGGAAGAGAGTTGCGCCCAGGGTCACCCCTGGGGGACTCCAGCATTAATACTGTGGGTTTCTGATTTTTGCCCATCAACCACTACTCTTATGAGCCTGTCAGAGAGAGATGATTTAATAATTGAGAAAACATTTCCAGTTAAACCGTATGATCAAGGTATGACAACAGAACCATTACCAGCACCTTTGAAATGCATTGAGTGATTGCCACGAATAACAGGGCCGTGCACAAGGTGATAAAAACAAAGTTGCCGGCCACGGTTATGGTCTTTGGTGTGATTTAAATTGAGGGCCACATCATACCGCTTCACATCTTCGAAGTCGGCTTGAACGTCAACAACAAAGTGTACCTGGATGTTCTGAAGAGGGTGGTGATCGAATGGTGCAATCAGGTGGCCGCTGGTAGTCACTGGGTGTGGCAGCCGAGCTAAGCGCTGGTCCACAAGTCCTAAGAAACCCAGTTTGGTATCAGAAGGAGTGCTACGACTTTGTCCCCTTCTTTCACGTCCTCTTCCTTCCCCGACCTGAACTCGCTGAACTACTCCGTTTGGTTAAACATCAAGAACATTACCAACATCACCTTCCACAACACTAAAGCCAGCCTGATCGCTGCCATTTGCCGAGTATTCGCCGAGCTCCTGTCGGCGCTAACGGAAAAGCCATGCTCTCAGTTCCGAACCCATATCCACATAATCAAGTTACTTGAATGGATTTTAAAATAAATCTGTATTGTTGTTTTTTTTTAGGGCGGCACTTTTATTCTTCCATCCTGTATTAAGCTATACATTATTATTAATTTAATTATATCAATAAATGTTTAAATATCATCATTTTCAATCAAATCGATCAATTGCCTGGTCTTGTTGGTAACCCACCGCGGTGCACCGGGAAGAGGTTTCACATACTTTCCCCCAGTGACTTAGTCCACAATAAATTATAGTTTACATTGCACTGTAGAGAACCTACTGTTGATTTTATAAAATTATTTTTAAAGCTTAAAATGTAGAAATCGAGTATCATGGTTTAATTGTGCCTAAATAGAAACTTTCATTTCCAACGCGCCTCTGTAGCATCAAAGAACCTGCTGCTTATTTTATATGCCGGACCTTTCTGCTTGTGCAGTAATAAAACTTCTCAAATTCACTTGCAATGTTAAGCTGTGTTAGGCGCTAACTTAAGTCAAAATCTTCTGGCCCCTCATTCATCTGATTAAAAAAAAATATTGATTATCGATACATATCAAAGATATTCCGATACAAAACTTATTTAAGAACACTGACATGCGTATAAAGAACATTTGTGTGAAATTAAAAAAAAAATCGGCTCAACCGTTTTGGAGTCTATGAGGAACAAATTCACAGACACATACGAACTATCAAAGTTCATTTTATATGATAGAGATTTTAATGTCCTAACGCTAGGCAGTAAGTCTACAAATGTTGAGAAAGATAGCATAGTAAAAACTCAGCTTAAATATTTGAACCGATTTAAATTAGATTTGAACGCAGTCTAAAGCGCCAAATTATGTCTCCTAATAATCTGAATAAATTTGTGTGATGTTCAAGTTTATAGTATGATTGAGTTTCCAACGCGTAGCGTATTTAGTAGGTAGTATTTATTTAAAAGAAACTCTAGCTGAGGTAGAAAGAGCGCGAATCTATTGTTGGGAAATTATGGGTTGTTTTGCCGAGTAGGCATGATACATTTGTTGCAAACCGGTTCCAATCAAGGTAGTCATTAGATTATCCGAGTTTTTTTTTTAATAAATAGTCACACCTAACATTCTATTATAGTGTTACTTTCGCGCTTAACATGCCAATTCGTTAATTGTTGCATGCAGCTTATTTGTTGGCATCCCCCACATTATTACTTTCCTTAATATAGTTGGAATGATAACAACAGGAAGGTACTCCCGACAGATACTTTAATGGCAACTTAACTTGAAATTAAAATTTGTTCATATCTATGACTTTCAACCTTATACGCTTTTTTACCAGTTGAATTCAAGAATGTAATTTCATTTTATACCTCATTTTCTGCTGCTCTAAAAATGCGAAATGGTTACTATTCTGCCCTTTTCAATCACATCAGGATAATCCAGTTACATCAGTAACCGTATTTGCTTTAAGTTTTCTGATATTTGATTGCTTCCAGTTATTAAAGATCTCTTATAATATAATCTGCAAGAAGAAAAATGCACAAATTATAAAGCCTCATCCCAAAGAATTCCAATAAAAAAAATAAAATAAAATAAAAATGAAAAAATATAGATGTCCACTTATGATGTCAACCTTTGGAAAAAAAAAACAAAAAAACATTTAAATTGGTATTTTCATACATCTATTTCGAATAAGGTTTATATTTTTAATCCTTTGATAAGTTGGGCGTATTCTGTTTTTCATGCTTCCAAGCATCTATGTCTAGCTCTTGATTTTTCACGCTCCATATTGAAATAATATTATTTTCATGGCGAAATATATGACCTTCACCTTCACCGAGGTGCACGACTTATATGACATTCACCTTCACCGAGGTACGCGATTGACACAAAAAAAAAACAACTTCTTAATCAACTGCTAACGCACGCGTCACTGTAACGTCCAATGACAACAACAACAACAACCATCTCACTCGACCTGCCTTTTATACCACTCTCTCAATCCCTCCTCTTGCGCATGCGCCCGGAGATTCCTGACAACCTCGAGATTTCCGCTTATAAAAACCCAAGTTTTGTTGTCGCGCATGCCTACACAAGGCACACACACGTGGGCGTTTGTTTTGTTGGTAAGTACTACAAAATATACGAATTGAATGGAAGCGCTTTAGTCCAGATGTGTTCCAGAATCTCCCCCCCCCAAAAAAAAAAGAAAAAAAAGAATCTCTCCGTTGTTCGGTTTATCTTGCTTAAGTTTGGAATAGCATTTGCATTATTTTTTCACGCTTTAATTTAAAGTATCATTTTTCATAATATTGTATGCTTACATTTTAAATAGCATTTTTTATTGTTAGACGCACATGGTGTCCTATTTTGCCGTGGGTATCATTCAAACTTGTATGCTGAGTTTCACGGTATCAATTGTAATCAGATGCTACTTTGAACCATGTGCGTTCTGATTGATTGTTCTGGCACTCGTTTTATGTATACGCGGTGTTAAAAAGATCCTGACAACTTTGGTATTTAGCAATATATTTGGAAATTTGGATAAATTTTCGTCGCTGTTGCCAACCTCAGAACAAAAAAAAAGACTTGCTATTGACAAAGATTAAAACATGGCTGAGCATCAATAATAAAAACCAGACTTTCATTCTTGTTTGAGAGAAAATACAAATTCAGTAATTTCATTAGTGACTTTAGAATTTACTTCGTGTTTTGTTCTTTTTGCGGAAATTGAATTTGAAAACTATTTTTTTTTTGTATTTCTGTTTTGAATCAAACACCGGTTTCAGTATTTCATAGTCTGCCAATAGATCAGTCTGGAAGGCAATTTTCTGCTGAACTCTTGGAGTGTCAATGCTTTTATTAGGAACTTTTATTTTAGACAAGTTTTGTAATTTTCTCACCAATCACAAACTATGTCGCGTTTTATGCTTTCTTATGATTCGATGAATAATGAGAAACTTTTTTCAACTTAAAAACATTGACCTTAAAGCAATTCTCTCTATTTAGGCTGAGTCTAGTTAAAAAGACCGGTATGCTATAGCATTTGATGAGTAAATAAATGTGTTTAACTGAGCAGGTGTATCCTCGTCATTTCTTTTAATTTGTCAATATAATCTGTTTCGCTAAAAATCAATTCCTGGTAATTTAAAAGTCCAAAAACAATTAAACAAACTTTGCAAAATTATTATATTCTAAGTACGATTTGGGCATAATCTTCCTAACTTTTGTTATTTACAATGAAAAAGTATTCTCTGGATGTTTACTAAAATTCGATATTATTTTTTTAAAATTAAATCGCCCAGGTAATAAAATTTTGTTGATTTTGTCTGGGAAATGTATTTTAATTTAGTAAATGTGTATCTTGGGCCTCATATCGTTTTTTTTTCTCTCAAAGGCAAGTCTAGTAGGTAGAGTTGATTGTACTGTAATATTTACGAGATGCTGTCCATCTGAAATTATACCAATAAATCTGTGACTCGTAAAATAATATCGTTGTGATTTCTTCATAAGATTTTGTTGCAGGTCTATCCACGTGCATTCTTGTTTCAAGATGGAACCCACGTGTAATGTTTAGATAATCGGTGTATGTGAGTTGTATTTACGACCACCCATACATAGGCAAATAACCGCATACAACATTCGACGAGAAATTTATTTTCCCGTAAACGATGGTCCACTGCCTCTCTCAGACAGTCTAAGACAACACACTCGGTTATCTGCGTTATTTAATATTAACTGAAACTGGCCGAAACTTTAAAAGGAAAAACATAACAGAATAAGGAAGTTAAGAGAACAAAGTATTATATTATCAGTTTATTTTGTACCATCAGTATTTTCTAAAGATATATCACGTAACATCAATGGCCTACAGAAGGCTGGTGATGATATGGTTATGCCTGATGGTTGGTTGGTTGTTTTTGTTTTACGGCATATCAACCTTTTTCAGGTTATTTAATGCCGAATCTAGTTATTTTGAGGAACGATTTTTAATGGAGTATATTTGTTTTTTTTTAAGTCAGATTCTATTTAACCCATAGTTGGGACCCTAAAAGGTACTACCACTCCGGGTCAGAGTGGACCTGGGAGCAATGGCAATTAAAGGGTGGCCCCACACTCCCCAAGGCCCGCAAGGTGGGGCCTCACCATCGAATATAGTTTTATGTCATATCCAGGACCGGTTATGCCTGAGGCCAAGTCTTTAATTCTATGCTTCAAATACTGAAGTATACGTTCTAGCATTGAGAAATATTATGAGAAATGGATATAATTAGAATATGTAATATCAGCTGAACACAGCTGCATGTTGATGCCTATAGTGTCCTGGTTATGCTGACGCAAACTCCTTGATTGTATACTGACGAATAGTATTTGATAGAAAATAGTTTGAATATTATTTGATGCTGCTCCCCCAATTCGAATACCTAAGACCACTGCCTTGTCTCCACTTCATTGGCACGTAACTGTGTGTCATTTTTTTCCGAAATTTAGGAGCTTTTAAGCTACAAGAAATCTAAATGTTTTACTATTGAGCTGAAAGTTTGTGTAATGACTATAATTGGTTATAATGCACGAGTTGAAGGGAAAATATTATTTATTTTATTTATGGCACTATCGCTTCCCCGGGGAGAGTTACTTCGTTAAGGAACGTCCTGGGAACGCAACCAGCTCCCCGGGGGAAATAAACGATATCCACAGATAGATAAGTACATGGAAACATCAACAAAAACAAGTCGAGATGTCGGTGACTATTATTTTTGGTTTTGTCGTAGACTATTTTTAAGAATCAATCTTTCGTCTAAAGGCAACATTTATAACACGATCAGGCGGTCACTGGCGTATGACCGGCCGCACGTGTTACATTAAATGTCTTAGAAACGGTCCCATGAAGATGTGAAGATAGGCCAGTCATTAGGGTTTGTGTATCGAGAAGAAAAGAATATCTGTGATGTTGGATGTGGGTGTGTGGCTTCTTCAGTCTCTCAAGATGACATCTTCACCCTGGTGGTATTCTGGTTGGAATCTTCTTTTTTCGTCCTCCGCACCGCTTTGTTGTTTAATGTAGACATTTATGGCAGACACAAGAAAACACACAACACGACACAATCGTAACATATATGAAACATAATTAACTATTTATTCTACAAATGTATACAATATATATTACAAAAACAATTTATATATCCTACAATTATTAAACTATGCTTAACTAGAGTTACGGAGAGACAGAAATATGCGTGTTTACCCCATGTTGTCCGGACGAAAAAGAGGTCGATAGAGGAAAGGGAATTATGGGCTTCATTACTGTCTATCTCTGCGCTTATGGGCAAATCACCACCCGGCCATGCTGCAGAGTGTGTTAACAAGCATGGCACTGAGATAAGTGCTACATCCCTCCCTAAGCACTCTGAAATTTATAAGTATTCATAAATTTCAAAAGTCCCTAATTTTTCCGTGAATGTCGCTTCAACCAGCCATCAGCGATCAATGTCCCCATGCTCTTCATTCCGTCAGGAACTCAGTGAAGCAATTTATTTTTTCCGCCATGCTCCTCGTCCGCTAGTATACTGCTTCAAATACCTGGGAGGGTAATCATCCTCACCCTCCATTGAGGCAGAGAAAAAATGATGGAGGAATTTCAACCTCCTAGCATAATATAACTTACACCCACAGGTCCTCATGATTTCAATTACTGGATTTACGCTCTTTTCAGCAAGCAGTATAATATATTTTAACCAAACCGGAGTTTACATGAGTTCAACCCGCCGACCTATACGTATTTCAATTTATTCTGCATCAACGTATCACATTAGTTCAATACTTGGATTTACGTTCTCTTAAGCAAGCAGTATAATGTATTTTGATAAGTCGGAGTTTACGTTAGTTCATTACGCCGACCTATACATATTTCAATTTATTCTGCATCAACTTATCAGTTGGTTTTCTTAAAATGAACCGGAGTTACGTGACTTCATCTCGATTTTGATGATCACGCCGATTACAATGTCAATTCACTCTTGTAGTAGACAAAAAAACAACAAAAAAACATTAAAAACATCTACTACTAATGGGTTTATTTCTCCCTTCGGCACCCCATTTAGTTTATTTTAATAAGTCGGGATCACGCCGACTTATATGGATTTAGTTGAATCTCGGTCTTCTGATGTCCTAATCCGATTTGATTCTTTTAGAGCAAGGAGTCTGCCGCTGAGCGACTAATCGAAATCACGGAATATTTATTAATTATTAAAGGATTAATTAAAGAAGGGCAATCAGCCTTCATGAGTTGGAATACTCAATTAGGGCAAAAAAAAATTCACAAAATAAACAATTCAGAAACCTGGATATACATTAAATCAATGAAATAGGGTGTTAACAATTTGTTTTGTTTTCTAAAAAAAATTAAAAAATCATTTCAGAGCTCATCGGTCACAATTAGAAATTGTTAACTAAATGCAAACGCATTTCAAGTTATTTCATTCATAATTAACTTTTTCCTAAATTTCAGGGTACATTTAAAAAATATTTGTTCGTTCTTCAAAACAACTTTCTTTAAAAAAGATCATTAAAATTTCATTCCATAATGTAAAAATTATTTCAAGTATTTAGTTCATCGTGAAAGTCAATTTTACTCTCCAAAGGACCATTAAAAATTTCGAATTTAGAAACATTTTAAGTTAGTTATGACCTTCCAAAGTAATTGATTTATTATTAAAAACAATCTTCTTAAAAGATCATGGAAAATTCATTTTGAATTAATTTACCCTTCACAATGAGATTCAGATACATCCCATGTTTTTTTTTCATTTCGTAATTAGTGTTTTTTAAAATTCAGTGTACGTTTAAAGTTATTTAATTTATCCTTAAAGATAATTTCTTCTTATAGAAGGTCATTTCGAATTTAGAAACCTTTCACGTTAATTTACTTTTTTTTTCAAATAATTAGTTTATTATTTAAAAGCAACCCTCTTCCTAAAAGATCACTTACAAATTAATCAACTCCCGCCACACCTAGGAGGTATATTCGTTAATGACCAGTTCTACATAATTTAACAGCTTGAGAAAATCAAAGATTTAATGAACTAGAGATCTTTTCAGATCGAGGAAATATTTTCTTCTAAAGAATTAATTCAATTTTTTCGAAAATACTTCTCAGATAACATTTCAGGGACATTTATTATACGGTCTAATTTTGAATAAATCTTCAATTAAAAAATTTGCTCGAATAATTCTTCCTTAAAAATTACCTCAAAATTTCAGGAAAATTCTTCCATTAGTCAAATAATATTTCTTTAGAAATTATAAAAAATTCAGAGAATATTCGAAATGTAATAGCATAATTTTTCTTTAAAAAAACTATGAAAATTTCAGAGAACTCTTAAAAAATTCACGTAATCATGTAACAATTGGCTTTTGCAAATTAGTCAAAGATTCCAGGAAAGCACTCTATGTGCTATGTTTGAATAATTGCCTCTTTTTTCCTTTTTTTAAATTAAGCAATTGAAGACATCATTTAAGTAATTTTAAGGAAATATAAGTAATTTTGTTCTTCAAACTTGGTAAAATTAAAAAATAAAATTCAAGTTAATTTGTGCTTATATGCTCTCTTGCAATCCGCCATGGGGAGTTAGTTATACAAGCACCAAAATGTAAGAGAATAGAGGGCGATGGGGGAAACGAGGCCTTCACTAACTTCCCACAATAATATTACACATTACGTAATAACAAAATCGACAATTTTAAAAGTCATTCTCTTTCGCCATCAAAACTTTCAAAGGTAAAAGAATGAGAGACATCAAAAGAGGGGGAGAGAGACAGAGGCAGGTAGCATTGTTCCGCCACACCTCCACCAACACCATTACAACGGTGGGATCCAACCGGGTAATCAAGTCATATATGCCCATGTGCGTCATTGTTTTTTTTTAAATGAATGACGGCTTAACATTATAACGAGTTTAAAAAATGACAAAATAGAAAAAATCTTATTTTGATCAATTTTGTAAGCAGCTCACATACAAAGGCTTTCATATTATGTAATCCAAATTTTTACCAATAATATTTTTTATTTTTTTTAAACAGACAAAAAGTCAATAAAAATATCTGCTGATACTGAAAAAAAACCCTATCAAATCAAAAAGCCCCTTTATGTTTCAGCGTTAATTGTTACCTAAAATGAAAAAGGACATATCAAGCTAGAATCAACTTCATGAAAGAAAGTGTTGAAACAGAGTTCTACTTTTTCAAATCTTAACTGAAAGAGTCAGTAATATTTTACAACGTTCTAACATTTGCAAAGTCAAAAACAATTAACAAAAGTCCTATATTTTTTTTCAAACCTGAAATAAAGATCAGATTTAAAGTGTAAGGTTTTTTCTTTTCCTTTTCTCTCTTTTAAATTTATTTTTCGAGCATTATGTTCGAAGAATTTTTTTCTTCCGTGTAATAAAAACATGCACACACACAGATATATATATATATATATACATATATATATATATATATATATATATATATATATATATATATATAAAGAGAGAAAGAGAGAGAGAGAGAAAGAGAGAAAGAGAGAGATATCTTTTTGCATTCACTAGAAACTTTATTATTCTGCATGTGTAGATATAGGAAGGGTGCACTTTCTTTTCTATATCGACCTTTTGTATGTAACTTTTTGTTTCTTCGTAGTTGCAAAATAATTTTCTTCCAGGTTTCTGAATCTTTTGAGCTCGTTTTTTTCGTTTGTGTGTGTATTGATCTGCCATTTTTTTATTTTTACATTGCTTTTAAACAGTGCTTTTAAATATTTGTTTATCGTCTAGAGTCTTTTCTTCTGCCTGAAATATTCAGTTCGTTCAGTTTTTAAAAACCGTGGACCTTAATTTTTTTTATTCGTCTAGTGACTATTATTTTTTGTTATGGCATGGATTTTTTCAGTACGGTTGTGCTTGTTCCTATGCGAAGAATAATCCTGATCACGGCACCAATATAGTACTATCACTTCTCCGGGGAGAGTTACTTGGTTGAGAAATGTTCTAGGAACGCAGCCAGCTCCCCGGGGGAATAAACGATATCCACACTGAATCATCAACAAAAACGGCTCGAGATGTCGATGGCAATTATTTTTGGTTATGCCGTGGACTATTTTTAAGAGTCAATCAAAAGGCAACATTTATAACACTATCAGCCGGTCACTAGCCTATGACCGACCGCACGTGTTACATTAAATGTCTTAGAAACGGTCCCATGAAGATGTGAAGATGGGCCAGTCATTCGGTTTTGTGTATCGAGAAGAAAGCATATGTGAGATGTTGAATGTGGGTGTGTGGCTTCTTCAGTCTCTCAAGATGACATCTTCACCCTGGTGGTATTCTGGTTGGAATCTTCTTTTTTCGTCTTCTGGACCGCTTTGTTGTTTAATGGACATTTATGGCAGACACAAGAAAACACACAACACGACACAATCGTAACATATATGAAACATAATTAACTATTTATTCTACAAATGTAAACAATATATATTACAAAAACAATTTACATATCCTACAATTATTAAACTTACTATGCTTAACTAGTGTTTAGGTGGAGGGGGTGCCCCCTCTCGTTTACGGAGAGACAGAAATATGCGTGCTTGCGCCATGTTGTCCAGACGAAAAAGTGGTCGATAGAGGAAAGGGAATTATGGGCTTCATTACTGTCTATCTCTGCGCTTATGGGCAAATCACCACCCGGCCATGCTGCAGAGTGTGTTAACAACCGTGGCACTAGCAGTGTCAGAATCTTTGGGAAAATCGCTATTGCAAATTTGACATCCCTATGACAAAACTGCGAATAAAATATAAAATCTCGTAATTTCTCTTTTTAATGTCGGTTGTTTATTTTCTTTATGGGATATACTTCCAAAATAAACTATTAAAGTTGTTTCAAATATAATAAAAATATTATTTCTTATTTGTTAAAAAACCGTGTTGACAAAATATCCGATCGCGGTGATTGAATACGCGGACATTTTGTCTACTCGGTCTTTTAACAAATAAAAAATAATATTTTTATTATGTTTTAAATAACTTTAATAGTTTATTTAGGAAGTATATTCCTTAAAGAAAATAAACAACCCACTTTAAAAACAGAAATTACGAGTTTTTTTTATATTTTATTCGCAGTTTTTTTGTTGGGGGGTGTAAAACATTCCGCCAAAATTCTGACACTGCTACCGTGGCACTGAGATAAGTGCTACATATGTAGAAAACGAAATATTGATTTCCCTTAAAATCGGGCAGTGTGTACATATGATGTATTTAAAATCGAGAGGCTATGTGTTTAGGATTTAATTTACACATTATCGTAAGAAACAAAACAATTAACACAAAGAGTTACGTTGCACTTTCGTCAATACTTAGGAGAATTGCAAGACTAAGCTATATAATTTCATACGTATAAACAAACGGAATGTTAGCAAATTTCACGATAATCTTTACGAGTAGACAAGTCGATAAATTTATATGAATTTTATCCTTTATATATGCAGTAAGCGTTATTATTATATTTTGTCTTATAGATTTTTCAAATAAATTTTTAAAACTTAACGGGTGAAGCTCTAAAAAGTGAAAATTTATCAAATTTAAGATTAATATTTCCAAATTGCAATGTATCCGTGTTATTGATTTTTATCATTTTATTTTCATAGATTGAATTAACATCTTTGTGTATGAATTTTATGAGGAATACATTAAACAAATAATGAAGAAAATGTCTTTTATGTGCATTCGGAAAATCTGAATTATTTTTGTCTTGGGAGAGACTCGTATATTTGCTAATAGTAATAGACGTACATTGATTTTTTTTTTGTATTCGAATTAGTTTTCATTTTTACTTTTTTGTGTGAAATAGATTTGTATAATTGGAAAAGATTTCTATTATTTCTTTCCGTCTTCTTCTTCTTCTTCTTCTTCTTCTTCTTCTTTATTTTGTCATTTAAAATGAGGTTTATCGTCACGAACGAATATTATCGAGATGCGTCAATTAAATCTACACGTTTAGCGCTGAAGATTCCACTTTAAACAAGTGAAGCATGTGTGATCCCCCGTAAGTGCAGAGTGAACGAGGCATAAAAAATGACTAAGTTCAACATTGCCCCCCCCCAATTTAGCTCCCAAAGTCCCCAGTAAAGTCAAATCCCGGTGAAAATTAACAAACAGTGCAGTTTTATACCTTAACATGTGTACATTTGAGTTCTGCATCATGCAAAAAAGAAATGACCAAGTCCATCATTTGCCTCCCAACCCACATTTAGCCCCTAAAGTCCCGAGGCTTTAACATATTTAAATTTTAGTTCAGCACCATGCAAAACTGCTACATAGACATACAAAGAAAATTTTGGATAAATATGGTAAAATAGTCTCCAAAGTGGAGTGTCTTTATATTAGCCCCAAAAGAGCCCCTAGGGCACACCCAAAAGTTATCGCGAAGTATAGACAAACAAAATTATATAGAAATCAGTTAATTACAACTTTATGGAAAGTTTTATAAAAATCCAAGGCATCATTTTTTTTTTTAATTAGCACAAAAGTGTCAATTTGAGCCATTTTATCCCGGAAGTTACCTCTAGGGGGGCAACCGGAGTTTTCCCAGAAAATCCATTCTGTTACTTTTTACTCATATCATGTTTAATGTTTGTGCAAACTTTTAAAAAATTCCAAGGCGTAGTTGCTGAGAAAAGTGCTGACAGATGAATGGACGAACGGACAAGGTTGAATTGACAGGGCCACCACCCTTTTGTCGGGGGACCAACTAAAATCTGTAAGACAAACGAAAGTGTTATTTCAATCTGGTGCGTTAAGGATCAATAAACATGTTATTTTAAAACGGAAGTGTGGCACACCAACAAAAACATCACTTTCAAAATACCATGGCTGGGTCATTCTATTACTCCAAAAGGTATCTTACTCCCGATAAAATACTCTACCTTTGCAAGGGCCAAACACGTCCTAAGATGGAGTACAGTTGACACATATGGGGAGGAGTTACTAATATTAGCCTTTCCTTCCGGTTTAAAAACCGAGTTTAAAATCAATTGGGTGTAGTCCTCTCTTCCCTTCTTACTTCCTCTTTCTCACAGAAGAAATGTAGCGAGTCTATCTTTGTTTTATCATTATTTTTAGGGCAGGTGCTCAACTGAACTTCTATCTATCCCCCCCCCTGCAGAACATTCGCAGCAGATACTCGTCTACCTTCAACAACAGCCAAAAATGTCCTTATTATCTACCTAAAACTAACTATTAGTCCTCGCGCGAAAGCGCAGGACACAAAATGTTTTAAATAATAATAATAATAATAATAATAATAATAATAATAATAATAATAATAATAATAATAATAGAATAACAATAACAAAATCTTTCGCTAGCGAGGACTACTATTGAGCGTAACCAGTTATACAGTCCTTTTGAAAATTTCATCTCTATTTTCCTCGTTATCTACTGAATATTTTTAATGAACCCTATATGAAATATGTTCCTTCTTAAACTGTAAAGATTTTCTATTATGAAAGAAGTTTTAAAAAAATTAATCTAAAAAAGTTATTTTAAAGTTTTTGTTAAAACAAATTCAGATTTTCTCATTGTTCAGACATGTATGACAAGTAGGGAGTTGCAAAAAAGAGTTGTGGTGTGAGGAGAATTACGAACTGAAACAGAGAGAATATTCAGACCTGTAATAATACAAAGACGGGGTTGTAAAAATGAGTTGTGGTGTGAGGAGAAATACAATCTGAAATAGAGAGGCGGAGAGTTTTTATAAATACATACAAAAGCACATTCATCTTTTTTTTTAAATCCAAATTAATAAATTAAATAAGATATAATCTTAAAAAGATACGATACAAGTTAGAAAAGCATTTCATCCAAGGTATGAAAATTGTTAAACAAAATGTTTTTACTATAGGTTTTAAAAATAAAGGTACAAGATTCAATTTGAAATTTATTTATCTTCAAAGTGCACTTTTATACATTTTACAAAGTAAGGTATTAATTTCAAATTGAATCTTGTACCTTTATTTTTAAAGCCTATAGTAAAAACATTTTGTTTAACAATTTTCATACCTTGAATGAAATGCTTTTCTAACTTGTAAATTCTATGAGCAAAGCTTTCCTCATAGAACTACCCGCCTGCGGAACACAATGTCCTGGAACTGCTACTCATTTGTCTATAATAAATACGTTTTTAAGTCTAATTTAAACAAGTTCCGGTTGAGACGTCTTCTTAAATAAATAAACTACCCAAGTTCCACCATCACCAAACGTCACGGTAAAATCAGATGATCCGGCATTCACGTGCTTTAGACTTAACTTGCAACATAGCGTTAGCTACTTATATTTCTGTACAGGTCTCCCTCGACCCAAGATTGCACTCTAATCAACCAAATCCCTGACAGCATAGATACAGCACCTACCCTTGATACTAGCGCAATAGTGCATATATTTGGTGACTTCGATGTCCTCGATGGACGTACGTCAAAACAATATGATATAATTGCGGGTGTACCTCAGGAGTTGGCCTTCGGGTCAAGATCAAAGTGTAGCATCTGTTCCGGCAGATGCTGCAAGCTATGACTAGCTAGGACTAGCTATGACTAGCAAAGACCAGATGTGGGGGCAACCCCACATGCCTGACCTTTAACCAGCTCCCATTTCCCACCTCTCGGGAGCTGGTCCCCTTTTTCCCTTCCCCCTCCCTTCACTCCTCACATTAAAAATCGGCCTTGTGCCTAATTTGCTCGGTGGGGGAGCAAATAAATATCATCTGTTCCGGCAGATACTGCAAGCAAAGACCATATGTGGGGGAAACCCCACATATAAGACCTTGGTCAATGTAGGGGCAACTCTTCATACCAATTGTCAATATCCAGCTCCCCTACTCCCCGGGGAGTTGGTCCCCATTTCCCCTTCACTCCTCACTTTAAAAATCGGCCTTGTGCCTAATTTGCTCGGTGGGGGAGCAAATAAATACCATCTGTTCCGACAGATGCTGCAAGCTATGACTAGCAAAGACCAGATGTGGGGGCAACCCCACATGCCTGACCTTTAACCAGCTCCCATTTCCCACCTCTCGGGAGCTGATCCCCTTTTTCCCTTCCCCCTCCCTTCACTCCTCACATATAAAATCGGCCTTGTGCCTAATTTGCTCGGTGGGGGAGCAAATAAATATCATCTGTTCTTCAGATGCTGCACTTCCATTTCTTGTTCTCTTTCAGTGGAGGATCAGTCCTTCACGACTGAGACAATTTATTATTTTTGTACCTTTTCTCCACGTTAAAAAAACGACCCTGGTGTCTAACTCTGTCCCGTGGGGAGGCATAGTAAATAGGTACCTCAGGAGTTCATTCTTGGGCCTTTATTATTCCTGATATTCATAAAGATGGAAAGCACAATGGGAAAACAAATAGACACATATCTAAAGCAATGGTGGAAATCTTAGAGGAAAACCTCCAGTCTGTAGTGGAGTGGGGACAAAAATGGCTGGTAACATTCAATGCTACCAGGACTAACTTTGTTCTTATAATAATTATCAGAAACCTTCTCAACCGCCGATAGCTTTGGCGGATGAGACATTACCTGAAAGCGCTTCATCCAATCTCCTCGACTTAACGTTCATAGGGAACATGAGTTGGAACAGATACATTGAGGGCATTGCTGCAGTTGCCGCGATAAAGGTGGGCTTCCTCTACCGTGCTAGAAAGTTACTTACGCCTGAATGCATCCTGTACCTCTACAAGGCCACCATTCGCCCACCTAATAGGCCCCGAACTATCAGCTAGGCTTTAGCCTCTCTCCCACCGACGAAATGTTGCATCCTTCTGCCTGTTTTAAAAGTATTTTAACGGTATATGCTTTGACGAACTACAATCCCTTGTACCCCCTCGACGTAAATACCCCGACAAATCCGACAAGCAGCAAAATCTCACCCCTACACAATAGAGATCCCCAGATGACAGGAAGCCTTCTATTAAAATAGTTTCTTCCCCAGAACAGCTAAACTTTGGGACATCTTCCCGGATTCTTGCTTCCACGACTGTACTGACATGCAGAAGTTCAAGTGTAATATAGACAGACATCTTGCTGCTGAACTCCCTACATAGTATCCTTTCAATTATGTCCCAGATAGTAGCGCCATACATCAAAGTAGCACCTAAAATGCGTTTATTCAAAATACAGATTTGCTGACGAACAGTCTCCCAAATGATGCTGAGCTAAACAGATCTGAGAAGGAAAAGATAATGAAATACCAAGGTGTTATGTACGACATGAAAAGAAACTGGAATCTCAGGAAGATCTCCATCATTCCATTAATTATAGGAGCAAGTGAATTCATGAAAAAGAATTTAAAAAACTATCCGGAAAATATATCCCGTGAACCAAGTAGAAAAGATATACAAACAATGGCACAGAAAGTAACGGTTAGAATCTTTAAGAGATCTCTTGGTTAAATTGTATGGTATAGCGGGTGAATGTTTGGCATCTGGTAGGATTCCCCACCGTTAGGTAGAAGAAAATGATTAAAAATTTTTTTTAAAAAAGCGTGACAGACAAATGAAAATGTAATTCAAACTTAAATGTATTACACAGCTTGACGAATATAGATGATTATTGGGCGTAGATGAAATAAGATGCCTCCATACGCTTACAACACTATTTCAAAGTTAAGTTTAAGAGAACGACAGACAGTCATTACGACCGGCTAACGGGGAAGAGGTGTATAGGTGTATCTTAAAACTGATTTACGGTGTTTTGTGTTGTAAGCAACAAGTGTGATGTCTGACAGGTTTATGAATGAAAAAAATAACAAAAACAAAACACGTTTAAATTCTAGCATTGTCACCTTTTTAGTAGAAGGAAGCCATTTCTTAATTTTCCCTCCAAAGAATAAAAGTGCATACGAACTGAATCAATTCACTGCGACCATATATAAAACTAGTCTGAGTACTCGTCCTATGACACGTTTATATTATATCACTCTTTAGCCTACTTCAGGTGATTAGCTGAAACCAGATAGGAATGCTGAGTTTTGTAACTGTACACCCAGTAAGCCTTATCTCAAAGGATTGAAAAAAATAATACATCAAAAATATAATACTATTGGATACGGATCCGATAATGGAAGATCAAATATGAACAAAACTGGATTCATAAGGTCATAAAATCCAATCTTGATCGCTTTTTTAGAGGTTTCAATCCTACCCAAGCAACTGAAATAATGAACCGATCGTTATGAATTTTGATACACAGCTGATTACCGTAAGGGGTCGTAATATAGGCTATATTTAGTTGAAATTAGTTTTATGGTAATCGGCACAAGAGGATGGAACAGCTACGTGAACATTCAGATAACTTAGATTTTTGTAAATTTTAACAATAGTTATTAGACAACAATTTATAAATACTAAAATTATGACCTGCGTCCACTATACAGTGACTGGCAATAAATAACTAATTAGTATTGTGACCTGCACCCACTATACAATGACTGGCGATAAATAACTTATTAGTATTGTGATCTGCACCTACTAGACACTGACTGGCGGTAAATAACTTATTAGTATTGTGATCTGTACCCAGCAGACACTGGCTGGCGATAACGAAGTTATTAGTATTATGACCTGCACCCACCATACATTGGCTCGCGATAAATAACATTAATATTCTGTTCTTCACCAACTATACACTGGCTGGCGATAAATAACTTATTATTATTGTGACCTTAACCCGCCAGAAATTGGCTGGCGATAACTAATTTAGTATTGTTATTTGCACCCACCAGATACTGGCTGGCGATAATTCATCCATTTGAAAAAATTGTTTATTGGGCATTGTAGAACATTCCATTAAAACTTATCTTTTACAGTTAAACAGTTAATACATTTTCATCACCTAAATCATGTAATTGATTTTAATCACAACTGGAATTAGAATTCTAAACATAGGGCTTAGAATAATTACGTCTAGATTTGAAGGTTTCTAACGGAAAATAATGTTAAACGAAACTGTTCTGTTCGGGAAAAGAGGTTATGCGCCCAGCCACTGTCTTTTCTTTGACGGATCGGAATCTAAATTCGAATTGTGGCAGGTAAAATTTCTGGGATATCTAAGGATTCGAAAACTACACAAAGTGTGGAGAAAGAAGTGGCTTACCGTTAAAGCGGCTGTGCGTTTGTGCATGCAAAGCACAAATTGAGAATCAAGATGGCGCCCGCATGCGTTTATGTGGAAAAAAGTCTCGTGGAATCTCGGGGAATCTCGGAGAATCTGGTACCCTGATTCCATAAATAAAGAGGAAAGGAAAGCGGGAGGACAGACGATTTTTAGTCACTAAAGCGAACGGACGTGTGTAAAAGAAGAGGTAGAAGAAAAGAGTGTGGTGAACGAAACAAACCATGACTCGGTTAAAAGTAGAGTTGTAACGAACACAAGCTATTTCGGCATGACGTCAGGATTTGACCCCAAACTAATTCCCCTGTTTGATGGCAGTAGCACTGATCACTCAGTGCAGGAATAGGTGGAAAAAGCAGAACTAATATGTCAGCTCAGTGGGATGAAGCGTATGGAATGCGTTGTCCCAATGCGCCTCACTGGGGGGAGCATATGCAGTATACCAGCAGTTGGCTGATGAGAAGAAAACAGATTTTGCCTGCATAAAGTGCGCCCTTTTTACAGCATTTGCGTTAGATCCAGTTACTGCATGGAAGGAATTCATGGCCCGAAAATTACATCCCGGGGAAACGGTGGATGTGTATCTGGCTGAGCTAAAAAAGCTATCGGTCCTTTTTGGAGGGATGTCAGACAAAGGCTTGGTGTGCGCCTTTGTTGCAGGATTACCTAAGAGTGTGGAAGATCTGCTCCGTGCCTCATCCCAAGTGGACGAGATGGACATATCGGAAGTATTGGTGCGGGTACGAGCAATACTAAAGAAAAGCCCTCACACTTTTGACCAAGTGGCAGCTGTACAACCATCACAGGTTGGATTGCAGGACCTGGGCGCAGCTACAACCTGCTATAAGTGTGGAGGACCCAACCATTTGGCCTGTGATTGTCTTTCGTCACGTCAATCAACTCGGAAACTTGACGGGCCGCAGTGCTACAAGTGCAAAAAAAAAAAACGGACACCTGGCCCGCACCTGTCCGGGAAACGGGCAAGAGGAAGAAGCTACGGCGCCAGTCTTCTCCCCAGATCGTCATTGAGCAGGGCACTACCCACTGTAAGCATACACATTAATGGAAGTAAGCGCCTCGCGCTTGTGGACACTGGGTGCACCCAGACTCTCGTAAGCAAGATATGCTGTGCCACTTGGAAAGCAGAGAGAATTCCGGTACTAACTGTAGGCGGAGGTTCACTAGCCTCTTGTGGGGTGAACATTATCCGCGCAAGCATCAACGACGGGCCTGCAGTAGCCGTACGAGCCCTGGTTGTGGAGGGAGAGCTTCTTGGGTACGACCTACTCCTGGGTATGGACTTGATTACACAACTGGGTGGAATTACTGTGGACAGAACCGGCAAGGTACAGTTCTCCCAGTGTGAGGAACATGTTTGTGCTGTGTAACACTTACGTCACCCGCGTGTCGTCTAGTGGTGGATGTTCCCCGATTGTTCCTCGTGTCTTCTGATGAGGATGTCAACGGCCGGTTTCCTGAAACAAACTCGTCATGCAAAACAATTGAAAATACCAAGTCAATAGTTGTTTTCTTTTGTTCAAAATTCCTTGTATTTCAATTACGGGTACAATCGTAATTAGCTGTTAAGTTAGGGACTGGCCACTTGTTAACTGCGAGGTTCTCTCTTCTCTCTCCGACAAAAAACTCAATTATCTACGTGACAGGGTCAATCGATGGGGGATCTTCGCTCGTTGGAGCCAAGGAACCAAATCTCTCTGTCTCTCAAAACTCGCTGCTTATATTGTGGGGGCGGGAGCTAAATCTTTTTCTCTCATTCGGCCCTTTAGCCAATCAGGATGCTGGAACTGCTGTCACTCAAGTCTTCACCAGGCTGCATATGCCCAAAAAAGGAGTTGTTTCTTCTTCTTCTGTTGGCAATGAGTAGAATATCTCAGCCGGCGTGTGCCTAATAGAATTTGACATGTCGTAAAAACAGAAATGTCTTACTTAATTATTTTTGAGAGAACATAAAAACAGCTGAATCCAATTCCACAAAGGCCACGCGTCTTTTCAATAGGGGTCACTTACCGCCCAGGGGCAGTCGACAATGATCGCTTTGTAAATTGGGATTTCATTGGTATCCTCCGCTACCCACGCGCTCAGCGAGCGGCGCCGGACTGGAATGGTCAATTTAACGTTTACAGCTTTCTTGACCAAAAGAAGTATCCCCCGCATTCTTGCCCTATCTACATTTCTTTCCTTTTATTTTTTTCTCTTTTTTTCACTACTGGTCTTCTTTCTATGCCTATCGTTCGCCCCCCCTCTTTTCTCGGTCGTCTGCTATTTCTCTTCTGTTCACAACTGCTTTTTTTCTATGCATGTCGTTCGCCCCCCCTCTTTTCTCGGATCCCGTTGGGTGCATTTAACTTGCAGATTAGTGCACCTCGAGTCTGTCTTATGCTGCCATAACTCTCGACAAGCCTGACTTTCATGCAGAGTATGATAGAAACACCAATGCATGGACGGTGTCTTGGAAGTGGTCAAACGATCAGCCACCAGTATCCTTGCGGAACCGGTTATCGGAATATCCCCCACCCATTTGGCTAAGGGAACAGTATGAAGAAGAACTGCAAACGTGGATCGACAATGGCTGGCTTCTTCCATACCCAGAGGATGAGCTTGGCCCCCCGCGAGGGCTGATTCCCTTGATGGCCGTCATACAAGAGACCAAACAAAAGGTCCGCCCCGTCCTAGACTACCATGAGCTCAATGAGCATGTCGACCCATATACGGCAAGGGCTGATGTGTATGCACTCAAATTAAGGGAGTGGCGACAGCAGGAATCGAACGTGGCAACTCTGGACCTACGCAGACTGTGGAAATTGGAGGAACCCGATATTGTCTAACCAGGCTAGGGTTCGGTATAAATGTGGCACAAGGCATTATGACAGCAATCATGCATGCTATCCGGCAGCAAGATGAGGCAGTGCAACAGGCAAAATCCTCATACATCGATGATATATTCGTCAATAAGAGCCTCATGTCAGCGCAATCAGTTAGAATGAACTTTGAGAGCTTTGGACTGACATGTAAGGAACCAGAGCAAAAGTTCTCGGCCTGCACGTGCGCAATAGCAAGGAGGGACTTTGCTGGAGAAGAGGAAGTCGCGACCCCAAGGTCCCATCAAACATCACTCGACGAACAGTGTTTTCGCTTTGTGGAAAGATGGTAGGCCATTTCCCTGTGTACAGTTGGCTCAGGGTGGCTGTGGCGGCCATAAAAAGACGTGCAACAGCCGTGTCGTCGGGATGGGACGATGCAGTACACGATTTCACCCTAAGGAGCATGCTGACAGAGACTGTGTCCAGGGTGACCAGTGATGACCCCGTTCAGGGAAAGTGGTGCGTCAGCGGGAATGAGTTCACGGTCTGGGTGGATGCTAGTTCACTGGCCCTTGGAGTTGCCCTGGCAGTTAATGATTCCATTATTGAAGATGCTTGTTGGCTTTGGCCAGAGAATGATTCGAGGCACATAAACCTGGCCGAACTTGATGCCACATTGAAGAGCGTTAACTTGGCGCTTCAATGGCAAGCCAAGGTTCTACATATCATAACTGACTCGGCATGCACTCATCGGTGGATAACCGATGCATTAAGTGGAAGAGCACAGCTGACGACACGAGCATTGAGTGAGATGTTAATTCGAAGACGGCTTGCCACCTTGGTCGACACTATCACAGAGTACGACCTGACTGTGGACGTAGTGTTGATCACGTCTGCGCTCAACAGAGCAAATGCTCTGACAAGAGTCCCTCAACGATGGCTTCTGGCTGGTGCTCGGGGAGATTCTGATAATCTGCAAAACACATGTGCAGCATTTGTGTGTAATGTGGATGCAGCGCGCATCATGGACATTCATCGACAGTGTGGATATCCTGGCATCAAGCGGACACTGTACTTTGTCAAGATGATTGATCCAGGAGTAGAAAAAAAAGATATCCGGAGAGTGGTGGAAAATTGCGAGGTCTGCCAATCCATCGACCCAGGTCCAGCACGATGGAAGAAAGGGGAGTTGACAGTGAGTGGTAAGTGGCAGAGAGTGGGCATGGACATCACACACTACGGTGGCAACCACTTCCTTACTCTCATCGATTGTAGGCCTACACGTTTCGCAGTCTGGAGACTCCTTGGGCTCCAGGACACTTGCAACATTATTTGCCAGCTGTCATCCGTGTTCTGTGAAAGAGGTGTGCCCGATGAAGTGCTGACGGACAACGACCCAGCCTTTTGCAGCCATCAGATGAGGCAGTTCTTACAAGAATGGGGTGTGCGGCTGCGGCTTAGATGCGCTTATGTGCCTTCTGGCAATGGTATAGCTGAGAGAAGCCATCGCAGCATCAAAACAATTGCAGCCAGGAAGCAGTTCACCATCGCAGAAGCTGTGTACTGGTACAATCTCATGCCGAAGGATGGCGTCTCTCCAAGAACGGCGTCTGCAAACGCAATCTATCAGTACCGTGTCTGAGAAAAAGGAATCCACCCCGATACAACTGTGGCCACTGAGATAGAACGGAATCGATATGCCAAAGGGGATGCTGTCTGGGTGAAGCCGCCAGGAAACCGATGTTCTGACAAGTATAAACGGGGCACAGTGACCGATGTGGTGAGTCAGCAGTGTGTCCAGGTTGATAGCGTACCCCGTCACGTTAGGGACCTACGGCCGGCGACACATGTACCACCTTCAGTGGACGATGAGAGTGACTCTGACTCTGAAACGAGTGGGCCATCGCTTTGGTTTGCACCATCCCTATCAAACAGTGACTCTGATATCAGTAGCCTCCACAGAGATGAAGCCTTCCCCGACCATCAGGCGGTGGATGAGAGCTCACGCGAAGACGAGAGCAGCACTGTCCCCCTTCGCAGAAGCACTCGACGGCGGTGATCGCCACCACCCTGCCGTCTCTGTGATCATGAGATCAGGGGGGAGTGTGGAGAAAGAAGTGGCTTACCGTTAAAGTGGCTGCGCGTTTGTGCATGCAAAGCACAAATTGAGAATCAAGATGGCGCCCGCATGCGTTTATGTGGAAAAAAGTCTCGTGGAATCTCGGGGAATCTTGGAGAATCTCGTAACCTGATTCCATAAATAAAGAGAAAAGGAAAGACAGACGATTTTTAGTCACTAAAGCGAACGGACGTATGTAAAAGAAGAGGTAGAAGAAAAGAGTGTGGTGAACGAAACAAACAACGACTCGGTTGAAAGTAGAGTTGTAACGAACACACAAAGTCATACAATCTACAACAGAGAATCCAAACGACCCCGAATTTCTCGAAAAAAAACTCGACTGTTTTTGCAGAACTGATTCAATGTTTAGTCGATAGTAGTCTGTCTC
The DNA here is from genome assembly GCF_053919585.1 of Euprymna scolopes. NCBI lineage: Eukaryota > Metazoa > Mollusca > Cephalopoda > Sepiida > Sepiolidae > Euprymna > Euprymna scolopes. The sequence continues at coordinate 69,459,266 of NC_136492.1, forward strand.
TGATTATTAGAGACGCATTGGATGATGGGAGGAAAGCATTGAACATATTACAAGAACATTATTTATCAAAAGGAAAACCGAAAATAATATCCCTATATACAGAATTAACGTCTTTGAAACGTAACGAGGATGAAACGATTACCGACTACGTCATAAGGGCAGAAACAACCGCCAATGCCTAAAAACTCTCAGGTGAAATAATAAGCGACAGTTAAGTTTACTGGTGTTTTCTATAAATGCAAAACAATCAGAAGCAAATAGATGCATGGTAGCAGAGCGTAGTTCCGATCTACGGACCTCTGCTACCATGCATTTATTTGGTTCTGATTGTTTTGCATTTATAGAAAACACCAGTAAACTTAACAATAAGGTTTAGAATAATTACGTCTAGATTTGAATGTTTCTAACGGAAAATAAAGTTAAACGAAACTGTTCTGTTCGCGGAATGAATTTTACCCTTTCTGAGACCGGTATTTTTCTAATGCTGTCTAAAATAAAACGCACCCGATTAACATGCGTATTTAACAATAAGAATTTTCTTTGAAAACAAAACGTGGCAGACAGCCTGACAGACCGAACATCTTATACTGATGCCTGGATAAATCTGCAAACATAAATCATTTAGTGTAAAAGTCTAATTAAATGCATTTCGGTGTAGCTGCTTATTTTCTTTTCTTTAATGTTCTAAGGTCGGAGCTTGTTTCAATCGGTGGTCGGTTCAAACGCAGCAAAACAGAAAAGAACAAAATGTTTTGTTGTGTTTGGTGGCATTTTAAATGGAAAAATTATGTTTGCCATTTCTAATACAGATAGAAAAAAAAATGAAATTACGTTTAACTTTCTATAATGTTTGTCTGAATGATTAGGCTTTTATAAAAAGTAGATCGTTTTTTTTTTACATAGTCACCATCTCCCACTCTCCCACTCTCCCACTCTCTCCCTCTTTCTGTTCTGACTCTGTATACCTGATTGATTGTCTGTATCTATATATCTGTGTCTATCTGCTTCTTTACGTGTGTGTTTCCCTCTCTTTTTTCTCTCTCTCTCCATATATATAATGTAATATAATATATAAATATGTGTGTGTGTGTATGTAATGTTGTGTCTGAAAAGTATCTGCAGGAAATCTGAAACAGGAGAGCTTATGCATACCAAAGCAATGATAAAAGTAGGCGAAAGTAACAAAATGTAGTCAAATCTCGTTATTTTTTTTTTCAAAACAATAGAGCTTATTTAAAGAATTAAGCTGCGGTTTTTTTTCATTTTTCACTGAGTTGAAATAAATTTATAATGAGATTTGGTAAAATTTTCCATTATTTCGTTCTTCTTTTAACTTTAATAGATTTTGTATTGAAATACCTCCGATAAATATCGAAATCTATAATCGAAAAACTCTGATTGAATAAAGAATAGTCCAATTTTGACTTAAGTTAACACCCTGATACAGACTAATATCACAATTGCATCTGATAAATTTTATTACCGCACAAGAAGACCCTGGCGAATAAAATCAATATGTTCTTTGATAAGAAATGAATGTTTCCGTTTAGAGCACAATTGAAACTTGATATTTTACGTAAGATATTTACTTAATTCAAGCCATTATCTATATATCTATAAAAATGAAAGTGTCTGTCCTGGTCAGTACTAAATGGCTGAACATTTGGTATTTCCAGTTGGTGTATGCGTTCCGCATCTCGGCACTATTTCAAGTCGTCCTGGACTTCTCCTTGCCACTGGACTCAAGCAGTGCCGATTAAAGAGGATGCTTAGTTAGGGGTTGCGCAAGGCTTGCCTCACAATTATACGTGGAGTTGCACCTACAAGAGTATCCTCTGTCTTTGGAGACTAAACGGAGGCACCGATATAAAGTGAAAGTGCCAGGATAGATCTTCCCCTCCCCCAATTTTTTGCAGCACTTTCATGTATCTTTACAAAGATTAAAATCTAGAATCCTTTTCTCAATTTTGATCAAAATCAATTAGATTATTTCGATTCTAACACAATGCCTAAAATTGTAAACTTTAGCTTAAAGAGTTACAAGAACAATCCTAGAATTTAGGAATTTTTACAATTGGTATTCATAACTATGAATCAACTATAAATTCCTATCCCGTTCCGGCTAACCACCTGTCGAAGGCCAGAGGAATAGGCCGAAACGTCCTCAAACAACAACTGTAAAGATGAGGATAACAGTCAGCAAATAATAAAATCTACAAATTACTTATCTCACAAAAGGATTCCAATAATAAAATAGTATGAATCAAGTTTTATACAAATCTGAAACATTTGAATTTTAAGATGGGTAGGGGACGTGTCGATATTATATCTTTCAAAAACTTTTCAAATACTCCGAACAGACTACAATTTGGGAAACAAATATATATATATATCTGGATAATTTGAAATTGTTTCGTAATGTGTTTAAGCGTTTTTTTTCCATTGTTCCTTAAATAAAACAATTTGTGAGATTGTCATAATTTTATTGCAAATTCGATTTTACCACATGTTTGCACTAAACTAACTCTCCCAAATTCCTGTATATTGCTTTCACGTATTTTAAGCATTATTTATGTAGTCTCCAAGATATATTTAGAAATAAAATGAATCGGAAAGTAAATTGTATGGTCGTCAAGATGAAGAGTAAATAAGAAAAAATAGTATTCAAAACATAATAAATTAAAATAATATTACCCTAAGTCTTATAAATTAAAAAGAGAGAATTTGTTTTCTTTCTTTTTCTTTTTCTTGGAAAACATAATTGCTATTATTATTTCCTCAGTACGAATTTTCATATAGGCCATCACCAACTGTTTATCTCTGCTAATAATCTGTGGGTTTCCCTGAGAGTTAGTTGATAAAATGTTTTCTCGAATTTCCAGTACTCTCTATCTCTTTCCATAACCTTTGCAAATGATTTTGCATTTTTTGCAACAGCTGTTTACCATTGATTTCTCACAAGCAACAGCCATTTTTCTTCACTGGAATTGGGATGGCAAAAAACATCCACAAGGTCCAGTTCTCATCACACCTATCTAGTGAGAGTCTGATTAGTGCTTTCTCTCCTATATAGTATAGTGAAAACTGTGTTTGTATTTTTTCCAAACACCCCCCATATATATATATACATATATATACATACATATATATATATATATATATATATATATATATATATACACACACAGTGGTCAAGGTCAAGGTGAACATGTCAGTCATCGTCAGTAATGTAAATTTGGTAAATTGGATTACTTAAGAGGATGGCTCATCAAGAATTTGTTCACGTTGGACTTGAAGATGACCAAATTGTAGTCAGCTGTAAAGCAGGAAAACACACAGCTATGCCATGGTCTGGACAGCAGTTGGGGTAGCAAAGATGACCTGGCAACCAGTTTTCTCCAGCCATGCTGATTTTCTACCATTCCTAAGCATGTTGCTCAACACAAGCACTGTCCACTCTCTAATATTGTCCTCTGACTCCTTTCTTTGTCTGCCTCCCCTTCCCCGCTTGTACAATTCCTTGCATATAATAAAATAAGTCTGCAAACGAAGTATAGTGAAAAATGTGTGTGTATTTTTTCCGAACACCACACACACACACACACACACACACACATATATATATATATGAGGATTGCAACGTCTTATCAGATGAGTGCCACTCCCTCAGACACCTAAAGTCCATGCACCCAAAAATGACTTCCATCGCCACAGGACCATTTTAATAGACTAATGCCTGAGGGAGTATCTATACACAAATGATGTTACAGAGTCTTAGCTTTGTACGACAGGTAAGCCTCCCTCTCGATTCAAAATGTTGAGATCCAGCAACAAGCAAAAGCAAGATAGCCAGCAACAAGTTAAACTGCAGACCAGCTTAATGCGGGTACTGGTCTCCACCTTTATGTTTTTTTTTAAATCAGAGATTTGCTTCTCATAGAAAGGTTGCCTTCACCACGACTTACGGGAGCCCTCTCCACCCCAACACACACACACACACACACACACACACACACGATGGATATATATATATATATATATATATATATATATATATATATATATATATATATATATATATATATATATGAAATAAAATGGAGGTGGAAGGATCTGGATTTTCCAGCCGAACATCGAGTATCCAGGTCCCTCCACCTCCATTTTATTTCATATCGTCGGATTTAATCCAGCTCAACAATCATATATATATATATATATATATATATATATATATATATATATATATATATATATATATATATATATGATGGATATATATATATATATATGTATATATATATATATATGATGGATCTTTTACTTTTTCAAGTTTACTAATATAGAAAATCGCAAAACTAAAATGAAAGACACACCAAAGAGTTTAACAGAACATGAATCAATATTTGTTTGAATTTAGTAATATAAGAAAAGGGTGCTTTTTATTTCATTTTCATGGCTAAGTTAATGACTATCATTACTATATTCGCACAATAAAATAAATATAAAATGAAAATTTGGTTTTAAAATAAAAGCATCTATTTTAATATTACAAGAAATCCATTTTTAGTCTAATGTGCTTAATGCATTTTTGGTGCCTAATGCACCTTTTAGATAAAGTATTAAAAGTAGTCTAAGTTTTTAGCGTGTCGAAATGTATTCATGCGTATGTATTTGTGGGTAACTTGGCCAGAAGTCTTCATTTCAATTTGAAATTGTTCTAATTAATTATATATATATATATATATATATATATATATATATATATATATATATATATATATATGTGTGTGTGTGTGTGTGTGTGTGTGTGAGTGTGTGTGTGTGTGTACTACTTACAAATGACTTATTAAGTTAACAACGTGTTGCTAAATTTTCGTTTATCTCTTCCATCTTCTCCATCTAGGTTTCGTATACTCACACTTATTTCAAACGAAATATACCACTCTGCCCGCCTCGCTCTCTCTCTCTCTCTCCTTTTGTTTATTAATAGTCGAAGTTAATAAGAAAGTGATATATGCCTAGGGGAATATAATCAGTATAAATTAATCAGATGAAACGAGATTTCGCCCACAGAGTAAGTCATAAGAAGTTTATTCTACGAGGGGTGTGCAATAAGTAATGCTCCTGATCCACTTCCAGTTGTCTGATCTAGCTGAACTTTTGCATGTGCAATTATTTATATCTCTACGGGTTATGTGGCAAATTACAGCTCTGAACTAATTGTAGTTTCTGTTTTGCAGGTGTTTGAAATGTCGAGAAGTGATCCGGTTTTTGTATTTGAAAGGACACACACCACAGGAGACTTTTGATGAAATTAAAGAAACTTATGGTGATAATGCCCGATCATATAACCTTGTAAAACGCTGGCATTGTGAATTCAAACATGGCCAGAAGTCTGTGGAAACAGCTCCCAGATCTTGTCGCCGCCCTTCTGCCATTGATGAGGCAGCTGTCCGTCAAGTTGAGGTTGCCATTTTGGAAGATCGGCGTATTACTATTCGCCAAATAGCCCAAGATGTCAAGATTAGTACAGGGTCTGTGGAAACTATTATTCCTGAACATTTGCATATGCATAAGGTGCCTGCTAGATGGATTCCCAGGTTGCTCGCACCATTTCAGAAGCGAGAACGCGTCGAGTGCTCGAGGGTGAATTTGGAGATGTGCCAAGAAGATGAGTCAAAGTTTTTCAAAAGACTGATTACACAGGATGATCCAGAGACAAAAGCCCTGTCAATGCAGTGGAAGCACTTGGATTCACCACCTCCAAAGAAGGCAAGGGTGCAGCCCTCCGCTGGTAAGGTCATGCTCACAGTCTTCTGGGACTAGGACGGAGTAGTGATAACAGATTTCCTGGCAAAGGGTACCACAATTACAGGAGCCTATTATGCTTCACTTTTGAGGAAATTAAGGGAAGCTATCAAAATCAAGAGGCGGGGCAAGATCAGCAAAGGTAATCATCTCCTGCAGGATAACGCTCCGGTCTACCACTCGTATGTCGCCAGATCAGAAGTATGGGCGTGTGGTTATGAAATCCCTCCCATCCTCCCTACTCTCCTGACATTGCACCCTCTGACTTTCACCTCTTCCCAGGCATGAAGTTGTTTTTGAAAGGAAAGCGTTTCCCAGATGATGCAGCCTTGATTTCTGAAGTCACGTCGTGGTTGGAGGACCAACTTGGGGTATTCTACAAAAACGGTCTCCAGAGCTGCATCAAACGATGGGAGAAATGCATAACTCTGTTGGTTCCTGTGAAGGGGAAAGACTAATAACTGCGCCAAGTTTCGTTGCTCTACTCCTATGGGAAGTGGGTCAGGGGCGTTACTTATTGCACATATACAACACGTATACAACGGTACAATATAACCAATAAGATGTTGACACTGGAACATATCTTGAATGGCGTAGTATCAAGATTAACTTACTCCCCGCTGGGTTAGCGTTTTCTCGCGTCTTTTATGGACCGAGTAATCCATTTTCAGGTGGTTTCAAGATTTTCCACTACACGAGAAAGCAACACTAATATATTGGAATTGTCTATTATAAACAAGTATAAATATCGACTCTAAGAGAAATACTATTTTTCCCGGAGGAAGAAAGGAGAAGAGAGAAGCAGAAAGAGAAAGACAAAAGGATAGAGAAAACGAAAACAGAGAGAGAGAGAGAGAGAGAGAGAGAGAGAGAGAGAGAGAGAGATAGAGATAGAGATAGAGAGAGAGAGAGATAGAGATAGAGAGAGAGATAGAGAGAGAGATAGAGAGGGAGGGGATTTGATTTGATTTGAAACGGTAACATTTAAGGTCTTCGCAATGTCCTCTGAAGACTTTCCGGATTTGAATGACAGTTCTTTTCGCTAAATCAGGGGGCCTATTGTCAAAAGTAATCTTCAGGTTAAACTTTAACCATATACACAGGAAAAAGATAAAAATTCATGAAAATTCACTAAATACAGGTAATAATAATAGTAAGTTGGAATGGTAAATATTGAACACCCTGTATACATGTGTATGCGTGCGTATTATTGTTGCTTTGTCCGTTGCATTGTTTTGATTTGAAATAGTATACAGTGTGCCGTTCGTTCTCACACAGGACATTATATTACATGATGGAACTGCCTTTTTTAATAGACTTTTTTGCGATTTTTATATGACGCAGCACAAGAAATTACGAGCAAATTTGCATCTTTTTTCGATCTTTAATAGCTCTCGGTTTCCACGTTGCAGTAGGTTTAAAACTTGATAAAAAAATGGTTAATCGTGTTTGCAGCATAATCAATAGGCATTGCATTGAATGTCAAATATCACACAATAAACAAACACGAATGCTGCTTCTGTAATCTGTCCAAACTAAAGACCCATGGCGCGGAAATCAAAGCCTCTTACTTATAACCTTCCGAAAGGAATAAATTAAGACAACACTCTTAGGAGCTGAAGGTGCTTTATTCAATTTTATTTTTGTTTAAATTATGGAACTGCAATATACGAGAGATATACGATAGATATATATAAATAATTGCTGTTTAATTATATCTTGTACGCGCATTTCAATTTAACATGTTCATACGTAGCTATTTTCAAAGAACCCAAGCTCTTTCTTCTCCCCCTCTCTCTCTTCATGTGAGGTCATATTCTCTTCCGTTAATTCTCACAATCTAGTAATCCTTACCGAGGCTTCAGCAAGTAGACTCCAAACGATTTTTCATTTTCTGATTTTCTCAGCTAACCAATTGATATACTAGTGGGTTTACTCACTTACTATTTGAATATTTAATAAAAAAAATACTATTAAAGTCAGTGTAATGTGTGGGAGTCTGTATAAAACGGAGGGCATATAAATCGTGTATATATTTATATTATTGTCTTGTTTATATGATTGTACGCGAGTGTATATTATTATTTTTTTTAATTTTTGGCAACATTTTATTCGAGAGTATTTTTTCCCTCTTGGAATGTTGCACGCTGGTCCATCGTTCCTTACATGTGATAGACCTTAGACCTCTCACTTCCCCAGGTACTTCGAGCCATTACGATGGGTCGGTTCCTCAATTTTAACTCCTCTCCCCGACAGCCTAACTGCAGCTAATTTCCACGTATCTCAAAAAGATCATACTCTCCTCTAAGCGACATCATTAGTGTACGTCACTAAGATGATCACCTGATGCATTTAAATTGTTTCTAAGTTGTCGACTAAATTGTTATGATAACATTTTAAAGTAAACATTCCTGTTAACTATCAAATATAAATAAATATTTTTTCTAAATATGTTTTTTTTTAGTATTCCAAAACATATTTTAGATTCCAAAACTTGTAGGCTTGAATAATCATAATAATCATCGACCATCACACTAATCAGCGTTGTCCGGTCAGTATTCAATATTACCTGTAGGTGTACATATAACTTAATAAAGGTAAATAAGCGACTTAATAGATAGATCTTGAAACGTATAAATAATACAATTAGTAATACATTATAACGAAAATAAATAAGATAAAAATGAATGTCCGTTACAAGAAAAATGTTTAACTTAAAGTAGAGTTTATTTAGGAACATTTATAGAATATCTCTCTCTCTCTCTCTCTCTCTCTCTCTCTCTCTCTCTATATATATATATATATATATATATATATATATATATATATAGGAAACATCTATATAATAGATACTGGTGCTGATTTTAAGGCTAGAAGTACAAACCATAAAACATCTACGTTCAGCGACCCCCCCCGTTTATCTCCCAAAATACCCAGGGAACATCAAATCCTGTTGAAAATGAACAAACAGTGCAGTTTTAGGCCTTAACATATGTAAGTTTTAGTTCTGCACCATGCAAAAGAAGAAATGACTAAGTCCATCATTTGCCCCCACACCCATTTAGCCCCAAAAGTTCCCAAGCCATTAACATATTTAAATTTGAGTTCAGCACCATGCAAAACTGCTAAATAGACATACAAAGAAAAATTTGGACAAATATGGTAAAATAGTCTCCAAAATGGAGTGTTTCTATTAGCCCTAAAAGAGCCTCTGGGCACATCCAAGAATTATCGCGAAGTATAGACAAACAAAATTATATAGAAATCAGTTACTTACAACTTTTCAGGAAGTTTTATAAAAATCCAAGACATCAATTTTTTTAAATAAGAACAAAAGTATAAATTTTAGCCATTTTAACCCGAAAGGCATCCCTAGGGGGGGAAATCCATTCTGTTATTTTTTTTGACTCATATCATGTTTAATGTTTGTGTAACATTTCAAAAATTCCAAAGCATCGTTATTGAGAAAAGTGCGGGCAGACGAACGGACGAACGGACGAGGATTAATTTACAGGTCCACTCTGTTTTTGTCGAGAACCAATAAATATTGACACTTTAAACAGTTCACATTGATTAAAGTAATAACGTAGCGATGCTTCCATATGATTCCATAAGTAAACTTTTATAAACTTACTTTCTTGTATGACATAACAATTGAACCATTCCCGGCTATATATAGAACTAATATTACTTTAGATCATTTAATAATTGTGATTAAATAAAGCTAATTTAATACGTAGTTTATATTCATAAACTGCAGTAAAATGTTGTAATTCAATCGAACTCGATTATACTTTGTAATTAAGCTTATAATTAAGTTACTATTAATGAATAATATATATCATATCTGTTTCACTTCCCCTAGTTTTATAAGGATGAATTCATAATGTTTAGAAACTCAATAAAGCGTTAATTTGCATACTTGTATAAGCGTGATATGATTTATGGATAGATATTTGATGCGTGTGAGTGATATATATATATATATATATATATATATATATATATATATATATATATATATATATATATATATTTATATAAAATGGGTTAATAAATTCCAACGAAAGAAAGATGTATATTTAAATAAGGGAGTAGTCACCAACAAAGAAAGATGTATAATGTTAAAAAATACACATTGTTGGTGACTACTCCCTTATTTAAATATATATATATATATATATATATATATATATATATATATATTTCAGAATGTGAGAGATTATATATAATTATTTCCACAGCTCAAAGAACGCTGCAGCCCACAAGAGCCACGCCAGCCAACGAACCGGAAGTCTAAGACTAGAGTTTCGTCCAGCTGGATGGTGTCGTCCTTTCAAGTTCAAACCCCTACTTGTGAGACATCGGCTTGGGGATCAGCTGGGTGGATGACCACGCCCATTGTCGAGATGAAATAGGTCTATTCCACAACTTGATTCGTCGCGGTTTTCTTGATCTGTGTTGGTTAATAGAATAGTAGTATTGCAAATTGTAACCTCATAATCTGTGTATATGAATACTTAATATATTAGTCAATCTATTGGATATTTAATATATAGTGAGATGTATGTATGCGGGCTTTAGTTTTCTATGTCAAGTCGATGGAGTGTGTATGTAGTTGTGTGTCTGTCTGTGTGACTCTAGTCTAAGATTTCCCGCTAGTGATTGGAGTATATGGAGTCTGGGCACGAGAGAGTAGTAGATAGGTAAGTTTCCTGCATGTATGTTATGCATATATATATAATTGCCACTTTGATGCTTATACTGTAATTTCTATTTGATATAGGGTTAGAATTCTAACTTTAAGCTTAGGTGATCAGTTTACTCTTTTTCTTATAAATGTTTATTTGCCGAAATCGAATCACAGAGTAATATCAGTTAATAAAAATGACTGATTGTATTAGATCTAAACCTCCCTAAAGTAAAAGTGAAACCCGATATATGTTTAAAAAAAGTGAGCGTATGTGCAACGAGCTTTAAGTTGGTTGTTTGGTTGTTTTTGTTTTACGGCATATCAACCCTTTTCGGGTTATTTAATGCTGAATCCAAAGATTTTGAAGAAAAAATTTTTTTAATAGAATATATTTGTTGTTTTCACGTCGGTTTCTATTTAACCTATAGTTGGGACCCTAACAGGTACTACCACTCCGGGTCAGAGTGGACCTGGGAGCAATGTTAATTAAAGGGTGGCTCCACACTCCCAAAAGCCCACAAGCTGGGGCCTCACCACTGGATATAGTTTAAGATCATATCCAGGACCCCCATTGAGGGACTTTTACCCTCTGCAGGGGGGCAGTCGGCGTATTCTAATGCCCCACCGACAGGGCCAACGAGCTTTAAGAGATATGTGTAGTGGAAGACCTTTGCACGGACTCATCAAATGATGTAGATAGATTGCTGTTTTTTTTTAAAATTATGAGTATCATGTAGATTATTTTCAAAGCGTAGTAATAATCTGGATGATATTATATTATATGATCTAACAATTATGTGTTGTGAATGATTAAGTTTTTTAATTGGACTAATAATCTCGAACCGCAATTGAAATTAGAATTTGCTATTAATTAATCGAAGTAAACGAAGTAAATTTTAATCTTAAACATCTAAACAACTGTATAATATTGATACCGTGATTTATAAATATACAGTTGTTTATATTTTTAATGTAAATTTAATCTCGAATACGATTGTAGTTTTTATGGAGCTAGATAAATGAATTTAATCTTAAAAGTAACATTAAAACAAATATCTACTAATAAAACAGATTAATTAATATAGACAAATAAAATTTATCGCAGAGAATTGGAGATTAGTATTAATAAAACTGAATTATTAATATAGAATTTTTAGATTTTGTTTTACTATGTATAATAATAATAATCTCAAATATGAATATAGTTTATTACAGTCAAAATACAAAAAAATAACCGGTATCAAATTAGTAACCAGTGATTTGAGTGGCAATATATGAACATTTGACTGTGCGAGCGAAAACTCCTCCGTTTTTATTTTATTTCTGATTAATAACAATCACATATTAAACTGAATTTAATATTAGAAACTATAAATCGATTGAACATGAAATAAACTATAAATTCTTTCGATAATTAATGAAACTTTGTTTATTCCGTCAATCATTTCAAATCTACTCATAATATTCTTTGATATTAATTCTTAATTATAGTCTTCAAGTGACCTTCAGCTTTTGTAATGTAAGCTCATTAGTAACTTCTTTAAACATTGATCAATGACTGACCTAAATCACTGATGAAGCAGATTTTAAACTTTACTCTTTGTTATTAAAACTATTTTCGTCACTTGATTTATTATATATATATATATATATATATATATATATATATATATATATATATATATAATCACGTTAACACACCGGTTCCCGTTAAATCACCGGGGTCAAACATCATTGAGCCTGGTCAATACTAAAATGGATGACCATTTGGGAATATCAGGTGCTGTACTTGCTGATCTCGGCATTGTTTCTAGTCGTTCTGGATTCCACTGGAACCAAGAATTATCATCTCAGGAGAGTAATGGTTAGTAATTGCGCAACCCTTGCTTCAAAATTCAGTACTTATTATGCAGCTTCTCCCTTCCATGGGTAATTAGATGATCCTCGTCGTTCCCATATACGAAAATCTGTATATATGATATACGCCTTTATTTAGATAATCTCGTCCATCTATCCGTGTATCTGTGTTGCTGTTTTCTGTACCTACGTCCATACACAAGTTCTAATCTGTTCATCTAATTATTACATAATTTAAAATTGATTTTCTCCCAATCTGTTCCTATCAATTACCTATCGATCCTTTCAGCAGTATGCTTATATGTATTCGCCATAATAAAGACAGATGCAAAGAACTAATGAGACGCATATATTTATTTATCGATCGATAATATCGACAAAACTAAATGGGTAAAACTTAGAATGCAGCAATAATGCACCCATCTAATAGCCATTTTCCCTCTTCAGTAAGTCTTATACATTCGTCTGTGTGTGCGCATCCGTGATGAAAACCGAAGTTCGGTCTGTCGAGGCAGCAGTCAATCTATTGATGAAGCTTTCAATTCGCTTAACTCGTCCACCCTTTTTAAAGCAGTCATTTCAGCCGAGTTTATCTTTAGTGCAACTCTCTTCACTGAATAGAAAACTAGTCTCGGCTATTGTAATGTAATAGCTTACAATGTTATATAAATGGACGTGAAAGTTTTTTCATTATCACATTTATATTCCTATCGAAATGGCTGATTGTTATTGAAATCAATAATACAATAGAGATCAAAGACCCGAACAAAGCCATTTTTATATCTAATTTGCATAACTATTTTTAAACACTTTATAATAAATTAGCGGAACATGTGAACTTGTAAAGATGTTTTTTTTTTCTGTTTCGTCTCAATAATGATAAAAACGGAAGAAGGGTATACACCATAATCACGGCGCTACACAGGTTCCCATTAGATCATAGAAGTTAAGCAATGTTTAACCTGGTCATTACTAAAATTGGTGATCATTTGGGGAATTCTAGGTGCTAGATGTACTCTTCGCTATTCTTGGTATTGTTTCCAGTCATCCTGGTCTTCTCGCTGTCTCAGTGCCAATTCAAGAGAGGCGTGGTTGATTATTGCGCAACCATTGCTTCACACTTACACCCTTCAGGGGTATCCATTGTAATTTCGACACTGAACTGAAGCGATGATAAAGAGGAGTAGGAGGAGGAAAAATAGCAATTTGTAGTTTTATTGTCCTGTTAATAGAGGGTGGAACGATAAAAGTGTCGCTCTAAAGAAAACAACACTATAGCTTTATTTTCAAACGTTTATTGAAAAAATCAATTCATGTAACTTGATTATGTAGTAGAACTGACATTTATTCAATGTAGTCGCCTTCAGTGCCAATCACCACCTCGATACAGGTCTAGAACTTGGAGCATGCCTTTTCCACAAGCATCGGCGGAAGCTGGGAGAGCACTCGGCGGATGGCGGCGATCAGGCTGGCTTCGGTGTTGTGTGAGGTCATGCTTGTGATATGCTCGACGTATGACCAAACAAAGTAGTCCAGCGGGTCCAAGTCGACGGAGGAAGGAGCCAATGAGAAAAGTCGTAGCACGCCTTCTGAAGTCAAGCCTGGGTCTCTTTGAACTTGTTGGTCGGCACCGAGTCCTGCTGCTACACCCAGGGTGTGCCAGCGACCAGATGATTGTAATAGTGGATCATCACACTCTTCAGCACATCTAGGTACACTTTAGTGTTGACTTTCAAGCCGACTTCGAAGATGTGAGGTGGCATGATGTGGCCACACTTTAAACCACACCCAAAGACCATAACCCTGGCCGAAAACTTTGTTTTTATCACCCTGGGCACGTCCCTGTTATTCGTGGCAATCCAGCAATGTATTTTGATGGTGCTGGAAATGGCCCTGTTGTCATGGATCGGTAGAGAGCATGAGTTGTACAGCGGCGCATCTCAGGTCTCGCTCGTTGAACATTGTGTCACTTTCAGACATGGTAGAATGCTCCTGTCGCTCTGAGGATGTGTACATATCTGGTTAACTAGTACATGATCTGGAACCAAAAAAAAGGAAACCGGTTTTCATCAAACGAAAATGGAATCATGTCGTCTTTTCTAAAGCAACAATCATATCATTCCACCCTCTATATGCAATAGTTTTGTCGATATTCACAGTAATTTAATAAAGTGACTTAATTAAAATAAATGATAAATTACCAAAATCTTTCTTGATATGTTCATTCATCATCAAGTTATACTTTTAAAAAGAATACTGAGTTAGATTAATTTCTTGCGGATGAGGATTAGTTTTTTTCCCTTATAGTCTCTAAATGTATCATTTATAATCTGTGAGGTGACGGGTACCTACTCCACCGTTACCCGGGCATACAGCAAAGTCCTGACCTTAACACTTAACCTTGAGCTTAAAAATAGTGTGCACCAATCCCTAGGTAGGAGACCATCATCATGCCAGGTTTGGTCATGATCAGTTCAGTAGTTTGGGCTGTAGGAGAGTATATGTGCATAGGCTATTACCTTGACCTTTGACCGTAACCTTGAAAAATGGTGTACATTATCCCTTAGTGAGGGATCATCATCATGCCAGGTTTGGTCATGAACAGTCCAGTCGTTTGGGCTGTAGGAGAGTAGCGCGCGCGCACACACACACACACACACACACTTTACGTTACTACTTTATATAAAGGTAGTTTACTTGAAGCATTGCTGGTAACTAGACCTGATAATTATACAAAGATCCAGCACGTAATTTATTCGGAAATAGATAAATGTCTATGGCATATATTTTAATGAAATCTCTGGCATCTTTATTTTGGCAATTACATTTTTAAAACAAGAGATGGGTACTTTTGTTTGATAATAACACATGTTTTATGGTCTTGTAAATAACATTTTTTTAAAAACATTCATTCATGTAGAGATATTTTATATAGTTTAGACCCACAGAGTGAATGAGGTATTTTGTGAGTGAAAAACTAGCTTTGGAAATAGACAAAGTGGATGACCCCCGTTCGCCTTTGACTTCGTGCGTATTGTTTCAAGGACTCTCCCTCATTCTTTATATACAAAATTAATAAAGTATTGTATGAAAAATGGGTGGGTGGGTCCCCAGCAATAAAAATACATTTTCAGTTTTTGTAACAGTTTACATATAAGCGTTCGCCAACAGCATTTACAGATCAATATTTTTTATTCGTTAATTTTTTAATCATTGTCTCGAGTTTTCGCGATAGCCTGATGTATTAACTCTGATGTAATTTCGAGGAATATTGATATAGTAGTTCATCTTGGTGTATTTTCAAGAGTTATTATTTCTAATATTCGATCTCTGCATCGAGTTGTTATCTATACTATTAATAAAATTCTACATGTTTATTTACTTATTTATGTGCGTGTGTATATATACAAATAAACTTTCGAACAGATGCACTGAATTAATTTTTTTTTCCTAAAAGGCGTGAGTTCTTAGATTGCCCTTATATATATATATATATATATATATATATATATATATATATATATATATATATAAATATATATTTATATATATATATATATATATCGTTGAGCACTTTCAGTTGAATTAAAAAGTCGGTCAATTTAGCTCTTATGCGTAGATCATCGTATAACGATTTGATCACTGTCTGTCTGACGTAATGAACATTTAAATTAAAATGTTTAAAATTCAACGCTATTTCACACGGTTAATGGTAGCCGAATGGATACGGCCTCCGCTAATCGAGCCAGAGATGTCTCGTGTCGCGGGGTTCGAATCGTTCGACTGGTAGTAATCGTGACACCCTGCACTGAAGAATCCCGAAAGGATGAAACACTAGTGTCTGTAGGTAAAAATAATTATGACTGCCCCCTTAAGAAATTCGTTTCTTATCGTTGAGCACTTTCAGTTGAATTAAAAAGTCGGTCAATTAAGCTGTTATGCGTAGATCATCGTATAACGATTTGATCACTGTCTGTCTGACGTAATGAACATTTAAATTAAAATGTTTAAAATTCAACGCTATTTCACACGGTTAATGGTAGCCAAATGGATACGGCCTCCGCTAATCGAGCCAGAGATGTCTCGTGTCGCGGGGTTCGAATCGTTCGACTGGTAGTAATCGTGGCACTGAAGAATCCCGAAAGGATGAAACACTAGTGTCTGTAGGTATTTAATTATTATAGTAAATATATATATATATATATATATATATATATATATATATGTGGTTCGTAACGAACAATGCCGAGTCACACAAAAACGCCGAAATAAAGGGTTTGGGGCCGTTCGTGCAATTGTTGAAAAAGTTACCTGCCCATGGCAACGTAATTTAGCACTGTCTGTATACAGTCGCGATAACATCTTTCGGCATACGGAGAGGACTTGCGGCGCAATTGATAACGCCTCTGACTACGGATCAGATGATTACTAGTTCGAATCCTGGCAAGTTCGTAATAATTTCAACCATCATTTTATCCAACGTTTACTCATTATTCTTACTCTTAGTTAGGGTATTTTTTTTATTTTTTCAGTCGTTTTGTTTTGTACATATGAGAACTTCCCATACTCCGAGTTCATAGGGTAAGCGTTGATAGTAAAACTATGTTGAGTGTACTTGATGTTGAGTGTACTCTTTTTTGCGCTTGACTCGGCATTGTGTGTGCCGACAGGGCGCAGTCGCTAGTTTCTAATATTCTGTTTTGTTTATTTCATGCATAGTTTTGGCGGGATATAATTGAATCTGTTATGTAAGTGGGTTCATATTTATCGTTTGTATTAGCGAGTTAATGTAATGTAGAATAAATAAGGTGTGGTTTAATCCGATATTTATGCGGATGAATAATTATTGATTTTATTAATTTATTATTTTAACATTTTTTGTGATTATGATTTATTCTTTTCTCATTTAATTATCAAATTGTGGAAGAATGACATACATAGGTGTGTATTGTATAATCGTCAATTGATATTGTTATGTAAACGAACAGCAGCTACATAATTCCTTAAATTATAAAGTAATTTTTTGATATTAATACCTTAATATTTAAATGCTTTTTAAACCTGATAATTTATCTCACTTTTCATTATGACGGTTATGTTGTCATAGAAGCTTAACACTTATTTAAAAAAAAAATTTTTTTTACACAGTGATCACCACTTATCAAGGCCCGGAAGCCACTCAGGGATAAGGGTTATTGCAAGTACATTACGTTAGTGTGGAGATTTGATGAAGTGTTTACTTAAGGGGGCGGTTCATTAGGAATTTGTTAACGTTGGACTTGAAGACATGCAAGTTGTAGTCAGGTGGGAAGCAGGCAGACGGAACAGAGTTCCACAGGCGTGCAGTTCTAAGAAAGAAGCTTTGTTCATGGAATCCACGTTTTGATTTAGGCACAGATAAAGAGTGGGGGAAATTTTTCACAGTGGATTCAGCTAGACGGGTGTTTTTCGTGAAAGATTGGCGAGGTGGGACCAGAGATTGGAGTTCAGACGAGCACCTGCCATGGAAATAACTATAAAACAAGGATAGGCTCGCAACGTCTCTTCTGTGGGAGAGAGGTTGCAGGGTAGAGAAAAGGGCACCCCCACTAAGCCACGAAGTCTATTTTGTACTCTGTCAAGGCAGGATAGGCTGTTTTTAGCAGCTCCTGCCCAGATATGGCAGCAGTATTCCATCCTTATGTTTTTAAAGCGTATCAATGTATTCATATATTGCTTTTATGGCCATTTATCTTTATAAGAAAATTAAGGAACAGAAAAGTGTTAACATGTATAAATTAATTAAAGAATCTCTACAATTATATAAATGCAACTTTGTCCGTGTGCGTATGTGAGTTCGTTCCTTATAGACTCAGAAACGGCTGAACAAACTTTAGTGTATAAGTCTGGGAGTGATCTTAGTTAAGTTTTCTCTCACAATACCCCTGATATTATCGATAACTGAAACTGTTATTTTAATTTATCTATAATCGGTAAAGCCATTTTCCATGTCGTCGCTTAGCAATAAGGATAGAACAATGGGCCGTGAAAATTCTACGGAGGTAAGTTGATAGCGTGTTTTTTTTTTTTTTTTTTTGCATAACGTGGTCTGTAGGTTTAAACTCCGCACGTAAATTTCTTAAATTTTTTTCATTAACAGCAAAGAATTATATAAGTCTTGCAAATGTACGTGTTTTTTTTTGTTTTGCATGACGTAGTCTGTAGGTTCAAACCCCGCACGTAAATTTCCTGATGTTTTTTTTTTCGTTAACTGGAAAGAATATTATATAAAATAATCTTATAAAAGAAACAGTAGGTTCTCTAGAGTGCAATGTAGAATAACATATATTTTGGATTAAGTTACTGCATGGAGGTATGTAAAGCTTCCTCCCGGGCGATTTCACGGATTTCGATGACAATAAAAATATAGGAGTGTGAAATATTCGTTGATCATCATTCAATCCCGGGCAACGTCGGGTCTCCCTGCTAGTAAATCAATAAAAATAAAAGTTTACACATTTTAAAAATGTAAACATATATCAGAACTAAGGAGTAAAAATGAAGATAAATATATACATACATGATTAAGAATCGTCCAACATCATTTAAAATTGTTTAAACCATAAATGCTTAAGAATTTCAGATAATAACGTTAAGGTGGATATAGATTTTAGGCTGGTTGGTTGTTTTTGTTTTACGGCATATCAACCCTTTTCGGGTTATTTAATGCTGAATCCAAAGATTTTGAAGAAAAATTTTTTAATAGAATATATTTGTTGTTTTCACGTCGGTTTCTATTTAACCCATAGTTGGGACCCTAACAGGTACTACCACTCCGGGTCAGAGTGGACCTGGGAGCAATGGTAATTAAAGGGTAGCTCCACACTCCACAAAGCCCACAAGCTGGGGCCTCACCACTGGATATAGTTTAAGGTCATATCCAGGACCCCCATTGAGGGACTTTTACCCTCTGCAGGGGGGGGGGCAGTCAGCGTATTCTAATGCCCCACCGACAGAGCCATAGATTTTAGGGATTAATATATATTTAAGTTAAAGAGTAATGATATAATAAATAATGAAACTTATCCTATGTCTTCCTATATATCTATAACTTAAAATAAAGTCCCAAAATATATATACCTATGCACTTATAAAAATATAATGCATTAACAATTGTACCAGTTACACAGAGTTAAGATAATTATGAGAATGACACGAAAATAAGAAATCGAAATCAGAGTAATATGATCAAAATAAAAAGATAAAAAGAAAATTTTCTTGTAGATAACTTGGGGTAAAATATATAAGAATAAAGATATATCACTGTTATAAGATATTAAATGATATATACGGTATAATCACACTGAAACACCGATTCCCGTTAAATCACCGAAGTTAAGCAACGTTGAGCCTGGTCAGTACTATAATGGTTGACCATTTGGGAATTTCAGGGGCCGTTTGTGCTCTCCACTTATCTCGCATGATTTCCAGTTGTCTTGAACTTTTCCTTGCCACTAGACTCAAGCAGTGCCGATTCAGGAGCGGTATTGTTGAGGATTGCTCAACGCTTGTCTCACAATTTCACGCGCAGCTGGCCTTACAGGGGGCATCCTTTGTCTTTCGAGATTGAACGGAGGCTTTCACTTCAAATAATATAATAATTAAGCAGTTAGAATAATCAAGACTGAAACAATAATCAGATGATAAAACAATGAGAATACGATTGTAATGCGAAAGGATATTCAGAGTGGAATAAGCAAGGTAGTTACATAAAAAGTTACATAAAAAGTTTATATATTAGACATAAATATATTATGTTCAGGTTGCTAAAATGGATGTAGAAAAATGAATGTAATACTAGAAATAACATGAAAATCAAATTAATAAATAAAAACTGTGATAATTTATTTTATATAGTTCATAATAAGTGAAGAAATATTTTTAAATTACAGAGAAATAACATCGTATAACCTTAAGTATTAAAGTTAATATTGAATTTATTGAAGATTATTTAAAATGCTAATAAAATATGACGTCCTGGATATGACCTTAAACTATATCCAGTGGTGAGGCCCCAGCTTGTGGGTTTGGGGAATGTGGAGCCACCCTTTAATTGCCATTGCTCCCAGGTCCACTCTGACCCGAAGTGGTAGTACCTGTTAGGGTCCCAACTATGGGTTAAATAGAAACTGACTTGCAAAAAACAAATATATTCTATTAAAAAATTTTTTTTCTTCAAAATCACCGGATTCGGCATTAAATAACCTGAAAAGGGTTGATATGCCGTAAAACAACCAACCAACAACCAACCCAGGTCCACTCTAACCCAGACTGGTAGTACCTGTTAGGGTCCCAACTATGGGTTAAATAGAAACCAACTTAAAAACAAAACAAAACAAATATACTCTATTAAAAAAATTGTTCTTCAAAATTACTGGATTCGGCATTAAATAACCTTCATATATCGTAAAACAAAAACAACCAACCAACCAGTAAAATATGATTTATAATGCCTACAATTAATAGATCTTTCGCGCTTTTTATTTAAGAGCTTATCTCAATCCTTAAATCACCAGTGTATAATTTTTTTTTTTATTAAGACAGAAATAAGCAGGATGAATTTAAAGATAGGCAAGTGTTAGTTTTCTTTAAAATTCTCCGTTTTACAAATGACGTTAAGTTTTGGTTAAGTTTTCCCTGTAGAATATACAGAATATAGAAAGTGATGTTTTATTTGCATAGTTACGATAAAAAAAAACAAAAAAAAAACAGTATTCTTGGCCGGGGAACCTTTTCCTAAACGTATTACCAGCCATGCCAACATGATATTTACTCATATTCGGGGTTTCTTTAGAAGAAATTGTGGCTTTATACACTAGGGAAGTTGTTAAGCAGTTTCGACTAAGTAGGCATTCCGATTTCTTAATACATAATTAAGTGTATTTACATACGTTTAGATTTCTACCATTCCAAATTTTTTAATGTTTTTAATTAGTTTTCCAGTTTCTTACTACAATTATCGCTTGATTTGACTCTATTTTTTATTGAATCTTTAATGTAGGATATTATTAGATGGGAAACATTTGATGAGATTCAGAAATTTAAGAAATGCAAGTCTGGTTAAGTAAGACAGTAAGTGTTTTTAAAGATTGAAATTACTGGAAGTAATATGAATAAAAAGGATAGCGCAACATAAACAAAATAGCTTTTAACACGAGTAGTAATATATTAATCATATCCAATAATTACCAATCAATATACATAAATATTTAACTTACAGCAATACAATTAAAATAAATACTATAAATACTTTAAAATAGACTTTATCACACCTCGTCTTTTTTACTTCTCTCCCTAACAGAAAACTTAAGTTACACTAAATAAAATTAAACAAATAATTAAAAACCAAACGAAAATAAAACAAATTAATGAACTCATCTACTATTGCATCAAAGTCACTTTTTGTGTGTGTGAGTTCCTACCTAAAAGGTTCCGAAACGACTGAGCGTATCTTTTGACAATTTCACACGAAGGTAAGTTATATGTCTGGTAGTGTTCTAACATATGTCTTGTAATTCCATCCAATAATTATCGAAAATTAAAAAAAATAAATCCGATCTTAAAATAGTTTTTCTTTTATAAAAAGAAGAAATTTTACAGGGGAATATTTTACGTCAAGGCGAAAAAAAAAACGAATATAAATAAATTTTGGAGTTAAAATAATAGAATATATATGTCGTTTATCAAAAGTGTTAGAAAACATTATTGCTGACCAATGTTGGCATTCGTTATTTATCTGGAGATGTGTGTTGAGCAAGAAAAAAGTGGCAGTAGATAGGCAGGCAGGCAGGGTCGAACCCGTACCGCGAAGGAGGAAAAGAACGTGAAAAAAAAGTGACGTTTTTGCCGTTGTGTCCATCGCCAAACCGGAAGTGGGAGAGGTTTAAATTAAGGCTAATCAATCGAAAAAGGGGACAACTTTCGAAAATATCGTCGAAAAAGAAAGGTGCGCAGTCGAGAGTAAAAGATTAGTGTTTTTAGTCAGTTTTCGATATTTGTCGTCCGAAGTGTCGAGCTTTCAAACGATACCGATCTGGTGAAAATCCGTTGCCTCTGTCGAAAGTTTTAGACATACATACATACATACATACATACATACATACATTTAAAACGACAGGTGAAATTTACATAATAGATTATTATTAGCATTTCTAATTACACGAAGGAAAAACGTTAACGTTTTATTTTTACATAGTGAATTTTTAATTACATTTTAGGCGGCTGGGTAAGTATGGTATAGTTTTCTGGCTTTTATTTGTTTTCACGCTTTCTCTCACCACTTGAAAGAGTTCCATTTAGCGAATATGAAATATGTATGTGTTTTCTTCACTAATCTTTACATGGCAAAATGGAAATACACACAAACATATGTACGAGTGGAGTTCCAAAAGTAATGCTTGCTATTTTTTTTTTCGCCTGAATGAATGTTATGATGGCTGAACTTATGCATTTATGACCTGAAAGTGCCATCTTTCTGTTGAAGATATTGATGGGAGATTTTGGGAATATAATCTCAGTCATCGACGTGTGTTAGAAGCAGATATGCGCTACTGAATCCCTGAAAATTCCATTGCGAATGGTAGTGACTACGTAGAAAAATTAATTCTGGAGCACAAAAAGTTGCTTGTAACAATTGTGCTACTCCCGTCTTTTCCTCTCTTTCACCTTTTTAGTTAAAAAATACTATGTTTTACTTTTGGAACTAACCTTTCTCAAGACGTCTATGCACAACCATCATTCATCGTTGTTAAGTGTATTGTGAATGGTGGGAACTATGTAGAAAAATAAATTCTAGAGCAGGAAAGGCCGTCGTACCATTTCCATCTTCATTGCTCTAAACTTTTTGAGTTTAAATAATAAGAGCTTTTACTTCGTAATATATAATAAAAGTTACAATTAAAACATTTTTTTCCATTTTTTTCATTTCATTTGGTGTCTTTTAACAACTCCTGCTGATATTTTCTTAAGTTATAACGTGTACATTTCAGTTGACCTCTTTTTTGCCCTATATTTTTGGCGCCTTTTAACGTCATCTTGTCTGAGCCATTTTGACATTGGTTTTTCTATTTTATATTTAATTCAATCACCATTCAAATTTTTTCTCTTCTTCGTCACTCATTTTTCTTAATTACGCCTTGCCTTGGCAGCCGAGTCTAACGCATATCTTATTTTTCTTTTAATAATATTATTGGAATTCTTTCCCCTTTTTCTTGTACCTATTTGTAAATTATTCCTCAGATTTCGGCCTTCTGGATTATTTTGGACCATCTTCCAATTATGCGATTCCCTTGGATTTTACTTGTGTGAATGGAAATTTAACTAACTTTCTTGGATTTGCATTTTTGGATTTTACCGTCCTTGGATACTTTACTTTTCACCAGACTATCCATTCACGTGAAATCACTTTTATCTGGACTCTATCCCCTCTGCTTCACTTTTTGTTATCAAGATCTTTGACTTACTTGTAGTTTCAGAAAATGCTTTTGCAAGCAAAATCCGATCCCGCATTTTGCTAAATCCTACCCTCTGATGAGAAGGAAAGTATTTTTTCAAAACTCCGCGGATTAAGGACTATCCACTTATTTAGTGTTTCCTTTTCAAATTAAATATATTTTAACTCTTTTTCAAAGTGTTTTTAACATGTTTTATTAACTATTTACTCTTATATATATATATATATATATATATATATATATATATATATATATATATATATATATATATATATACTGTTTTAACAAAAACCAAGACTTCAAGAAATGGGTTGATCGAAAAAAGTGTATTTCATTGCTAGATACAATTGTTTCAAGACCATTTTGACAAATTAAAACAATATGTCGTTTGAAAATTTTCATAAGAACATCCTTTCTTCAGACTTAATAAATAAAAAAACACTTTAACAATGAAACATCAAGAAAAAGAAACATTTCCTTTATGAAGAAAAGAAAACAAGTATCCTTTGCAAAGTATTTTTTTTAAAGATTTATATATCTACTTAGTTTCGTATCTTTATTATATATATATATATATATATATATATATATATATATATATATATATATACATTACAAAGATGACTACCGGACAAAAACACGATGTTGAGTCTTCTGTCAACGTTTTTTTTTCTTTTTGCAGCAAAATACTGTCATGCATTTTTTCTATCTAAACAAATAATTTTTAATTTTTCTGAAGAGCATATGCACGAAAAAAAACAGTATGTGCATAATTATTTTTTGTATAATCACTATTATTATCACTGCCCTTTTGTCAGCCTCTTTCGACGGTTCGATCGTAAAAGTCCAGGGCGCACTTCGTCACTCACATCTCTATCGCCACTTTGAAATCGACGAACTCATCTTCTAACTGTGCGGACATCAGATGTCAGTGAATCTTGATCGGTTCAATTTTTTTCTGCACGAGGAAATACAATGACACATTTCTGCTTCTGACGAAGCCTATGACAGTGGTTGCATTTTTTCTTTCAAATGCATTAGTGCAGTTATCATAACAACGCCATTTGCAGTAATTGTTGTTTATCTCTTTTAAGCAACATAGTTCACCATAAAATATTCAATTTAGTCAAATTATATTTACAAAATATATCTTCTGAAATAATGATGACAGAAAAAAATCATAACAATTACGTCGTCATCTGTCAAGCAATAAGTCAACATGGCTACTTGTGTGTGTGCGTGCGATTGTCAATCTATCTATCTATCTATCTATCTATCAATCTATCTATCTCTCTCTCTCTCTCTCTATATATATATATATATATGTGTGTGTGTGTGTGTGTGTGTGTGTGTGTGTGTGAGTTGTGTTTCCTGCCAAGCATTCTGTTCCGGAATTTCAAAATAACACCGCAAAGGGACCAATACGCGGGCTCGTTACTAACTGTTTTTTTTTTCCTTTAATTTATCATGGTGAGGAAAGAAAGAAGAAAAAATGTATAAGATACTGAAGATGGCGTATGGTGCCGAAATAATAATTTTAAACAAATAAATGTTTATTTATTTTTATGATATTGCGTTGGTAATTTGGCCTTCTAATATATATATATATATGCGTATTATATATATATATATATATATATATATATGGTAATTTGTAGTAATAAAAAGTGATGTATGCTGATAAGTAGTAAAATAATCATTTAAAATCAAGAATAGGTATAGGATTTCCAAAATTCATGCAAGAATTGTCCACAAAAACCCGTGACGGAGTTAATAAAATACTTTGCAAAATTCAGTTGCAAGTTACACATTTCTGAAGGTTTAAGGTTTATTAGTGCGGGCGATACTCAAAAATACAATTGCGAGACAGAACGAGTACATGCTTCCGTGATAAAAGAATCCATTTAAAATTCCGTACAAATACCCGAGTTCGTTAGAAAGATTCCCAAGTTCAATAACATACAGCTGAAGAATGCCGGAGGTTACATCGGTCGAAACGTTTCGAAAATAACACTCAAGATGAGAACAGTAGTCCGAATAATACAAATAATATTAATTGTCAACCCTTATCTAAAATATCAGAAAGAAATGAATGATATTTGCTGTAATTTTTACCATTACCTTCTCGAAATTGTACTAAATACGAATATGTACCATAATGTATGGATACCTTTTGTAAAATCTGTAATTGAGATTTTTTCACAAAGGAGTTATCACATATTAAAGCGAGAATGAGAGTTAATGTGTTTATTGTAGTCATTGGGAGAGTAGTGTAGTAGTCATTTGTGATGGAAATTTGATATGATCAGATTATTTACGAGGACGGTTCAATAATAAAAGGATGGTTCATTATTTTCACGGCAAGTGCTCGTCTGAGCTTCAATCTATGGTGCCCCTCGACAAGCTTTTACTAAAAACACTCGTCTAGCTAAAACCACTATCAATAATGTCCCACACTCTTTATCTGTGCCTAAACCTAAACGTAGATTCCATGAACAAAGCTTCTTTCTTAGAACTGCACGCCTGTGGAACTCTCTGCCGATTGCATGCTTTCCAGCTGACTACAATTTGATTGTCTTCAAATCCAATGTAAATAAGTTCTTGATAAGACATCCCCCTTAGTAATCCAATTTACAAAATTATCACTACTCATGACTACTACGCTATAATCCCATTGACTAATGTATACTTATTAACGGCTATCCTCGAGTTGCCTCCGGGCCTTGATAAGTGGTGACTTCTTTGTAAAAAAAATAAATAAATTTGTTTACATTGAGCTTGAAGGCGACGATATTGTAGTCAGCTGGAAGGAAGACCACCGAAACAGAATTCCATCGACGGGCAGTTCTCGGAAAGAAGCCTTGTTGATGGAATCCCCGTTGAGGTTAAGGCACCGATAGAGAGCGGGGGAATTTATTGGCACTGTTTTGGCTCGACATACAGAATACGGTAAAATACGTTTTAATTTAAAATAGTTGATATTATCTTAAAAGATTTGATCATGTGCAAAACTAAAGAAGGGGCATGGATTCCTTGTCTCCAAACTTCAGTCATTATGCCAAAATTTGTGAACCGATCTTTACTATTATATAAAAGTAACTTTGTCTGTATGCGTCTGTGGGTGTTTGTGAGTTCGTTCTCGATGTACTCCCAAACGGCTGGGCCGATTTTTATAAAATTTAACACAGATATACTTTATGTACTTGCCAGTGTTCTAAGATAGATTTTGTATAGAAATGTCTTCGATAAATATCGATCATTGATAATCGAAAAATACGATGAAAGAAGGAACAGGCGATTATGACTAAAGTAAACACCTCGTACAGCCTAACAGCACAAATGCATTTGAACAGTTTATTTTGGTTTGTTGATTTTTGTTGTACGGCATATCAACGCTTTTCAGGTCATTTAATGCCGAATCCAGTGATTCGGAAGAATCATTTTTTTAATAGAATATATTTGTTTTCTTTTTCAAGTCGGTTTCTATTTAATCCATAGTTGGGACCCTAACAAGTACTACCACTCTGGATCAGAGTAGACCTGGGAGCAATGGCAATGAAGGGGTGGCTCCACACTTCCCAAAGCCCGAAAGCTGGGGCCTCACCATCGGATATAGTTTAAGGTCATATCCAGGACCGAGCAGTTTTATTATCACACAAGCAGCAAGGCCTGGCATATAAAATCAACAGTAAGTTCTTTGATATAACATGGGCGCGTTCGAAATGAATGTTTCTGTTTAGAGCACAGCTGAATAATGATACTTTACCTTGGGCATTTAAAACTTTAATTCAAGCCATGATATATAATAATACTTTCATAAAATCAATAGCAGGTGCTCTACAGTGTAATGCAGATTACAATGTATTGTGGACTAAGTCACTGCGTAGAAGCATGTGAAGTTTCCTCCTGGTGCACCGCAATGTGCCTTCGACTAGAGCAGGCAATCAATCGACTTGAATGAAAAATGGGCGATTTAACTGATTTCGATGATAATAAAATTATGTGATTATGAAACATCGTTGATCATCATTCAATCCCGGGTAACGTCGGGTTTCCCTGCTAGTTTAAAAATAAAATTATTTTCAGATTCAAAACGCAACTCTCTAGAATATTTCTGTTCTTTATTCGAACTGGCTGGTTAACACAATCGTTTAAGCAATTGAAATCAATGACGGTTATCTCTGCTGCTGTCAATAAGGAGTTAGATTTATATATCTGTATATGCCTATCCTAACATGGTTTTTACATGATTTTTTATGATACGATGTCTATAAAAAGTCTTTCTTGATGACTTATTTATTTTATCTATTCATTACTCTGACTAATTAATTATAATGTCATTTCGTAGACACACAGTCTCACACAGGAACAAATGTATTGTCATAAAAAGAGACAAGCAGTGTTATTGATGAGATCTACATTAAATTGACAAAAGAGAGACGAAGAGGGAGATGGGAGGTAGAATGAAGCAGGAGCAGCTAGAAATGCAAAGAGACGCAAGGTGTATTAGTAATAGATGGGAAAAGATATGATAGTCATAAGATATGTGGCATATATGCGTTGGAGAGAGAGAATCTAAATAAAGGGAATATCGATCACGTAAATATACTTTACTAATAGATGAATAATACTAGAGCCATTAGGATGATTTTTATTTGATTTGGAAAGTAGATCTGTATATTAGCACAGGTAATACTCAAACACACTATATATATATATATATATATATATATATATATATATATATGTCGGTTGCAAAGTAATTGGAATCATTGGGGAGATCACAGAAGCAATCAAATCAACTCACGTAATACCATTCAGTTTCTTTTGCCAAAATACTTCTTCAGAAATGAGTGTATATATATATATATATATATATATATATATATATATATATATATATATATATGTATATATATGTATATATATATATATATATATTTGCTTTTTTTTTGAAGAGGAATTTACTAAAGTGACATTCCTCATATCAGAATAAAGAAAGTAGAGAAAAAAATTAGAAAGCAGGGAACAGAGCACAGAAAGTGATTAAGAAAATAAGGAAACTTTGCCAAATGGCTTAAATTGAAGCTCGATGGAGAGTCAGGACGTGTAGAATGTGCTCACTCTTGCCTAACAATCTCGGCGAGAGTATTACCTTGACATTATATATATATATATATATATACTCGCAGAAGTACTCGTCGTTGACTGGGTTCAAAAACAGCCTATAGAAAATGGACTGTGATTAATGAAAGTATGATAGGTTATGAAAAGGAGGGGGCTGTAAAGAGATAGGTTTTGATACTAAAAAATTTTACCCTAAGCAAAATATGATGAAAGTAAAGATAATTTTCGCGAAAATAAATTTTTTTATATCAACTTTGTTTCCATTCGTAACCATTAGTGACCAACAAAATGATGTTTCCTTACAAAGAGAAAATGTTATATATATGATAATATAAATATACAAGAAATAAATGTTACCATAGTCAATAAAAGTTACTTTTATGGTAGAAAAGTTTATTGGTTTGTATTTTTACGTAGTTTGTAAAAAAAATTTTTTAATTCACGAACCGGTTAAAAAAAAATCAAAATGGCAGCGACTTTGAAATGGAGAGCCCCGTTTTCAATTTGAAGGAGGGGCACCTGAGCATTCGGTGTTAACAATTTAAGAGAGTTCCGTCAACGTAAGGAATATTTATAAACATATTTTAATGTTTTCCGTTATTTTGTGCTTGAGAAATATTCGATTATGGCATGTGTAGTTTATATAAAAATTTATTTAAGTATTTATCGCTTCAAATTTCGTTTTAATTTCGGTTAGCTGAAATTATTTCAAGTAAAGAGCATTAAAAACTATTAAAAAACATGAACTGAACTTTTATTGACTATGGTAACATTTTTTCGGGTTGTCATTTGTTGGCTTTTCTGCTAAACACTCTTACTAAATAATATCGACGAAATATCGATACACAAAGAAACAAAAACAGTTTTGAAAAATAATGAAGCTTTACTTACTTTAGTAAAATAATCCGAAACAGCAAAATGGGATATTAAAAAAGTAAACACGTAATTACTTTAGTTTTTTAAAGCAAAGAATCGATATAAATATGAATAAGAAAAAAATGGCGCCATTTTCAAGCAGAACAGCTTCGTTTCAGCTTTACAGTATTGAACGGTGTAGTATTGCGCCGTCGGATTCAGGGTTATACTATTGTAATGCGAAGAACACACAGAAAGGGTTGTAATCAACTGAATTCCTTCTAGTACACTGACAAAAAAGCTTAAACAGACATATAAATAAAAATAAAAATGTTATGTAAATGTTTTGAAAAAGACACGTAATCACGTGAGCAGGATTTTTCCTTCTTTTGACACGATAATAAGTAACGTTCTTATTTTTTTTATTATTTATCTATTTATCTATTTTCGAAAGAGTTCCACGTGCAAGTAGAGAAAGAAAAAACAGAGTTATGCAAAATTTGTGTCGAGAATTGTCTAAAGTTTTGACATTTTTTGGCTTTCACTTTTATAAGAACGTGAATTTATGAGGTGAATTTATTCGACACAATATGATTCAACTCAAAAAAATAAATAAAAGCTAATGGATTAAGATTAAATTTAAGGTGTTATTGTGGACCCTCACCCCTTTTAAAAATATTGTAACATATTTACATTCTATGGGGGTCAGGCGCGAACGAACACCCAATAATTTTATTATACCATATTTCTTCAAACTGAAACATAATTATCAAAATATACTTACGCAAATAGATATGAAAAGTCTTTATTAACGTTTATGCCTATTTCCATTCTATGGAAGCCAGGCGCGAACGCAGCCCCCACAATTTTATTATACCATCTCTATTTAAGTTGAAACATACTTATCAAAGTATTCTCATGTACATCTTTATCAAAAACCCTTGTAAACGTTTTTTTTTTTTCATTTTTTATTTCCATACTTTGGGGGCCAGGCGCGAACGCAGACCCCACAATTTTTATGAACCACCGTTCTGCCAGATCAAACATACCTATTCCTAATCCTCGATACATCTTTACATTAATTCCTTCAGATCTTTTCTTTTTAAACAAAAATACATTTTTTTCTTCTTTTTCCCGCCATATTTCCATTTTCATATTTTAATCGTCATTTCTCGATTTAGACCGAGGTTCGATAGCAGTTAGCTACCCTTTCCATTTTTTTTACTTTTTAATTCATTATGTTGAATAAATAAATTTCATCTGTATGTAGTAATATATGTATATATATATACATATATATATATATATATATATCTGTCTCTCTCTATATATATATATTACTATATACAGATGAAATTTATAAAAATGAGAAACTATTTTTTTATTGTAGATTCCACAATGTCTAGAAGATAGCCATTGTTCCAGAGGGACATCGTAATAAATTTAATTTCGTCATCCCTATAGGTCTTTGAACAAATCATTAGAACCCTATGCGTAAGGATCATAAGCATCTTAAGTAAGACCCTTACGCATAGGGCTCTAATAGTGGGTGTTTTCTATCGATTTCTCTATTTGTGTTTTTAGAGATTTAGCCAGAATAATTGAAAACAAAGGACAGAAGCCTCTATACAGGCTTCAATGAAATACAAATAAAAGAGCCAAGCGGACCCAAAATAAAAATAAACACAGGAAATTAATTATTTTAACTCCGAAACAATGGACTTTTCAGTACAAATCGAAAAAAAAACAAAAAAAAAACAAAACAAAAAACAAACAACAACAAAAATAAGTTACGTAATTTTCTTAGAGGCAACATTTTATCTAAACAATGGGAATTCGAACCGTTGAGGAAATAAAAGTACACGCGCCAATACACAAGCATGAAAAAAAAATAAACGTTCATATTATAATCAACAATAGAAGAGAACTTAAGTAGAGCGTCCTGATCGACATAGGCGGCAAAGTATTGATTATTTATTCTCTCTTTGAATTGCAAGATCACCCGGTTAAAAGCCGAGACCGAAGCCCCGAAGTTTGCAGAATTTTTATGATTTAGGATTAAGTCCACTTTGGGAATTCCTTGTGATATGGCTCTTCTAGAACTCTGAAAATACTCGTGCTTCTTTAGCACGTGCCACAAACGGCGATATAGGTATATTTTTGATATCTGGTTAGAACATGAAAACGCTATTTAGCATAAAATATCAATATTTCAAACTTTTATTGCTTTTGTATACGGCAACTTGTGCTAGCCGTTGGCGAAGGAAAGCAGAACATCTAAGCATGATATAAGACATATTTGGTGGTTGTTTATTTAATCTAATTATGTCTACGTTGCATAAATATTACAACGAAATGACCTCCTCATTTATAAAACAAAATCATACTAAAACTCATTTAAATGATCTATTACTCTGATCTATTTCTAACACGAAAAAGACTTCTAAAAACGTTTAAAATAGTAAATACACAACAACTACGAGTATATAGGCCACCAGAATGTAATACAAATAAAGAAACTGTTTGATTGAACAGATTTCTACTAGGAAAAAAATAATAATACTTTAAACCCTTTTATACTTAAAACAAATTAACTTCATCCTTAAGTTATCTTTCTTGATTAAAACAGCAGTTTGGATATACGAGGTATGCACTTCTACATTTAGCACCATATAAGAATACAATTACAATGTCTTTATGTCAAACTTTTTTTAGTGTATTTTTATAATCAATTATTATTAATCAGAATCGTTTTCATCCAATTTAGTTCTTCATATTTTAACTTACTACTCACAAAAGACTACATTATTTCAGAAACTCATGTTACAACAGTCATATTTTAACCAGTATGTATACAGAATATGAGTAAAAACTAGTTCTGTGCATAATTACGCCGAACATGCATCTATTATGAACATATATTTACAAATAATTCTATGGTGTTAATCAAACCGTATGTGTATATAATGCAGAGTAATGTTTGCAAATATTGCATATATTCTCAATGAGTTAATTAGGATGTTATATATATATATATATATATATATATATATATATATATATATATATATATATGAGGTGTGTGAGTGTGTGTGTCGTGGCTCGGAAGGGTCATTAAAGAAAGACACTGACACGAATATACGTTAGAAGAGTAAATTCTATTGAACAAAACAGAATATACAGAGAGCAGTCGTCGTAGCACGTAACGCCAAGATAAGAAAGTAAAAAGACACACCAATAGTCGGTACCTCTCTATTTACTTACTTTACAGCTCGGAAGAGTTCATAGCTTCCCACCACTTTATATATATATATATATATATATATATATATATATATATATATATATATATATATATATATATACATGTTTGAGGGTACGCAATGTACAAATACATTTGAATATTAGCGGAAATCTCTCTGAGGCTCTATCGACTATCATCTCACCAGGAGAAAAATCCATAGCAATGAAAACATTACTAGCGAAAATAAAGAGCACTTAGCGATTTATATATATATATATATATATATATATATATATATATATATATATATATATATATATATATATATATATATACAGTGATGATCATATTTATTGGCACGGTAAAATAAAAGTTAAATTTTGTCTAATAAATTCTAAAAAAGGGATTAAATTAAAGAAAATAACAAAGTATATTATGTATTTTTAACTGGCCTTTCCGATGCAGCAATCGGATTTTAGAAAAAATAAATAACAAAGGAACAACAAACATAATTGCAAAAAACCCTTGTTCAAAATTATTGGCACGGCTTTGTTTTTCTTTTAGTATCAGTATAATATCAATCAATTTCCGGTTTACGTGCTTTCTGAACTTTTTTATAGCCATATTATGCTTGTTTAACGCTAATTCAGTGAATAATTTTTTTCAGATAATTTTCAGATAGCGATTTATTTAAACTATTATAAGTGACTAAATTATAATTTTCAATCGCCATGGTTAAAACTAAGGAACACAGCGAAGACGTCAGGAAGCTTGTTGTAGCATGCCATACCAATGGGGAGGGCTATGATAAGATTTCGAAGAAGCTAAACCTTCCCAAATCCACTGTTAGAGCCATAATAAACAAGTTCAAATCGCAAGGCCACGTTATGAGTTTAGAGGGTAGAGGGAGAAAAAAGATTCTTTCCCCAAGAGATGAACGGAAAATTGTTCGACAAGTAAAACAAAACCCAAGGATCTCTGTTAGGGAGATTGTTGATGAACAGAGCACCTCTGGAGTGAATGTATCTCGACATACAGTTGGTAGAGTTTTGAAGAGAGCTGGTTTAAAAGCATGTCGTCCGAGAAAGACTCCCTTATTGAAGCCTATGAACCTGAAAGCAATGCTAGCCTTTGCAAAACGTCATATTGATAAAGATGTTGCATTCTGGAAACGTGTTCTATGGACTGACGAAACGAAAATAGAGTTATTTGGCCATAATAAAGTGTCTTATATTTACAGAAAATCTGGCGAAGCTTTCCTGCCTAAGAACACCATACCCACAGTGAAGAACGGTGGAGGCAGTTTGATGTTTTGGGGATCCTTTGCTGCCTCTGGACCAGGGCGACTTGTTAAGGTCACAGGTAGCATAAAAAAGGAAGATTATGTAAAAATATTGGATGAAAACCTGAAAGACTCTGCTAAAGAGCTCTCACTTGGTCGTCGTTGGTGGTTCATGCAAGATAATGACCCAAAGCATTCGGCTAAACTGACTAAGAAATGGCTTGAGGACAATCATATTAATGTTTTGGAGTGGCCATCACAAAGCCCAGACCTTAATCCAATTGAAAATTTATGGAGAACATTAAAATTGAGGGTAATGCAAAGGAAGCCTAAGAATCTTGTTTAATTGGAGGATTATTGTCAGGAAGAGTGGGCTAAAATTACTACTGAAGAGTGCAACAACTTGGTTGTAAACTATGAAAAGCGACTGAGGAAGGTAATCAAGGCCAAAGGCTATACAATTGATTATTAAATAAATCGTGCCAATAATTTTGAACAAGGGTTTTTTGCAATTATGTTTGTTGTTCCTTTGTTATTTATTTTTTCTAAAATCCGATTGCTGCATCGGAAAGGCCAGTTAAAAATACATAATATACTTTGTTATTTTCTTTAATTTAATCCCTTTTTTAGAATTTATTAGACAAAATTTAACTTTTATTTTACCGTGCCAATAAATATGATCATCACTGTATATATATATATATATATATATATATATATATATATATATATATATATATATATATATATATATATATATATATATATATATTAAAGTGCCATAAAGAACGATTAAAATAAATAATATAATTCAATAATAAAATAATAAAGCTATTAAAATGGAATCGCGGAAAAGGAAAAAAACATAGGAGAGGTGGCCAAAGTTCCTCGAATAGATTTAACGCTTTTAACGGTCCCTACTGCCGACAAAAAGAAGGTTTTCGAATCGCGATAGACAGATTCCAAAATTTCAAGACTTTTAGAATCCGCACTATGAAGTACTTCAAACCACTATATTTTATACTGATTGACACAACAGGGATTCTCAACCAAATGTTGGCCAATAGTTGAGTCTAAACTTGCAGAGTTATTAATTCAACAACAAAATCTATGTAAACAGATAAACAAAAACAACAACAAAATCAAACAGTAAATTGCCTATGGCATCATAGTGTAATGGGTTAGGGCGCTGGACTGAAATACATAAAGTCCGGGGTTCGAATCCTAACAACAGTCAAGCTACGCTGAAGAGGAGTAGGGCTCCGAAACACGCGTGTCTGTAGATTACTGTTCAAAAAAGAAATAAAAAATACGTCCAAATAAAAAATGGGCGACTTTCTAAGAAAAAACATCGGATCTCCGAGGCGGAGACGTTAACTTTAATATCGTTTAAAAAGTCAACAACAAAAACTACGTAAACAGATAAACTAGAAAAAACTAGACAGCAAATTGTCTATGACATTATAGCGTAATGGGTTAGGGCGCAGGACTGAAATACATTAGGTCCGGGGTTCGAATCCTAACAGTCAAGCTACGCTGAAGAGGAGTAGGTCTCCGAAACACGCTTAATTAGTATTGGTAATTCGGTCAATTTGTTAACAAATGGAACGGCCAAAGAACTTGTTTACGTTAGACTTAAAGACAACCATACAGAAGTCTTTATTTCGAGATAGGTGACTTTTATATTAATCTTTTTATGTTTAGATTCAAATATTAACTACATTTTATTTCAGTATTTAATTTATATATTTATTTTCTGATTGTTTTATTTGATGGTAGCGTTTTCTCGTCCATAAATGTTGTTTATTCCATCTCCCAAGCTGATTACAAAAATTGATTAGGAAATTATATTCATTTTTAGTTCATGAGAGGGGGGCCTATCACCACACTTTCCCTTAAACACGCCAGTTGGACTTTTATTAAGTACAATACTTAATAATTTTTTTAATGGAGAGTAGAAAACGTATTGTGGATGCGTTATCGGCAGCTCCTGTTACTCTCGCTTCTCTTTATTTGTCCCTCAGTCCTCATTTTTTAATGAGTGATTTTTCTGATAAATAGAGAAGAAAAAGCTGTATTCTAGGTTAGCAGTATTTTGTGCGAACAGTTGGCAGAGGTGGCGGAAATTTTCTGTTTCTATATCTATCCTTGTAGCCATGTCACTAGTAAGGGTGCTGGAGGTAAACGTTTTATCTGGGATGACGTTATCCGCCTGATAGTCAGGGACCCGAACCTTGGATTACCCACTAAGAAGGCTGTCTTATCAGCAGGTGCAAAGTACTGGGATTGCTGTATTGCTATTTGGTGAATGGATTCTTGACCATGCAGTAGCTTCTGGTGGGGCCTCTCGATGTCATATTATTACAGCTTTACTTTATCATGTTCTACAAAAAAAATTTCTTCGTTTCTTTTTCTCTCTTAGTTTCCCCTCTCTGTTCTGCTCTAAGCAAGTCTAACGATCTAGTCCACAAATTCCAAAATTCCATCATGACAAGTTTCAAGAAAAAATACAGGATTAAACCCGGGTCTTCAACTTCCAACGCAGACTCCCACTACCATGACTCCTTCTCCAACATCAGGGGTCTACGTTCTAACCTTCCAGAGGTTGAAACCCAATTACAGGAGACTAAACATGGCCTTTTATTTTTAAGCAAAACTGGCATTGGACAGGCTATTTCCCTAGATGAGTTCGTAATTAAAGGATACTCTAACTTAACTTCTAAATCTGACCCCCAAGATCGCCATGGGCATGGAATATGTGTCTAAATTTAAGATGGCTTTCCATGTGGTAGGGACATCTCCAGAGAAGATCCTAACTTACCCTATATGTGCTTCCGGGTTGCACTAGCTCACATTACTGCATTTATATTTACTCTCTATCGCCCCCACAACAGCGGAGTTACTATCTTTAAAAGCATATCTGAGAAAATTGACCAAGTCCTATCTGCTTATCCTTTAGCAAACATTCACGTACGTAGAGACTTCAATGTTCACAACGTGGAATGGTTGACCAACTCAAATAAGACCAATGATGAGAGCAGGTTCTGTCATCATTTCTCCATTACTTATGACCTCATTCATATTGTTCACGAACCCACCCGTGTGCCCGACAATGAGGGCCAGTATACGAGTTTACTAGACCTTTTTCTCAAAACTTGCCCTGAACTATGTTCAGTTTCTGTTCTGTCTCCTTTTGGATCTTCCGATCACTCTGTTGTATCAATTAAGATTAAAATAAAATGTAGTAAATCCCCAGACGCACCTCTCTATCGTACAGTATATCGATACACTATGGCTGACTGAGATAGCTTCCGTACATTTATATCGGATCTACCTCTCGTTCCATGTTTAAAAAGGATGGGTCCTCTATAGTATCAGACCTGACGGAATAGTTAATTGTAGGTATAGACCGTTTCATACTCTCGAAAAAGTTCCAGCAAAAACCTAACAGCCAGCCATGGTTCTCTCCAGAATGTGCTGCTGCCATTGCGCACAGAAATCACTTTTTCCATTGCTTCCAACGTAATAGATGTATGGAAACTAAAGCCGCTTTCAGTACTGCCAGAAGCCATTGTAAAAAAGTAATGAAGAACGCAAGAGAGTTGTATGCCCAGTCCGTCAAGTCCAAAGTAGCTCAGCAGCGGCTTGGTTCCCACCAGTTTTGGCAAATAGCAAACAGAATCCTAGACAGAAGCATGTGCTCTGTCCCAACTATCATCAATGGACCTGAGGTAATCTCGTCAGCATCAGACAAAGCCAAACTCTTTGCCAAGAACTTTGCAGCTAATTCTACCCTTTGCGACCAAGGCTGCCAACCCCCAATATTTCCTCCTATATCAGAAAACATGCTATGTGATATACATATATCTGTACGTGATGTTGCTAAACTAATTAAAAACCTTGATCCCAGTAAAGCAACCGGCCCTGACGGTATTCCAATTATAGTACTCAAAAACGACCCAGAACTTGCGCTCATACTTACCAAACTCTTTAAGCCTTATTTTAAGGAGAATTGCTTCCCATCACCCTGAAAAATCTCATCAGTATGCCCTGTATTTAAGAATTCAGGTGATCGCTCATCTCCCTCTCAGCACAGGCCAATAAGTCTCCTGTACGTCATGAGTAAGTTGCTGGAATCTGTGTTAAATAGAGAAGTAATCAACCATCTCAGCAAAAATAACCTTCTTTATTACAATATTGTTTCCGTGCTGCTAGATCTACAGCAGATGTGCTTACAGTTATATCTCATAGGATTAGCGAATCTCTCGACGGAGGCAACCTTTCTAGGGCAATTGCTCTTGACATATCTAAGGCCTTTGATAGGGTATGGCATGAAGGTTTACTTCACAAGATCTCTAGCTATGATATAGCTGGAAATGTCTTCTCAATTATTAAATCATTTCTTTCTGACAGGTTCATAAGAGTAGTAGTTGATGGGCAGAAATCAGAAGCTCACAGTATTAATACTGGAGTTCCTCAGGGGTTCATCCTGGGCCCAACTCTTTTCCTGATCTACATCATATCCTTACATCATTTGTAGACAGTTATGCTGATGACACTACCATCTATGGTAGCACATCTAAGACAGTAAACGACCAAGTTCTCTCCGATTCTCTCTCCTCTGATCTTGAGCACGTGGTACAATGGGGAAAGGAGTGGCTGATTACTTTTAATGCATCTAAAAACAAGCTTCTCTCTTTACATCATCATCGTTCTGATCCCCATCTGGCATCAGTTGAAATGAATGGCTCTCGTCTTCAGGAGGCCTCAAGTTTTGACAAGATTCTGCGCTTGACCTTTACTCCTGATCTTAAATGGAACAGATACATCAAATGTGTTTCCAAGGCCGCTGGAAAAATGGTGGGATCCTTATATCGGTCCAGTAGATATCTCACTGTTGATGGAATTCTCTATTTATATAAGAGCCAGGTACGTGCAAGGATGGAGTACTGTTGCCACATCTGGGCAGGAGCTTCTAGAAAGGACTTGTTCTGTCTGGATAGGGTTCAAAATAGACTTCGTAGCCTCGTAGGAGATATCCTTTTCTCTTCCCTGCAAGCTCTGTCTCACAGAAGAGATGTTGCGAGTTTGTCTCTGCTGTATCGTTATTTTCATGGAAAGTGTTCGACTGAGCTTCAGTCTATGGTACTCCCTCACCAAACTTTCACAAGAAACACTTGTCTAGCTGAAAACACTATCAATAATTTCACCCACTCTTTATCTGTGCCTAAACCTAAACATAGATTCCATGAACAAAGTTTCTTTCTTAGAACTGCACGCATGTAGAATTGTCTTCCGTTTTCCTGCTTTCCAGCTGACTACAACGTGGTTGTCTTCAAGTCTAACGTAAACAAGTTCTTGGTGAGCCGTTCCACTTGTTTCCCATCAAAACATGTTATTGTTATTAAAATCAATAATAAAACAAAATATTTTCAAATACTGTACAAATCAAAGATCTAAATGCATGATCTGCATGTCTAATATGCACAGCTGATTTTTACAGTTCATATTAAATAAATATTAGTTGTAATTTATTTGTAATATTATTGTCCTGTTGTTCTTATATATCTGCAATAGTCTTTTCAATATTTAAAGTAAATAAGGTGATTTAATATAAAATTATGAATTGCTTAAACCGTATGTAATTAGATTGTATTCATTTTCGAAATAGCTTATTAAATTTCAAATTACATCACTAGGTAAAATATATAAACGAGATATTTGAAAAAGTGGAAAGTGTGACTGACTACTTGCTTGCTCTCTCCCACATCCCCCTTTCTCCCATATGTGAATCCATTATTGTAAAATTCATTGAATATTTTGATCCTGTAAACAGATGTTTCACATTTGTATTTAAAAATAAATTTCGGCAGTTCTACCGGAGTTCTTCCGTTTCTAAATTGTAAATTAAAACAAGTATGCTTACACATCAACTATCGTTCATGCGAATTAATTTCGTCTTTCCTTTAGTTTCTTTACTGTCTTAATTTTGTATCTGTTATGGTGTGAGCCGATCTACATATTTTAGGAATCAATGAACGTACTCAGACAATACAGACAGTTACATCAAATCATTGAAGTTGCTATCAGTGGCATTTATGGCCCGAGTATCAGGACGCGTACTTTTGGAACATACGCTTGTTAATAAACTCATTAATTTCTCATCTTTCCCTTAGCTGCTGCTGGAATTGGAATAAAGTTGCTGGTGAAATATATATACACATATGTATCCCACAATTATACACACACTCACTCTCTCTCTCTCTCCCTCTCTTTCCTTCTCATATATATATATATATATATATATATATATATATATATATATATATATATATATATATATATATATAGCGATTTAGCTACACTGAATATTCGGCGTTTCATCCACTCTAGGATTCCTCAGGCTTATGCGCATATAGTAATTTATAAAATATATATGGCGATTAAGCTACACTGAATATTCGGCGTTTCATCCACTCTAGGATTCCTCAGGCTTATGCGCATAAGCCTGAGGAATCCTAGAGTAGATGAAACGCCGAATATTCAGTGTAGCTTAATCGCCATATATATTTTATAAATTACTAATTAGCTCTACCTATGTATTGAGCATTTTGGAAGTAGATACTTAAAGTTTACGCATAAATCTATACTTTTATATATTAATTTTATGTGAGTAAATTAAGTAGTTATATATATATATATATATATATATATATATATATATATATATATATATATATATATATATATATCATGAACCTCCGATAATGCCTGGTCCTGTACAAGAAGATAAATTATCATAAAATACGAACAATATTTTTTTTTGGATTTAATGAAAATAATTTTTAAAATCCGAGGAGTCTCAATAAGTTTCCAAACACTTTTATTGATAATACACACATGGAATTCTAATCCCGAAGTAATCCTCTTCCGGTAGAAGTGCCCTTGTACCTTCCCAACAATTTCTGGAAGCCCTCTTGCGTGATTGTGTCAATGACTCTCGTCACAGCCTCTTTCATCTCCTCAATTCTCTCTAAGGTTTTTGTTGAGATCAGGGAATAACCAAAAGTCACAATCAAAATTTACAGCTATTGCGATGCTTATTGTTTATGTCTTCTCTGGACCAGTATTTTACTCTCTCTCTCTCTCTCTCTCTCTCTCTCTCTATATATATATATATATATATATATATATATATATATATATACTCTGATCAAAAAGTAGGTGGACAGCATTTTGAATAGGTTAATATATCGTTTATATTAATATAATTCTTTATTATAACTATGTTCCTAACCGTAACTCTAACCTGTCCATCTACTTTTGGCTAACCCTCTATATTAATGTTGGGACGATTAATCAGTATCGGAATAGAGAATGGGAAAAATCTGAGGTTTTGAGGGTATCGAAATCGATATCAGAATCGGACATTTTTTTCCTATTTTTCGATACCAAACATACCTTTAATAATACTATCAATAAAACCAATATTTATATCATTTGAACTATCATTAAAACTAAAAAAATCTATAGAATTCTACTCCTCAGATGTGTATTTTTACGTTATTAAAAATATATGTACAGGTTACACAAGTTTTTACGGTAACCGCAACACGCTGGAAAAATAAACAATTCTATGGCAAAATATTTAATATTTTAAAAAGAATCGGAATCGATAATTGTATAGAATCGGTAATTTTATCGAACTGGGAATTATTGGAATCGTCCCATCGCTTACATATATATATATATATATATATATATATATATATATAGATATATATATAGATATAGATATAGATATATATAGATATATATAGTAATTTATAAAATATATATGGCGATTAAGCTACACTGAATATTCGGCGTTTCATCCACTCTAGGATTCGTCAGGCTTATGCGCGAATTCTGTGGTTGTTTCTCGTTTTTATATGGTCCTCTTCTAGCTCTACCTACGTATTGAGCACTTTTGAAGTAAATACTTAAAGTTTACGCATAAATCTATACTTTCGTATATTAATTTTATGTGAGTAAATGAAGTAGTTATATATGTGTGTGTGTGTGTGTGCGTGCGTGTGTGTGTGTCGTTGAAGACGAAGACAAAGAGTTTTATGATTTTTTATTGTCTAATTTTAAGATTGATTAGAACTTGGCTGTGTTCCCATGTCTGCGGCGTTATCTTTCCGCCGCTGAGACGCCACGCTTGTCGAGGAATAATTTATGCACCCACTAATATTTGTAATTTTTTTAATAGGTAACACGACTGGCGCTCGCTGCACGTGGCTTCATGCTATTGTACAGACAAATTGAACGAAACATGAATGTGGCGTAGACGGCACCATCCTCAAAACTGGAACGCTAAAACTCCAAGCTTAATTATGACTAGTAGTATCCGGAAGAACTTGCATGCGTGCATCACTTAATCAACAAGAAAATAAACCATTTTGAGTCCGTATAAGCTCTCTCGTTATATAGGGTTTCTCCTGATACACCCTTTCAAATTTTATTGGGACAATCTTTGCGATAGCACGTATTAATTTAGCCATTTTTAGTGTGACATATAGATAATATTAAGAGGGGTAGCCGACGTTGCCCGGGATTATTTGATGATCAACGAATATGCTTCAAGACGAGATCCATTCATTAAAATTAGGGCCAGATGGAGATCAGACCGTTTGTGATTGGAAAAAGAGAAGCTTGGTTTAAAATGTATTAAAAATAATCACCCACTTTTTCATTATTGCATGACGTAATCAAGATCAGAGAAAAAGAAAGAAAGATATATAGAGAGAAAGAGAGAGAGAAAAAGAGAATAAGAGAGAGAGAGAGAGAGAGAGAGAGAGAAAGAGAGAATCAGAAAGATCTTGGTCGTTGGCGGGGTTTGAAGATTTTCCATAGATTGTACCTTCGTTTACATGAATATCTACAAATGATCTCAAAATATGAGATTAGGGAGATCATTGGAGTTTAGAAAGGGAGTTGAGCCTATGACGGAACCATATGGCACGCCAGCGTTGATACTATAAGCTTCGGATTTCTGCCCATCGTCTACCATTCATATAAACTTACCAAAGAGATGGAGTTTAATATGACAGAAGACATTTCCAGCTAATCCATAGCTGGAGATCTTGTGAAGTAGACCTTCATGTCATACCCTATTAAAACCCTTTGGTATTGCAAGAGTAATTGTTTTAGAAATGAAGCCCCTGATAAAAAATTCACTGATTCTCTGTGATATTACAGTTAGCACATCAACTGTAAATCTAGCAAGACGGAAACCATATTGCACGCCAACGAGTAGGTTGTTTTTGCTGAGATGGTTGACTACTTCTCTATTTTTACCAAATTCCAGCATAACGCACAGGAAACTGATTGGTCTGTTCTGAGTGCCAGATGACCAATCTCCAGAATTCTTAAGTACATGGCAGACTGACGAAGTTTTCCAAACTGTTGGGAAACATTTATCTTTAAGGCAACTTTGAAACAATTGGAGCTAACACCGGTTGAAGCATTTTGAGCACCATAATCTGAATGCTGTCAGGGCCAGTCGCTTTACTAAAATCAAGGCTTTTAATAAATTTGTCTACACCGCGGTCAAATATATATATATGACGCACAGAGTATTTTTAGTCGAAAGGGGAAATACGGGAGGTTAAGCAAGCCTGATCGCAAAGGATGGGATTAAATGCAAAGTTCATAGAGTTTGGCTTTGTCAGACGCTGAAGAAATTACCTCAGATCAATTGATGATGGTTGGGATAGAAGAGATGCATCTGTTCAGTACCTGTTTGTTATTTACCAAAACTCGTGGGAACCGAACCGGAGCTCAGTTACTTTAGAATTGACTGACTGAATATATTATTCTCTCGCGTTCCTTATTTCTCTTTTGCAGTGGTTACTGTTAGCCCTTAAGGCATATGTGATTAATTGGTTAGTTATATGGATTCCTAATACAGTTTATCGTTTCGCCTTTTTGCCACAGAGTCTGCATTTGTTATTTTTTCTT
The DNA here is from genome assembly GCF_053919585.1 of Euprymna scolopes. Lineage (NCBI taxonomy): Eukaryota > Metazoa > Mollusca > Cephalopoda > Sepiida > Sepiolidae > Euprymna > Euprymna scolopes. The sequence goes on from NC_136492.1 coordinate 69,503,629, forward strand.
GTGTCTTGTCGATTTTGATTTGACATAGTTGGTTGTAACAACGTAATCTTGTGCAGCTGCTATTAGTGATTTTTTATAATAATAACAACAGAACTACTACTACTACTACTACTACTACTACTACTACTACTACTACTACTACTACTACTAATAATAATAATAATAATAACTTGCGAATGTTGGCCAACTTTCTAGTTTCAGAACTCAAATAACATGGACGCTGAACAGGTAAGTATAACCTCTAATTTCAGGGAACAAAATGATACCAGACAAACACAGCACAGCACAGCCATGATAACCATCAAAATGGAAAAAAAAAACGAAGAAAGAAATGGACAACAAAAGAGAAATGACTCGTAATGGAATGCTATTATAGAAGTCATCCTAAATATAGATATGGAGTTTATCGGAAACGAATGAAAGAACTATGGGACCTATCCAGTTACTACCATACGACAGAACAAAGAATTGCGGATCAAGCAAGACTGATACCCAAGAAAGGTTGGCTCTCTAAACTAAAACTAACAGAAATTCAGCGAAAAATAAATGATGAACCTGAACAAGAAGCATCCCCCAACCGAACCGCACGTAGAGCAACCCCACAAGTTGAAGTCTCACAAGTAAAAACACCAAAAGCCGAGGACCAACAAAGAAGGAAGTCTACAAACGTGGAAACCGAGAACAATGAAACAGAACTAACAGAGAATGAAGCAAATGAAATAAATAAAATAATACAGCTGTTGAACGAGGAAAAAAAAACTAAGCTCTCATCGTAAAGGAACCAAGAGCAGAAGAAATTAAAACCAGAAACAGAGAAGGTTAACAAGCTCCTCCCATATATCCCAACAAATACAATCACAGACTTACACAACCTAATTTACGCAGGCGCCAAAATGGTAAGTATGACTCTCAAATCAGAAAAACAACCGGGGACAAGCAGACCGACAAAACCTGGATGGGAAATAAGACTAGAACCCCAAATACACAAACATAAAAAAGAAACTAAAATGATCAACAGGAAGAAAGCAATGTGGAGAAAACGGAATATTGGAAATGTAACTGACAGGGAGAGGCTAAACAAGAAACATGAAGAACTGGACCAAAAAATAAAAGCAAAAGAAGCGAGATTGAGACGATATAGATATAAATCTGAACAATGCAAATAAAACAGAACATTTGAAACTAATGAAAGTCAATTGTACCAAAATGTGAACGGAAGAAAAACAAAAACAGAACAATCAAATCCGACAGAAACAAAAATCTACTGAAGTAAAATATGGGAAGAGCGACGAGATCACAATAGAAATGCCGAATGGCTGAAAGACATGAAAGAAGAATTACAACAAGTAAAAGAAGGAACAGTGAATGAAATCAACAAGGAAACCCAAAGAAAACCATAGGAAAAATGGCAAACTGGAGAGCACCAAGGCACGACGGAATACATGCATACTGGTTCAAAAAATTCACAACCTTACACGAAAGGCTAGCCCTAAAACATGAGAAGATGTATACAGGAAACAAGCGTACCAGACTGGATGACAAAAGGTAGAACTACACTGCTACAGAAGGACACGGAGAAAGGAACTGAATCTCTAATAACTGCAGCACAAGATAACGCGATAAGAACCAACCATATAAAAGCAAGAATCGATAAAACACAAGAAAACAGCAAATGCAGACTATGTGGACAAAGAGACGAAACGATAAACTATATAGTAAGTGCATGCAGCAAACTGGCCGAAAAGGAATACAAAAACAGGCATGACCAAGTGGGGAGGACAGTGCACTGGGAATTGTGCAAATGACTGCACTTTGAGCATACAGACAAATGTTACTAGCATAAACCCGCAAGAGCACTCAGAAATAAGAACCACAAAATCCTATGGGACATGGACATACAGACGGACAAACCCATCCAAGCAAGAAAACCAGATGTCGTAATAATTAACAAGAAAGAAAAATCCTGTCAAATCGTAGACTTTGCTGTCCCAGCTAACCACAGGGTGAGTATGAAAGAAAAGGAGAAACGAAGCAAATACACAGACCTAGCCAGAGAGTTAAAAGGGATTTGGATGATGAAGAAAATCAAAATAGTACCGGTAATAGTAGGAGCACTAGGAACAATTCCGAAAAACTTGGAAAAAAGAATAGCAGAAATTGGAATCAGAGGAATAACTGCAAAAGTACAACGACTAACGATAATGAAAACGACGGAAATATTAAGGAAAACCCTTGAATGCAGAGAATAATACAAGAAGACAATAGAACGAATAAGCGTTACAGGGAATGAAGAACACCGAAGCTGCATATTTACAAGTTCTAAACCCCCCATCATGCATCCCCTCGCATTGTTTCATCACTGCTCAACCCAATAAAAATGTGATACCAAAGAGCCGAGAAGGTCAACAAGGACTGAAAGACCGAGGTGAGAGCGCTAACCAGACCTCGGCTGGACAAGCGCAAAGAGAACTGGGACCTTGGGGAGGCTGAGTGCCACTCAAATTCCAGTATAAACCAATGGCCACTGCCAGCGAGAAATCAATGATAAGAGGCTGTTGCGATGATGCAAATTCATTTGCAAATGCTATCGAAGGAGGTGGAGAGAGCTGGACGTCTGGGGAGACTTGTTGTCACTCAGCTTCCAGAGAATACCACAGGTTTCCAATCATATCGTTTGTTGACTGGTGCGAAAGCTCCATGTCAGCCAATAATAATAATAATAATAAATATTATTATTATTATTACTATTATTATTATTATTATTATTATTATTATTATTATTATTATTATTAATGTGTTTGGTGGTCATACAATTTCGCCATTTATTTTAATTATTTATTTAATTATTCGGATCTGTTTCAAATTTTTGATAAAAATATTTTGTGTATAGATTTGCAGCAAAACAGAGCTAATAGTTTAACTAATTTCATTTAATTGAAAGCAAGATTATTCAAGTAAAAATATCTCTATGTGATGTGTGTTAATATTTACTATCATGTGGTTTTCTGGGTGTTGTGTTAATATCATTTTGAGCTGTTTAATAAAAACATATTTAATTTTTTGTTTTGTTTTAAATCATTTGTACATAGTCTGCATCTACGCTGGTTCAATTACAAATCGCATCTTTAGTCATTAAATAGTATTTAATTTACAGATTATTGTTTGGTACGGCGGCTTTATTGTTCAGAAGACATATTTTACCAGATGTAAACGAAACAGGCATTTATCCGTTGGTTATCGGCGTCTACACGTAAACTTAAGATTTCGGCAGAAACCTACTTCAAAATAATGGTACGAATCATGCCATCCTTACGAATTCAGTCAATACTTCTATCGATGTACGCACGTTTGAATAATAATATCCTCTTATGAACTTTTAATACGATTTTTCCCTTCAAGACTCATGGACGTATTTCTCATTCAGATTTATGACTTAGACTAACCTTTACTTTGTTTCTGAATTTTTACTTGAAGAATGATAATTTGTATTATTTGAGCCATGCATACTTCAGGGAGGAACGATAAATTTGTCGCGTTAAAGAAAACAGCACTATAGCTTTAAAACTTTTATTGAAAAATGGTATGTCTGTGTGTGTGTGTACATTTCCCTACGCAATAACTCTGTCAATTTTAAGTCTTCAGACTCGAAATTTGATATACAGGCACTGAGATTTAGGAAAAAATCTTTGTGAGTCGTTTTCGGCCAGAAATTTGGCTGTTAAGGGGTCAAAGTTCAACAATTTGACCTTTGAGATATCTATCAAACTCCTCCCACAATTTTGGGTCTAAACACGTGAAATTTTAGATATAGTTTCCTTGGATATGGATATAACGTAATAACTTGATTTGAGCCCAAGACAATAAATGTTAAGGGGTCATAATAGAGGTCAAATTTAAAAAACATTGACCGCTTTTTTTTTTTGCTCAACATACACCCCCAAACATGGGCAACGCCGGGCTGAAATGCTGGTATATCTATAAAAGGGAAGTGTTTGTGTATTTGTGTGTGTATCTGTGTGTGTGTGTGTACAGTTCCCTACGCAATAACTCTGTCAATTTTAAGTCTACAGACTCGAAATTTGATAACCAGGGTACTGAGATTTGGGAAAATCTTTGGAATCTGTTTTCGACCAGAAATTATGCTGTTTAGGAGTCAAAGTTGAACGATTTGACCTTTGAGAACTCTACCAAACTCCTCAGACAATTTTGGGTCTAAACATTGAAATTTTAGATATAGGTTCCTTGGACATGGATCTAACTTAATAACTTTATTTGAGCCCCAAAACAATAAATTTTAAGGGGTTATAATAGGGGACAAAGTAAAAAAAAATTGACTTTTGCGGTCTCTACGAAATTACTCAGACAATTTCTGAACATTTGAAATTTGATATAAAGGGTATTCAGAGATAGGGCAAGCTTTTTAATTGGTTTGGGTCAAAAAATTTTAGTTACCAATATATAAATGTATGTATGTATGTATGTTTTCATGTCTGCCTAAAACTTTCGACAAAGGCGACGGATTTTCACAAGATCAGTACGTTTTGAAGTTCGACCTTTCAGACGACAAATATCAAAAATTGGCTAAAAACATTAATATCTTCACCTTCAACTGGGAACTTTTTTCTTTGGGGGGATCGCTTTTTTCGTCGATATTTTTGAAAGTCATCCTCTCCTTTCCATTGTCTAGCTTTAATTTAAACATAATTCACTTCCGGTTTGGCAGTGGTCATAACAGCAAAGACATAAGGTTTTTTCCCGCTTTTTTCTCCTTTGCGGTACGGGTTCGAGCCTGCCTTCCTACTACCAGTGTTTTCTTTTTTTTTTGCTCAACATACACCTCCAAACATTCGGGAAAAGCCGGGCTGAAATCCGGGTATATATATATATATATATATATATATATATATGTTACATAATTACTTGAAGTAGATGAAAACAGGTATTATTTGGAGTTAGTCTTAAACTTTTCGTCATATGGCGTCGTGCATCCTTTATTGTGTAGATTTAGATAGCAATTACTGGTTCTGGTATATAAATAATATATCAATATTAAGGTTTACTATCTTTGAAAATATTTTTAAAGTGTTTTATTATAGTGGAAAAATAACTATTCGATTCAGGCATAACAAGAGTTAAAATATATAGGTTATAGGATATATAGGTTTAGATTACTTTATAATTATTTCTTTTATCGTTTTGATTAAGTTGTATCAGACGAAATCTCATTTCTACAGTATAGGAGTTACAGCAAAACTCACATATATAAGCTGAATTTAGTTTGATATTCATGTTACGAGTTAACTGTATTTGAGAGAAAAGCGTTAGGGAATATAACATATATGCATATGCTAAATATCAATTCTACATTGGATGGGTCGAGGGGAATATTTAAATATTTAGAGTACGTGGAGAAATTGTTTGCAAGTGATGGGTGTGATCAAATGGAATGTTTTTCGTGTATGTTTTTGACTAAAATGGTGTGGTTTTGGATTTAGTGAATGTTAAATTTGGTGATATTTAGATGGGCATGTGTTTTCTGTTGGATCTTAGAGTAGTTAGTAAGTTAGAAAAGAGGTGCGATTTGTAATGCCTACAATTTATTGAAATTTCTAGCTTATAATGTAAAAGTTTATCCCTATTATATACTAGCAGTTCAGCACGGCTTTGCTCTGGCCCTATGTATTGTTCATAACTTTATATGCGTGTGTATATTTATATATTAAAAAGTTTGTACTCATGTCCAGGTAATCTACATCTAAAATTTTAAATGTTTAGAGCCAAATTTGGCGAACGCGTTTGGCAGAGTCTGCAAAAGTAAACTTATTCAATTTTGATTCGTTGGCAGCCAAATTTGCGGCCAAAAACCGATTAAAAGCTTGCCCATGTCTGAATACACTGGATGCTAAATTTCCAATTTTTAGACAAAATTTTTTTAACCCCTTATCATTTAATGTTTTGGGCTCAAATCAAATTAAAAGTTTAATCCATGTCCAATCAACCTACATCTAAAATTACAAGTGTTTAGACCGAAGTTTGAGGAGGGGGAGGAGGAGGAGGAGGAGAAGTTTGGTAGAGTTTTCTAAGGTGTAATCGTTGAACTTCGACCCTTTGGCAGCCAACTTCTTGGCCGAAAACCGATTAGAAAGATTTTCCTAAACTTAAATACCCCTTATGTAAGATCTCGAGTTTGTAGACTGAAAATTGACAGAGTAGTTTAGTAGGGAAATGTACACACACATACACAGACACACATACACACACAAATATACTTATATATAAATATATATATATATATATATATATAATATAAAGCTGAATGTCAGTGTGTGTGTGTGTGTGTGTGTGTGTGTGTGTGTGTGTCTGATCACGCGTAGGCTCCTATATGGTTGATTATTTTAAAAAAAACTGATTACATATAATGATAGAAGATGTATCGAGACACAGGCATGGGTATGTTTGAACGGTGGTTCATTAAAATTGTGGGGTCTGCGTTTGCGCCTGGTCCACAAAGTATGGAAATAAAAAATTTAAAAATTAAAAAAAAAAAACGTTTGCAAGTGTTTTTGATATAGATGTACATAAGAATACTTTGATAAGTATGTTTTAACTTAAATAGGGATACTATAATAAAATTGTGGGGTCTGCGTTCGCGCCTGGCCTCCATAGAATGGAAATAGGCATACACTTTAATAAAGATTTTTCATATCTATCTGCGTAAGTATACTTTGATAATTATGTTTCAGTTTGAAGAAATATGGTATAATACAATTATGGGGTATGCGTTCGCGCCTGGCCTCCATAGAATGGAAATAGGCATAAACTTTAATAAAGATTTTTCATATCTATCTGCGTAAGTATACTTTGATAATTATGTTTCAGTTTGAAGAAATATGGTATAATAAAATTATGGGGTGTGCGTTCGCGCCTGACCTCCATAGAATGTAAACGTGTCACAAAGTTTAACAAGGTTTTTAAATATAGATGCACAGAATATTGTGATAAGTGTTTCAGTCTGAACAGGTATGGTATAATAAACTATGGGGTTTTTCTATTTTATTTTTACTTTCATCATATTTTGCTTTGGTTTTGATACCGCCAAATTCGAAGCTATCTCTTTACAACCCTTCCTTTTCATAACCTATCATACTTTCATAAATCAGAGTCTATTTTCTGTAGGCTGTTTTTGAACACAGTAAACAACGGGTACTTTTGCTAGTATATATATATATATATATATATATATATATATATATATATAAATTGTTTCAGTTTACTTCAGTCGAATTTCTCAGAAATCAAGAGACCATTTTCTGGGACTAACACTTGATCTCTATACATAGATATTCAAATATATCCTTCAAGTCATCTTTTATCTCTCAGACACTGAGTTAGTAAGGAAGTTGAGAAAATAATATCCGTCTTCCCAGTTGGTTATTTATATATGTTATAGTATACCTGTATTGTGATATCTTAGTATTACCGGATTCCAGGATAAGAATTCATCTAGTCTGATGGAGTATCGAACTTCGTGCTGTCATTTGGGGTAACATCACTTGGAGAATGTGCACCATTCTTCTAAAAGCCAGTGTGGATTAGCTGTATCTTGGGATCTTATTTAGGCTGTGAATACTATGTGATTTTTAATATTTAGTCAGGTTTACTTGTAGAGAAAAGTATCCCCATGCTAGATTGTCCTGACACGTATAAAGAAACCTTAGACACTTGAGGATAGTGTCTAGAGGAAATTAAAGTTCTCTCCAATAGGCATTCACACACACACACACACACACACACACACACACACACACACACACACACACACACACACACACACATATATATGTGTGTTTTTGTGCAATGAATTGTGTTTGAAGACTATGATAATGCAGTCTTGTAAGAAAACACGAGATTTGTTACGAGAAAAATTAAAAGGATAATGATAATATTGATATATTTCAATAGGTTTTTTATTATAAAATATTTGTCAATGTAATCAGTCGAATCATGATCGCATTGTGGTGTTTAGTTCCCAAATATTCGAGGCATATCTCATCTTTATTGGGAAAGATGTTGCAGAGGAGAGAAAAATGCATCACCTACAAGGTTTCGAAGCCAGTTTTGAAGTTTATCAAGGCAGGATAGGTCGCGCCAAGCAGCTTCTGCCTAGATGTGGCAACATTACTCAATTTAAGGGCGTAACTGGCTCTTGTAGAGTTAGAGGATTGCATCACCAATAAAATACCTTCTGGAGTGGTAGAATGATCCAATCAATTTTCCAGCGATTTTAGCAACAAAATTGATATTTGTGTTCTATTTCAGATCAGGAGTGAAAGTCAGTCCCAGGAGCTCCCCTCCCCCTCAAGACGAGGGCCATTCATTTCAATTGGGGCGTTGTGGGGATCAGAACGATTATGATGAAAATATAAAAGGGCTTCGATGCATTTCGATTAACTAACCATCTTTTTCATCATTGCATAACGTTCTCAAGATCAGAACAGAGAGAATCAGAAAGATCATGGTCATTGCTGGTCTTTAATGTGTTGCAATAGATTGCCATATCATCTGCATGTCTACAAATGATATAAAATGTGATTTAGAAGATCATTGAAGAAGATCAGGAACAGGGTTTGGGACCAGTGTGGAACCACGAAGGATCCCAACGTTAATAGAATGAGTTTAACACCAAAAACATGTATAGGAGACAAGCCGGGTAAAATAAATTTACTTAACTTCGAAATTTGTCACAATAGTTTCTTCCTTTAGATATTATTACTAAACAATACAGAAAAAAAGATAATATATCTACGTATGTGTGCATAAATAATCAAACAAATATAATACTGCATAAGCGAAACACATAATTACTGATAAATGTTGGAATAATATTTAACACAAACATAAATGTTGGAATAATATTTAACACAAACATAAATGTTGGAATAATATTTAACACAAACATAAATGCTGAAATAATATTTAACACAAACAAAAATGTTGGAATAATATTTAACACAAACATAAATGTTGGAATAATATTTAACACAAACATAAATGTTGGAATAATATTTAACACAAACAAAAATGTTGGAATAATATTTAACACAAACATAAATGTTGGAATAATATTTAACACAAACAAAGATGTTGGCATAATATTTAACACAAACATAAATGTTGGAATAATATTTAACACAAACAAAAATGTTGGAATAATATTTAACACAAGCATAAATGTTGGAATCATATTTAACACAATCATAAATGTTGGAACAATATTTAACACAAACATAAATGTTGGTATAATATTTAACACAAACAAAAATGTTGGAATAATATTTAACACAAACATAAATGTTGGAATAATATTTAACACAAACATAAATTTTGGAATAATATTTAACACAAACAAAAATGTTGGAATAATATTTAACACAAACATAAATGTTGGAATTATATTTAACACAAACAAAAATGTTGGCATAATATTTAACACAAACATAAATGTTGGAATAATATTTAACACAAACAAAAATGTTGGAATAATATTTAACACAAGCATAAATGTTGGAATCATATTTAACACAATCATAAATGTTGGAACAATATTTAACACAAACATAAATGTTGGAATAATATTTAACACAAACAAAAATGTTGGAATAATATTTAACACAAACATAAATGTTGGAATTATATTCAACACAAACATAAATGTTGGAATCATATTTAACACAAACAAAAATGTTGGAATCATATTTAACACAATCATAAATGTTGGAATCATATTTAACACAATCATAAATGTTGGAACAATATTTAACACAAACATAAATGTTGGAATAATATTTAACACAAACATAAATGTTGGAATAATATTTAACACAAACATAAATGTTGGAATTATATTCAACACAAACATAAATGTTGGAATCATATTTAACACAAACAAAAATGTTGGAATAATATTTAACACAAACATAAATGTTGGAATAATATTTAACACAAACAAAAATGTTGGAATAATATTTAACACAAACATAAATGTTGGAATTATATTCAACACAAACATAAATGTTGGAATCATATTTAACACAAACATAAATTTTGGAATAATATTTAACACAAACATAAATTTTGGAATAATATGTAACACAAACATAAATGTTGGAATAATATTTAACACAAATAAAAATGTTGGAAGAATATTTAACACAAACAAAAATGTTGGAATAATATTCAACACAAACATAAATGTTGGAATAATATTTAACTCAAACAAAAATGTTGGAATAATATTTAACACAAACATAAATTTTGGAATAATATTTAACACAAACAAACGCAGATGGCACAAAAATGTGTACGAAAATCACGCAGTGTAATTTACCAAATTTGATCTCGTAACTTAAAAGATTTAAACATTTTTTTATTTAAATTTAATTTTGTAGATTTCTAAAGAATTTTTATTCCTAAACATGAACAAGAATTAAACACAACTTAACTCGATTTTTTTATTAGAATGTCTCTTTCATAAAAGTTCACTGTTTTGAAACTTTCCCCTCCCAATTTGTGATAAAGTAGCATTTATTATTAAAAAGAAAAAAATTACAATTTTATTTAATAGACCTGCTTCATAGACATGTATATTTTGTATCATATAAATTCTCCCCCCCAGTATACCAGCAAACTATGAGCATAGGTTAATAGTTTATAATATAGCCGATCCGAGATCGTTGGAGCTTAATCGCATCTATTTTCCTTCGATCATGAAGAGACCAGAGTATTTTTTTATATAGGCGTTACCACTCATCAAGGCCAAGAGGCCACTCGAGGATAAGAGTTAAAAAGTGTACAGTAGTCAATTGGACAATATAGTAATCGATATTAATGGAAATTCGGTAAATTTGTTAACTTAAGTTGAACGGCTCATCAAAAACTTGTTTGCCTTGGACTTGAAGACAACCATATTGTAGTCAACTAGAAAGCAGGGAAAGCGGAAGACAGTTCTACAGGCGTGCAGTTCTAAGAAAGAAGCTTTGTTAATGGAATCTACGTTTAGGTTTAGGCACAGATAAAGAGTGGGGGATCATTGATAGTGTTTTCAGCTAGACGAGTGTTTCTTGTGAAAGTTTGGTGAGGGGGACCATAAATTGGAGCTCAGTTGAGCACTTGTCATGAAAATAACGATAAAGCAAAGACAAACTGGCAACAACTCTTCTGTGAGAAAGCGGTTGCAGGGAAGAGAAAAGGATATCTCCTACAAGAGTACGAAGTCTATTTTGAATTCTGTCAAGGCAGGATAAGTCCTTTCTAGCAGTTCCTGCCCAGATGTGGCAACAGTACTCCATCCTTGGACGTACCTGGTTCTTATATAGATAGAGAATTGCATCAGTAGTGAGATATCAACTGGATTGATATGAGGATTCCACCATTTTGTTATTTTTGACGTGGGTTGTTCTGTGTTGCGTTGAGGTGTATTGTTTTGTCTCCTCTGCAGTTCTAGGGGCTCCACTTTCCCAGGATTTGGTTTTTTTTTTCATTTAAAAAAGCCTTAGTTTATTGGAAATCGCCTGCGGCGCTTCTAGCCTGAAGTATCAATGGGCTAACCCAAGCATTTTCTTAGGTCATAGTGTTCTTCGTCTAGGGCGCTAGCTTTTCAATTCTCACTTTGGAAGAGAGATAAACATCTACTGTAATTACTTTCCAAACGTAATTTTACACTCACAATGTTAATTTCTCTCCTAACTGATTGTGGTCGACAACTGCGATCTTCAACGTTAACCTATACACTTCTAATCTTATTGGATTTATGTAGAATACCTTTTTATTATGAGTCTGGTTAAAGCGTTTCTCCCTGGAAGTCTTTCTAAAAGTGTCGTTAAGTTTACCTCTGTCATGTGAACTCTCATATGAAAACGCAATAACGGAACTAGATAGAAGCTAGCACGCACCAGCAGAAGGATAACTTTACAATAAAATTGTTATATATTAGCACTGTCGTGTGATGCCAGGTGACGTAAGGATAATTATTATTGTAATCGAAATCTAAATGTTTGAATGTGTGAAACGCAATAGACGAAAATGCTGTTGATGTTTGAAATTTGCGGAAATTGAAGGTATAACATAATGTGTGGCCCAGTCTCCTTCAGCTAAGATATAACACGAAGAAGACTGTGGTGTCCACTAGTTACAAGTGTAGTTTTATGTGGTTTGATTCGAAACCCGCAGAAGTCCAATGGCACATTATTAGCCGTCTCTACGATGACAGAGTTTATATGACGCTGCGGACCGGATGGAGTGTTTCTCGCCTGGGGATACTGCCGTCGCATGTGGCCCCCTTTTTCTGCAGCATTGCTTCTTCGGATATCTCCTGGCCATATGACCCAACTGACCACAACCCAAGCAACGCAGGGGTCTTTTCTTCACTATGGTCGCCTGCCCCTTAATGCTTTCGATGATCGTCCGTCGTTTCCTGAAGGTTTGGCTGAACCATGGAGTTGACCCTTTCGATTCTCAGTTTCTTGTCCTTCGCTGCTATCTACCATTTAGTCTCCTGGCCAAACTCCCTACATTTCCGACAATTCGGGCCTGGCCCTCATGGCGTCTCTCCGCATTTATTGGGACAGTCCTTGGCCTGATGTCTCCTACACTGGCAGGTGAAGTACACCAGACTCATCTGTCCTGTGAACTCTTTATACCAATCATGCTTAAGATCCCAGACCTCCCCAGTCAAAATGTTTTTTTTTCCGAATCTTTCTCCGGTTTTGCTTCCCCCCGGAGTGGAGGCTTCTTGGCTGGTTTAGATCAGTGCCCTCTGACGGATTGGTGACCTCTCGCGCGGTCCGGATTCTCATCCATACCCGATCACTGTTCTGGGCCAAGTCCAAAGCCTCCCGCAATTTGACCGGTTACCCTTAAGGAATATCTGCTCTCCCCCTTCACGTATGCAAATTAAGTAGATGCTTTTCCGCCAGCAACAAACATTTCCATCAACTATTTCTCACATATCGGTTGATCTTGGCCTTGAACCATTAAGTTCACTCCCTATACAAAACATGCTTTGATACTCTAGGTGTGTCAGAAATTTCGTGAAAATAGTGAATAATTCCACCCCATCTTTCCAAGCTTTTAACTCCTCGAAAATTGTAATTCAAGCCCTAATTTTTTTTCAATTAAAGGAGCAAGGACCAACGTTTCACTAAAAAAAAACAAAAATAAAAAAAAAACAACGAGTTAAAAAAAAAAAGGTTTTAAACTTCGGACTTTACAGGTAAATTTCTAAAAAACAGTTCTTTTTGTTTTGTTTTAAATTTGAATATATTATTTATTGACCTTTTCTCTTCAATTTGTGATATATAAGACTTTGATACATAAATTAATTATTTACTTTTTAATACACATTTCAAAATGGGAGGTGTGAATTATTCGACCCCCTGTCTTTCCAAGCTGATAACTCCTCGAAAAATGTAATTCAAGCCCTAATTTTTTTTTAAATTAAAGGAGCAAGGACCAAGGTTCCATTAAAAAAAAGAAAAAAACAAATAACGTGTTTTTAAAAAAAAAGGTTTTAAACTTCAAACTTTACAGGTAAAATTCTAAAAAACACTACGTTTTTTTTGTTTTAAATTTGAATATATTATCTATTGACCTTTTCTCTTCAATTTGTGAGTAAATTAATTATTTACTTTTCGGTGAGTAAATTAATTATTTACTTTTTAATAGAAACTTTAAAATGGTGGTGGGGGTGAATTTAAAAAAAAAACGTTTGTCTAAAATCTTATATTCAGTTTATTGGAAAGAACATAACATTTCACATCGACCCTGAAAATATCGTGAAAATAGAATCGATAGAAAAATTTTGATAGATTTTTAAAGTTTAAAAATTGAAAAATATTGAGTTTGGAAAATTCATTACTGTTTAAAAAAATATTTCTATTACTTTTAAAACAACTTTAATAGTTTATTTTGGAAGTATAATCAATAAAGAAAATAAATAACCCACTTTTAACAGATAAGTTACGAGATTTTTATATTTTATTCGCAGTTTCGTGTTAGGGATGTCAAAAATTCCTACAAAAATTCTGATACACCTATTGATACTCCAAACAACTATATTCAGAAACAATATTGTTGAAGTTCTCAAAATTGTTCTTTCTTTTCATATATCTTATATCAGCGTTCAAGCCGTTTTCTCTTTTTGTTCAACAAGCAGGGTTGTCTGGCGATATCCCGGTTCGTCACATAAATAAAAAGCTCGAATTTAACTAACCTTAACCCTCCCCCCAACTCCGGGATAATTTTCGACCATCATAACTGGTTAGTTCACAAATGCCAGCCAAAATATGTAGCAGGAATTTTAGAATCAATATCAGTCAGGAATTATTATCAAAACAACGATGTTTATACGTGACTGATTCTTTGTGCTATGTTTGTAGAAGATAATGTAATTTAGAAAGGAAGATAGTTTTAGAGTTTAATCAATTAGCAGTTTCTGAGAAGGATAGATAGTCAAGTGGAGAGATGAGCTTGCGATCAGTCGTAATAGCTCTGATCCATGAAGCTGTCAGGACAATGCCGATTGAATGTAGAACTTAGGAGAAGCGTGCAACTTTCCAAGTGGGGAAACATTCTGGAAATAAAAGTTGCTCATAATACAACCCGAAACTTCTAGTCCTTATCTTGGCATGGATCTTCATTTGAAGCTTCCAAGATCCGTCAAAACGAGACCCAAAGATGGACAACATGCTCGTCTATTGGCGTGATGTAAACCCCCATAGAACTGTGTTCCGTCTCTTTGTATTGTCCGTCTGTATTATATGGCCTGTTAAGCACATGTTACGCGCGCAATAACTAGATGATCACGAAATAGATAAAGTAACAAACGTTAAATACTATGTCACAAATATATATACACTCGCTATATACACGTCTAGCACAGTAAATAGACTCTTAAATAGACGGTTATATACATTCGTTAAATAGATCCTATTTATATATACTCGCGACTATGAACTATATATCAAAATATTCAATTAATTGAGAATATCATCATTTCTTTCGCTACTTTTTATCATTCATCTACTACACACATGCACGCATATATTTATTTTTCTGCATGACATAAATAGTTATGGTTTGACAACTCTTCTATTCATCGCATAAAAAAACTAGTAATGTCTTTGTGAGAAAGGATCTTTAAGGTTTAGAAAAAATCATTGCCACTAGATTACGCAGTTGATTTTTCACTTTGTGAGTGCTGTCATAAGTGTACCCTTCAAATTTCAGTGTTGGATATTACGACTAGATAATTCATATCATACAGAGAAAGATAGAGATAGAGATAGAGAGATAGATAGATAGATAGATAGATAAATAGATAGATAGAGAGAGAGAGAGAAAGAAAGAGAGAGAGAGAGAGAGATAGGATCATAGCAAAATCCATACCGTTCGGAAACACAAAAGCAATCGACAAGCTATAACCACTACCATACACTCTAGTACTGTCTAAATCTAAATTTAATTTTCATGAACAAAGCTTATTTCATAGAATTGCCCGCATGTACAATTATGTTCTACTGGCTTGCTTCCCAGATGAGAAACATAGTCTTCTTCAAGTCCAATGTGAAAAAAGTTCTTGCTATCCCTCTCCCTTAAATAGTCAAACCATACCCAATTCCCACCAAAGGCGATCACTGAGCTGTTGTCTCACTGACTACCATACACTCATTAACTCTAATCCTTGAGTGGTCTCTGGGCCTTGATAAGTAGTAACTTCATTGTGAAAATGTACGCAAAGCGTCTTATGTATAATGACATGTGCTTACAATATTTAACTAATTATTGATTTCCATCTACTTTTCTTGGCTTCTACACCCGTGTGTCAGTGATTTAGAATGAATGTCACACTAAATAAATTACTCGCGTTTTTCTCTCAGTTGTATGTTGCATTAGTGTTTATAAAGATATAAATTAGAAATGCTAATTAGAAGGCAAGGAATTCCTGGAGAAACTGATAAAAAGCGGGAGGAAGTAGAACGATCAGCAAACAAAGTATGAATAATCATTGTGAACTTTAATATTTCTCTAATGATGAAGGAAACTTGTTTGAAAAAAATGTAGGGCGTGTTACATGTGTTCATTGGCGCCGAATGCCAGTATTTTTCACGAAAGAAATATAATTAAAAATGATTGGGATTCACAAGGTAATATAGACTGAAATTGAAAAACAAATGAGGCTTTTAGAGAAAGAGACAATGGAACATTGAAATTAACATAGAAAATTCAGAAGTGCAACGTGTTTTTTTTTCATCTGAGATTTGAATATGAACAGATCGACACAAAACACCTGAAGAAAGGCAGATGGCGTAGAGCGAGAGTAAGCAGGAAATACAAAAGAAATTATATATATATCTTCTATTCTATACTCCTATAAATTCGTTCTGCTTTTGTGTGTATTGATATTCATATTAAAAATGCTCTTAAATACAATGTTCTTATATATGGGTCGTAGAATTGCATTCACTAGCAAAAGATCTAGCTAATTTGCATATTCTTTTAAACATTCATTTTAATTCCCTATAAGTTTTTTCGGTTTTCATATGGATGATCATCTTTAGTCAACTATTATGTGTAATTATATTCATGCAGATATACTACATGATTTATACTTGCATAATATTTGCATAAAAAGTGTGCAGTAAAAACAAAATTGTTTCCATATATATTTATCTATACACATATATTTTTGTTTTTCTATCTATCTATCTATCTATCTATCTATCTATCTATCTATAAAAGTGAACGTTTCTGTGTATCTGTGTATCTGTGTGTCTGTTTACATTTCCCTACGCAATAACTCTGTCAATTTTTAGTCTACTGATTCGAAATTTTATATACAGGGTACGGAGGTTTGGGAAAATCAATGTGATCGGGTTTTGGCCAGAAATTTGGCGATTAACGGGTCAAAGTTCAACGATTTGACCTTTGAGAACTCTACCAAACACCTCCGACAATTTTGGGCCTACGCACTTGAAATTTTAGATATAGGTTCCTTGGACATGGATCTTACTTAATAACTTTATTTGAGCCCTAAACAATAAATTTTAAGGGGTTTAAAGTTAAAAAAAATTAACCTCTGCGGTCTCTTCCAAATTACTCAGACAATTTCTGGTCTAAATATTTGAAATTTTACATAAAGAGTATTCAGAGATAGGGCAAGCTTGTTCATCAGTTTGGGTCGAACATTTTTAGTTACCAATATATAAATGTATGTGTGTATGTCTGTTTGCATGTCTGCCTTAAACTTTAAATAGAGGCGACGGATTTTACCAAGATCAGTATCGTTTTAAAGTTCTATCTTTCATGCGACAAATATCGAAAAATTGGCTAAAAACATTATTATCTCCCCCTTCAACTAGGCACTTTTCTACAGGGGGGGCACTTTTTTTGCCGATATTTTTTAAAGTTATCCTCTCCTTTAGATTTTTTAGCCTTAATTTTAAAACATGTCGCTTCCGGTTTGGCGGTGATCGTAACAGCATAAACGTTAGGTTTTATCCCGTTCTTTTCCTCTTTTGCGGTACGGGTTCGAGCCTGCCTTCCTACTACCACTTTTTTTTGCCCAACATACACATCCAAACAGCCGGGCAACGCCGGGCTGAAATGCTAGTATATATATATATATATATATATATATATATATATATATATATATTGGTATATTAAGGCAAAATTTTTTGATTCAAGCAAATATTATTAAATGCAGCGGATACACTTTGCTTTATGATTCTTTAATTTTTATTTTCGATTTTCCGTATAATTTTTTTTGTATCAAAATTAAAAATATTAATAAAAGTTCCATAGTTGTTGCTCTCACGAGCGCTTTCGATTTTCCCACAAATCATCATAAAGCAATGTGTGTCCGTTGCATTTAATAATATTTGCTTGAATATATACATATATATATATATATATATATATATATATATATATATATATATATATATATAGTTTTTCGCATTTCTTTCCGTAAGAACTCGTTAGACTTAAATGTATTGTGTTTAGTCAGCACCAACCCTATTCAGGGTTTAACCGGCTTCCTCCGAAGGAGGATATTTCATGGGAGTATGAAATTCACAAGCGGTCTCCAATCGCATGGATATCCCTGTTTAGGGAAGATGACGGCGTTAGGTTTTGCAACTTTTCAGGGAGGTGTCGACGTCCACCTACATTCAGCACCTGGACTTCCTAAATTGGTCACCCATTTTATTAATGGCCAGGCTCAACGTTCCTCACCCTTCGGTGGTCTGACGGGAACCGGTGTGTCAACGTGATTATGCCGTATACTAAAATGTATTGCCCTATATATATATATATATATATATATATATATATATATATATATATATATATATATACACATATATATATATATACATATATATATATATATATATATTTAATAACTTACTACTTTGCTATTAGCATGTATTTAGAACTGTTAAAAAATACTGAAAGTCGACACATAAAATACTATATCTCTTTATGTTAGGTTTATAGATTAAATTATATGATGTGTGTGTATATGTAAGTGTGTGTCTTCATCTGTGTATGAAGAAAATATAAAGTAATACATACAAACAGATAAACTTTTGAACAGAGAGACGTTATGACAAAAATCTTGCACACCCACAAATAATTAAAATAAAGGGGGGGGGGGCAAGAATAGAATATTTGTTTATATTTTATTTTTTGGATTTATTCTGTATTGGCCCCTGACAAAATGAGGGTGGACCTGTTAATTCACACTTGTCCGTTCGTCCGTCCGCACTTTTCTCAATAACTACGCCTTGGAATTTTTTGAAATTTTGCACAAACATTAAACATGATATGAGTAAAAAAAGTAACAGAATGAATTTACCGAGGAAAATCCGGTTGCCCTCCCACCCCAGGGATGCCTTTCGTGTTAAAATGGCTAAAAATTGACATTTTTGTGCTTATTAAAAAATTGTTTTAAAGTCGTCGTTATTTGTTTCATTTTATTTTTTATTCATTTTATCTGTAAAGTGTTTTAAAAATTTTAAACTACTGTGGAATTTCCACGGTGTCTGCTAATTATTATTATTATTATTATTATTATTATTATTATTATTATTATTATTATTATTATTATTATTAGCTCACCATGAGGTTTTACACAGATCATCAAAAATCTCTTCCTGAAACCAACCTGTGGTGTTTCCTGGAAGCTAAGTGACAACAACTCTCCTCAGGTTTCCAGTATTCTTCACCCTTTTTTATAGCATTTGCAAATAAATGTGCATTATCGCAACAGCCGCTTACCATTAATTTCTCGTTGGCAGCAGCCATTAGAATTTGAGCGGCAATAAGCCTCCCCAAGTTCTTAGTTCTCTTTGCATTTATCCATAGGAGCACTGGTCAACGCTCTCTTCTCGATCTTTCTTTCCCTCTTGACCATCTATTATTATTATTATTATTATTATTATTATTATTATTAGCGGAATGTTTTATATGTGTCATTTTTCATATGCAATATATTACTGCTGGGCATTCTGTGAACGTTCACGTGAATGCAGTCCTCACAATATAATTGCAGCCCTTTTGTTAAAAGTATTTATCTAACTAATCTAGTTAATGTAGTGTCAGAATATATCTGGTCATTACGGTCTATCTCCTCTATTCTTATAGGAGTCTGTGACATATGTCTATTGTATGGACGCTCGGAGCGAACGGAAACCCTACAATATCATTATACAATCCTTAGACAAAACAGGTACTACCCTTGGACATAGCCAGAAGACCAAATATGTTTATTTTATTTTCACGTACGGCTCAAAAGCGCTATTTTTTTCCTCTTACATTGGATCTTCGGTGATCGGGAGACCCTATTTATTAAAAAAGATGGCACAAAGTTATAATATACTATGAACATTAAATTAGTGTATCTATACACTAATTTAATGTTCATAGGATGTTATCACCTTCTACCCCACTTTTAATAAATAGGATCCCCCGATCGAATAATTTATAATCTGTAAACCGTGACACACGTACGTTATTAGTACATAGATTATTATTGGCTCATAAGAAGCTTTCACACAGGTCATAAAGGATCTCTCCTTGAAAACAGCATGTGGTGTTCTCTGGAAGCCGTGTGACAACGTCTCCCCAGTTTTCCAGTGCTCTCCACCTCTTCTGAAAGCATTTGTAAATGAATCTGCATTATAGCAACAACCACCCACCATCGATCTCTAGCAGCGACCATTAGTTTCCAATGTTTTCGTCAGTTTCGTCTTTTGTTATCCTTATGAATTTTCCCTATAACTGTTTCTTTTCTCATTTTCTTATCTCGTCTTAACCTTCTCTCTCAGTTCTCTGTCTTATTTTTGCAATGCCCTTTGCTGCTGGGATTAGTCTATTTGTCTTCTGCATTATGTATTCTTCTAATTTTTTTTGTGCCATTCACAGTGTCTTCTATACAAACCAGCCCTCTTTTTGGGCCAAGCCTATGAACGGTGAGACTGCACACTAGCGATACGGCACATATGTTTATACTTTTTATTAGGTTTCTACTATATAGTTTAGTTTGTATAAGATTTTTCTTCTTAGGTATTCCTTTCTGATTTTCTTTCATTTCAATTGATTTTATGATCTCTTCTTCCAGAATTCCTAAATATTTATAGGTGTCATGTTCGCCTCGTGTCCTCATCTCTGCTTGCTTGGGTAGTTCCATGCCTTCTGTTGCCTCCAGTCTTCCGCTTCCTGTAAAAAGCAGTGTGCATTTTTTCACTTCGAACTGTATTTGAATATACTGGCTGAAGATTATGGTTATGCTTATTAGCGTTTCTAGTTTTGTTTTGTTTTGTAACGTGATCGACTTGAGGGAGCCATTTGTGAGGTTGAGAAAGACCGGGTAAATATGCTAAGATTGTTTAATTTAATCCCGGACAACAGCGGATATCGACATACTTGAATTAGAAGACATAGAGATATATTTTGTTTTATTGTCAAAATCAGATATATATTTTGTTTATTGTCAAAGCCAGAGATATATTTTGTTTTATTGTTAAAGCCAGAGGTATATTTGTTATTTGAAAAATAGATGACAGGAAATGTTAGAATAATGACGATGACATTCGTCTGGCCTGAGGAGCACTGGGCCAGGTGTTCTGAGTTTTAGGCAAGGAATATTTACAGGCGTTGACCCTCTGAGGTCATGGGAACAGATATCACTTTTGGTCCCAGATTACAAAACTGGTAATATTGGTGAAGTGCACACACGCGATTTAGATCAGAAAGCCCTAGATACGTACCGTGATCTGATTGGCTGAGTGGATTTTACACTTCGACCCGACCCAGAATATATAAGACCAATGCCGCTCGAAATTAACCAGATTTGCGTGGAATCTCGAGATAATAAAATCGATACCAACGCCTGACCACCCCCTCTCGATTTCGCCTGAGTGCCATCTACAAAGAAGAGAGAATTGAGGCTTTAAAAAACGTGCTAAGAACTGAATTTAAAAACGTGCTAAGAACTGAATTTAAAAACGTGCTCAGAACTGAATGTAAAAATGTGCTAAGAACTGAACCAATATAATTGTAAAAAGACTGTAAATTTTTGTGAAATTAATTTTTAGTAGAATAGAATTTGTATTTGTCTTCCTTCTTTCTGGCATATGCGAGCTTCGCTTTTCGCTTTTCAAGAATTCTACACCGAGGCGTTCAGGATTTAATGTGATAGTCTCTCGGAGAATTAGACATCACGAGCAAATGTTTCGAAGAAGACCGGAGGTCAGTTGCTTGACCTCACCACGAGATACTTGTCACAGTTACTTGTAAAAAGTTTAAGGACGTCCAGATACATTAGGTGGTTCATTCATTCATTCTTTCAACTACCTTATTAAAATTGTATCCGGCTTGGATTTTCCTGAATATATCGTCAAGAGGCATCATGGCTATAATGAACAGAAATGCTGATATGAAATCTCCTGTGAAGATATCTCTTTCTATCCTTATATCACTTATGTATCGTCCTTCAGCTTTCAGTTCAAGTCTTTATATTCTCATTGCTTTTTCAATCAAATTGATAATCTCGTCCGATATTTCTGATTGTCATTAGGTTTGTGGTCGGTGAACACGTAGAAAAATATTTTATACTGTAAATCTGAGAGTACCCTTTAGTAACAAATCTAGCTTTGTACTGGTCTACGCCTGATGCTGTAGTCTTTTTTGTAAAGACCTATCTTGTAGAAATAACATGTTTATCTTTTGGGAGAGGCACTACCGTATAGGTATAATTTTCGGTTAAGGCATCTATTTCTTTTTTCATGGCAATTTTCCATTCACCACAATGTTCTGAATAAATTGCTTCGTTAAAGCTTTTTGGTGCATTTTCCATTGAATAGCAATAGTCGATTTGATAATCTTTTATATTGTCGACCATAAAAAATCGGGTGGCCTTCTATTTCTTTTGGGATATCTTTCGACTTTATCATCATCATCATCATCATCATCATCATCATCATCATCATCATCATCATCATCATCATGGACACTCTTGTCTCCGTCATTTTTATTGTCTTCGTTTGTTTTAATTATTTGACGGAATATAATTTCATCTTCTTCATATGACGAGGGTTCGTCTGTAAAATTAAACGTGTCTGTGAATTTTACACATCGCATTCTTTTTATTTTATTTTTTTCTGGAAAAAATATTAAATTGGCTGGACTGTTTTTATCGTATCCAAGAAATATACCTCTGTCGGCTTTAATATTCAATTTACTCTTTTTATCTATATATGCGAAGCAAGTTGAACCAAATATATGCATTCTGCTTAAATTTGTTTTTTTACCAAAGAAAGATTACTATGGAGTTTTAGATAGTGTTTTGTTAAAGCACCTGTTGCATATATAAGCTGCCGCCATAAGTGCATACGTCCAGAGGTTTTTAGGGAGTTTTGATTCAATGAGTAGGCATCTTGCCATTTCAAAAAGTGTTCGCCACGCACGTTCAGCAGTCCCGTTTTGGTGTGGCGATCTAGGAGCTGATGTTTCATGCCTGATATGATGGTTAATTAGTAAAAGTTTAAAGTCTTTATTGGTGAATTCTGTACCATTGTCAGAGCGAATACACTTGACTTCACCGTAGGGAGCCATGTCGGCTAGATGTTTTTTAGTTGCTAGCAGGATATCAGATTTGTTCTTTAAAAAGTAAACCATTCTAAACCTGAATGGTCATCTACGAAATTCAACACATATCTATAACGTTCTCTGGCCATCGGTTCCACGGGACCGTTCAAGTCACAATGCACCATTGATAGGATCCTTTTGGCCTTTTTGTCTCGAATCTTGCTTTGATAGTTTGTCATTTTCCCTTGCGTACAGACGTCGCAGTTGAAGTTTTTTGATGTTTGTATTTTTATTCCATCAACTACAGTCGGCAACTTTTTGATATCAGGAATATTGCAGTGTCCAAGAATTTTATGCCATGTCTGTAGATCATGGCAGGCGGTTTTCGATGGGACTACACTATTTAAATAATATAGTCTTCCATTTTCTTTAAGGTCGAATACAGTTCTATTCGGGTATACCAGTTTTGATTTATTGGGGCTAAAGTTTATATTTGCATCTTGTTTTGTGGCAACTTGTACAGAAAATATATTTTGTTTAAATTTTTGGATTAGAAGAGCGTTTTCTAGAATACAGAAACATAGTTCACCTTTATTGTTCGTTAGCGAGATTTTAGCATCGCCTCTTTTCAAAACGATATCATTTACTCGACTCCCGTCACCTAGTTCTACAAAATGATTTTATGGCTTAAAGTTGGGGGTCAAAATTGATAAAATCAGATTCCTTTGTAATCACATGTGCCGTGGCCCCACAATCGACAAGAAAATTATTATTGTTTGTTGAAGCATTAAACATACACGAAAATAAAAATGTATGTTCGCTAACAGAGCTCTCTACATTTTTAATTGAGTCGCCATTTTGAGTCCTGTATCTACATTGGAAACTCTTGTACTTTTCTTATGAGAAATTTTTTTTTTCTGGCAACGTTGCGGTTTTTATTCCTGGCATGGGTATAATTTAATTTTGGTGTTTTTATGTGTGTATTTTTAAATTTCATGATTTTTGTGGATTCGTTTTTTTTTTCTGTGATCATTTTTTCAGTTGTTTCATAACTTCTGAGTACTACCTTGAATTGGCTAAAAGTCATGGGTTTTCTTTCTGGGTTATCACGGTGGTAAATGGCTTGAAATCACTCGGTAATCCCTTAAGGACCATGGAAATTAACAGACTGTCACTTATAACTTCACCAGACATTTTTAAAGAATTTGCATTCGTTTCGGCTCTTATAATATAATCAGTAATAGTTTCGGCTTCTATTCGTTTTAGAGAGGTCAGTTCAGTGTATAAAGGAATAATTTTGGGGTTTCCTTCTGATAAATAATGCTCTCTCAATATGTTCAATGCTTTGCAACCATCGTCCAGGGCTTCTCTCATTACCAGTCATAGACTTCGGTCATCTAAACACTGTATTAATTCCGCAAAGACAGTTGCGTTCTTTTTAATGAAGTCGGGGTCGTTTCTGTTTTCAGGTTGTGTTTGAAGTACTTTGTGTAGCTTTTGGATTCGTAGATATCCCAGAAATTTCACTTGCCACAATTTGAATCGAAATAAAGACGCACGCTGGGCCCATAACTTCTAGAAGTGTAAGCCATGTTTAGTTTCAGAACAGTTTCCGATGGTTCGTTGTTCTAAACAAGTTTTGAGAGGTGACTGGTTTGCAGTAGACAGAATAGTTTCCGATGGTTCGTTGTTCTAAACAAGTTTTGAGAGGTGACTGGTTTGCAGTAGACAGAATAATTTCCGATGGTTCGTTGTTCTAAACAAGTCTTGAGAGGTGACTGGTTTGCAGTAGACAGAACAGTTTCCGATGGTTCGTTGTTCTAAACAAATCTTGAGAGGTGACTGGTTTGCAGTAGACAGAATAGTTTCCGATGGTTCGTTGTTCTAAACAAGTTTTGAGAGGTGACTGGTTTGCAGTAGACAGAATAGTTTCCGATGGTTCGTGGTTCTAAACAAGTTTTGAGAGGTGACTGGTTTGCAGTAGACAGAATAGTTTCCGATGGTTCGTTGTTCTAAACAAGTTTTGAGAGGTGACTGGTTTGCAGTAGACAGAATAGTTTCCGATGGTTCGTTGTTCTAAACAAGTTTTGAGAGGTGACTGGTTTGCAGTAGAGAGAACAGTTTCTGATGGTTTGTTGTTACACACAAGTCCTGAGAGGTGACTTGTTTGCAGTAGACAGTTCCACAGAGCAAAAGATTCTTACCGTGTCGAGACGGAAAAAACATGTGAAATTGCTACAGAAAATGTTTAATATTTATGGAGCAATTCTGGTTTCTGATTGGTTGGTAGCAGAACGTGAATTAATTCGATTCGTCAGTTCCTAGCAGCATCGTTTATAAATAGAATCGTCCGACTGTGTAGGATCATACCCCATTATACGTCCAAAATATTTCAAAATAAAGCATTCTATAATCCGTGCTCGAGGAACCCTGTCGTAGGCTTTCTTGTAGTCGATCGATGTCATGGTAAATCCTTTTTCCTATTTTTTTCTCCTTCAAAATCTTTCTTTATGTATAGTAGATAATGAGTTTCTTGTGCAATATGGTTTTCCTTCTGCTAGATTCGCAGCAGATGTGCTAACAGTTATATCTCGTCGGATTAGCGAATCTCTCGACGGAGGCTTCCTTTCTATGGCAATTGCTCTTGACGTAGCAAATGCCTTTGATAGGGTATGGCATAAAGATCTACTCCACAAAATCTCTACCTACGGTATAGCTAGAAATGTCTTTTTAATTATTAAATCTAACAGTATTAAAGTTGGGGTCCCTTTGATCTACATCAAGGATCATCCAAATCACATGCTAAGATCATTTGTAGAATTTATGCTGACGACACTACCATCAATGGCAACATTTCAAAGGCAGTAAACGACTAAGTTCACGCTGATTCTCTCTCCTTGTTAATTTTCATGCATCTAAGCCAAGCTTTTATCTTCCCATCGTCATAGCTCTTATCTCCATCTGGCATCAATCAAAATGAATGACTCTCGTCTTGGTGAGGCCCCATGTTTTGACAAACTTTAAGATCTGACTTTTATACTCCTGATATGAAATGGAACACGTACATCAAATCCCTTGCCAATGCTACTGGGAAAATGGTGGTATCGTTCTACCGCTCCTGTAGATATCTCACTGCTGATGCAATCCTCTATCTATATAAGAGGCAAGTCCAACGATGGAGTACTGTTGCCACATCTGGACAGGAGCTACTGGAAAGGCCTTATATTGCCTTGATAAAGTTAAAAATCTTCGTAGCTTAGTGTGGAATGCCCTTTTCTCTTCCCTGTAACCTCTTTCCGACAGAAGAGACGGTGATAGCCTGTCTCTACTTTATCGTAATTTTCATGGCAAGTGCTCGTCTAAGCTCAAGGCTATGCCCCCTGTCCTGTCTTTCACGAAAAACATTCGTCAATCTGAAACTACTATCAATAATTCCCCCCACTCTTAATATGTGCCTAATCCTAAACGTAGATTCCATGAACAAAGCTTCTTTCTTAGAACTATTCGCTTATGGAACTCTGCTCCGTTTTCTTGCTTTTCAAACTGACTTTAATATGGTTGCCTTGAAGTCTAACGTAGACAAATTCTTGATAAGCCATCCCCTTCAGTCATCCATTTTCCCAAATTTCCACTACTAACAATGACGACATCATGTTCCCTTTTACCACTGTACACTCATTAATCCTTATCCTCAGGAGTCCCCAGGCCTTGATAAGTGTGACTCCTTTGTAAAAAGAAAAGTTTCCCTAGATTCCAATACTCTTCACATTATTCGATAACCATTGCAGATGAATTTGCATTATCAAAACAGCCGCTTAACATTGATTTCTCGTTGGCGGCGATTATTGGTCTTCACTGGAATTTGGGTGACAAAACTCTTCCCCAGAGTTCCAGTCCACTTTGCACTTATCCAACGGAGGTCTGGCTAGTGCTTTCTCTTCTCTCTGTGATGCTCCTTTGTGTTTTACATCCAAAGCATTTTCTGTATGTCCAGTTTGTGCCTGTAGTTCAAAATAGACTTCGTAGTCTCGTAGGAGATGTCTTTTTCTCTTCGCTGCAACCTCTATCTCACAGAAAAGATGTTGCGAGTTCGTCTCTGCTTTAAAAAAAAAAAGTGTTCGACTGAGCTTCAATCTATGGTACCCCCCTCGCAAAACTTACACAGGAAACACTAGTCTAGCTAAAAACACTATCAATAATTCCCCTCACTCTTTATCTGTGCCTAAACCTAAACATAGATTCCATGAACAGATCTTCTTTCTTAGAACTGCATGCATGTAGAATTGTCTTCCGTTTTCCTGCTTTCCAGCTGACTACACTATGGTTGTCTTCAAGTTCAACGTAAACAAGTTATTGATGATCCATTCCACTTGTTTACAAATTTACCGAATTTCCATTACTAACGATTACTTTATTGTCCAACTGACTATTGTAGACTCTTAACATTTATCCTCGAGTGGTCTCTTGGCCTTGATAAGTGGTTATGCCTATGTAAAAAAAGCTCGTTTGTGTTAATCTCCGTATTCAAGGGTTTCCTTTATATTTCAGCTGTTTTCATTACTGTTATCCGTTTATCTTATCAGCCATCCTTCTGATTCCAATCTCTCCCATTTCTTATATAATGAGATTATACACATCTCAAACACATCACTATGCAACCGCATGCACAGCTACCGAATATATATAAAAAGGTCAAAAACGTATTCATTGTAATAACATTGTTCAAAGGATAGTTCCAACATGGCGCTTAAAAAATAAATAAGTCTTGTTGATTAAAAGTGTTCGAAATCACCTGGCTTGTCGCTCGCTTAAATGATATTCTAAATTTTGTTAAATGTGTTTGGGAAATGAAAAAAAAAGAGAGGTTTCTAAACGATGGAAAAGATAAGTTCTTTTTTACGTACGAGTTTTTCTTTCTTTTACGCGTCTTCGTACGCAATTAATCTTTCAATCGCTTTTCTGGTAAAGTGATGCAGACAATAAAAGCTTGTCAGCAGCCTCCATGTAACCCCTTCCCTCCACAACATCTTCCATCAAACAGAGATAAGCGACATAACCTCAGAGGTTGTTTACCTTTCTCATGGGATTTGTTAACTTTCCTTCCTTACAATACACACACACACACACACACACACACACACACACACACACACACAAACACACACACACACACACACACATATATATATATATATGTGCATATATACGTATACATACATATGTATATATGCATATATATATATATATATTCAAGCATATTATAAAACATAAATGCAACAGCGTCAAAGAGCATTTGAATTCGACTTACGTCTGCATAGTTCATTAAAACCTGTTTTGGAAACCCTTAGCAACTATTTTTAATGTCTAAAGACCAAATCGAATTTGTTCCACGGATATAAATTCGCCTTGTATTAAGTTTCAAAATAATAAAAATTAACGGCGGAGTTTGGTATAGACTATTTCTCAGACAAGCAGACAGACAGACAGACAATGTCGCTTTATATATATATATGTATATATATATATATATATATATATATATACGTATATATATGTATTCTCCTCACACTACAACTCATATAAGTGTATGTGTGTGTAACCTTCCTATCTCCTCTCTGTGAGTCTAAAGATACTTGTTAAGTAGTATTATTGCCCCAGCTGATATCCACTTTTGTTTATTGTGGACTATTCCGATGATGCTATTTCAAACTTAAACGTAAGAATACAAAGAGAATTACATTTCAAGCTTAGGTGTGGCAGATTTATGGACAGCGATTCTCGTAAGATGTGACTATAAAATGTGCGCACCTTAATTAAATTAAAAGTGAAATACAATTATTTCAGTTTTCTCATTAAATTATTGATTGAGCAAGACTATTATAAAACTGTGACGAATTTTGTAACAGTAAAGTTGTTTTAATTTATAAAATAATTACATCCATTTTACACAACTATAAATTTTAATTTCTATTTACATGAGGATTTGTTGAAAATATCAATACCGGTTTAAATGGCATTCATTCGATAAACCTAAACGATTCTAAAACCCTTTCGGAAGTTAAAATGTCAGGAAATGAGCCATTCTTTTTTTTTTTCATACAAAGTTAACGAAAGTAAAAGAAATCTATTCAATGTATGTGTTATTTATGTGTTGCAATAGACATTTTTTTTTATCAAATTGCTTCCTTACAGACTGAGGATCGACAGACGGAGGCTCTTTTAGTAGTTACATGTCGCTTGTAATAACTGATACTGTAATAGTGTTTCTTTTAAATGTTACTGACTTTTTGCTTAGTAATATTTTTTTGTTTCTTTCTACATTTGTGAAGTTGTTCTAACAAATAAAACGAATTTAAGACTTCAGTTGAAGGCAGACAATGCTCTCTATTGATCATCATAGGAAACACTTTAAATAATGAGTGTATTTATCTAAACTGATGGAGACGCGTCTTCTTCGCGAGGCCTAAAAAAGAAACACTTAAAAAGTGCGGCAGCTTCCATTAGAAATAAAAGAAACATTAACTATATATATATATATATATATATATATATATATATATATATATATATATATATATATATATATATATATATATAAATATATATTTAAATATATATATATATATTTAAATATATATATATATGTATATATATGTTGTCACATTTTTTAATATTAATGCTCACTTGAATATATGTTGTATATATGTCGTCACATTTATCAATCTTAATGCTCACTTGAATCAAAAAATCACGAGCATTATGTTTGGAATTGTTAAGAGAGCACCAGTTCACAAAGGTAAAGGCGAAGTATGTATGCAGTGCCTAAACGAAAAACTTGTCATACTGAAATGCTCATAATGTACTAAACAAAAATATGTAGACACTATTTTAATATGAAAAAAGAATCTTAAGCGAACTAAATTATGCATATTCTAGTCGATAACAGTGGAAGAAAGAGAAAACATAAAGACTACTTTGAATTAAGAAGCGGATTTTCAGGCACATTGCTATTGATGTGTGACTTTTAAAAGTAACTTCTATAAGTCAAGCGATCAGTAAAGATTAAGTTTAGAAGCCAAAAGTTTCAGTAAACTTGGAGTAAATATAAATATTCATATTTATATAATACTCCCAACCAAATAAAAAAGCTCAATACAACCACGATAAGAAATAGAGCTTGTTATAGAATAATACAAATTTCATACTGAAAAATTATATTTTGCATAAATATATATATATATATATATATATATATATATATATATATATATATATATATATGTGTCTGTGTGTGCGTGTGTGCGCGCGTGCACGTGTGTCGGTATATGTGTATACGATATAATTAAATTCAATTATATTGATAATATTAACTAAAAATAATATTATTTTTAAAAGTGCTCTATACATATACGATCTTATATAATACACTTAATAAAAATATACGAAATACACTTTGTAAGGAGTCTACGCGGATAGATTAACGTTTCTCTGTCGTCATTAGAACTCCTAACTGAATCTCGCAGTCGGAAAATGAATTTGAAATAAAATCCTAGAAAAATACAGCTGAAAAAAAAAAGAAAAGAAAGGAAAAGAGAAAAGAGAGGAAGTAATATAATTTCTTTCCCGATAATTTTTATAGAATCTGCCGTCTCCTCTACACAATAGCCGAACACAGAGACAAGGTTTATTCATTCTCTTCGCCCCGCCTTTTAACAATCAAACATAGTCTGCGTCTTTTACTGTGGCTGTTGTAAATATAAATGGTCTTTGCACTAAGACCATGTTACCTGCTGGTGTCACGGAATAATGTTTGAAGAGTGGAATCCTTCCATTCTATGGAATTACAGGGAGAACTTATGGAAATTGTTCAAAATAGCTGTATTTTCTCTTCTTAAAGAAAAGGATTTTTTTTCATTTGAACACGTACAATTAAAAGGGGTAATTTTTTTGCCGGGGAAATCCAGCAAAGTAACAGATCGATGACTCCGTTCAGCCTCTAAAGACAAAGGATACCACCTGTAGATTTGATGAAGTGTTTACTTAAGGGGGCGGTTCATTAGGAAGTGGATTCGGCCAGACGGGTGTTTTTCGTAAAGGATTGGCGAGGGGGGGACCAGCGATTGGAGTTCATACGAGCACTTGCCATGGAAATAACGATAAAACAAGGATAGGCTCGCAACGTCTCTTCTGTGGGAGAGGGTTGCAGGGTAGAGAAAAGCGCATCTCCCCACTAAGCCACGAAGTTTATTTTGTACTCTGTCAAGGCATGATAGGCTGTTTTTAGCAGCTCCTGCCCAGATATGGCAGCAGTATTCCATCCTTGGACGCACTTGGCTTTTATATAGATAGAGAATTGCATCAGTAGTGAGATATCTCCTGGGGCGGTAGAAGGATCCCACCATCTTTCCAGCGACCTTCTAACTGATCTTTTACACGAATCGTATAAGTTCTTTCATTGTAATTGATTTATATTTAAACCATGTGTATTTCCTTATCATTGGTGTTTATTTAAACCATGTCTTAATGAAAAAAAACAAAACAAAAAACTCATGGACGTACATGTGAAAAGCGTGGGTAAATGAAAGCTACACCGGAAAAAAATAGCCTTCTTTATAAAAATATGTAAGTGCTAGCTACAAAAATACAAAAAATATCATACCTTGACAGAACTCAAAATAGACTTCCTAGCCTAGTGTGGTATACCGTTTTCTCTTCCCTGCAACCTCTTTCTCACAGAAGACATGTTGCGACCCTGTTTCGGCTTTGTCGTTATTTTCATGACAAGTGCTTGTCTAAGCTCCAATCTACGCCCCCTTTCTTGACTTTCAGGAAAAACACCCGTCTAGCTGAAACCACTATCAATAATTCCCTCACTCGTAATCTGTGCCTATACCTAAACGTAGATTTCATGAACAAAGCTTCTTTCTTAGAACTGCAAGCCTGTGGAACTCTGTTCCGTTTTCCTGCTTTCCAACTGACTACAACATGGTTGTCTTCAAGTCTAACGTGAACAAATTATTGATGAGTAATCCCCTTAAGTAATCCAATTTTTCCAAAATTTCTACTACTACCGATTACGACCACGGTTTCCTTTGACCACTGGACGCTTATTAACACTTATCCTCGAGTGGCGTCCGGGCCTTGATAAATAACAACTCCTTTGTAAAAAAAAATCTATAGCTTAAGTTCATGAAGATGAAGTTTTACAGCAGTTTTCAATTCCTCATTCGACGTGTACGACGTAATTTGCTGACTTGTTTCTATTGTTTCGGTACTTATGTACAGAAGCTACTGTGCTAAAATAATAACGCTATTATTTAGAATTATTTTCTTAGCACAAGGAGGAGATGTTACGTTGTGTGTATGAATACGTGAATATATTCCATAACGACGTGCATGTTGAATAGTGGGGTTTATCTTTTTCTGTATATTCATGTATGTGTAAATGCGTGTATGTGTAAACGATGTATCATTTAGTTGATCGTCTAGTGTGCATATTTTAACATTTATGCAACAGTTCTAACAGGAAACGATTGACGTGGACGTATAGAAACAGTTGTAGACAAGCAGTTCTTTTTAACAGATGTAAATAACACAACACATACCTGAATTATTTACGAACATTTATTTTCATGATCCGCCCGGCATTTTCAGAGATTACACGTTTTTACATCTTGGCTACCTTAAATGACGCCGCCCCCTGCGCCCTGAAGAGACCAACTCCCCTTTTTGAGACGTCCGTTCTCTCTGATATCCAGTTAACGACTCGCTAGAATCTCCCCAAATCTACATTTCACCACGTGTCTCATTACGTGTCTAAAACCAGCAGCTGATGTAACCCCAATTTAGTTTTTTGTTTATGCAACTAAAAATCATGTTTACGTCTATTTTCTATTTTCACATTCCTTTTGCGATATGTCAATCATTTTCACATTCCTTTTGCGATATGTCAATCATTTTTCCCAATTTAATTGTTTATTTTTCTAATCATAATAATTGATCCAGCGACCCGCCGTCGCTCGAATCAATCAAATAATAATAATAATAATAATAATAATAATAATAATAATAATAATAATAATAATAATTTTACCCTTGACCCTGCTTGCCGCAGTTAACATAGATACTACGCTATGATCACGGCCCAAAGAGTTACAACATTACAGAGAGAGTGTTTTTTTTTAACTCGTGTGTACTTTCACCTAACAATTTAATAAACAAACGATACCGTAAAACTTACCATTCTGTACGTAAACACTATTTTTTCTTTTAAAAAATAGTTTTAGTAAATAAAAGGTGTAGAAGCCACGTTGAAACACATTTTACAAAATAATTTATATCACTAGTATTGGAATTTAATTCATTCATTTAGTGTAAATAAGCTTTGTTGAAAAAAAATAAGAGCTTATATCTCGGTTCTTCCATTTTGCTTAAGAGCTATGAAGGTTCTATTCCTTTATTACTGCCATTCAACGTTTAAAAATGACGTAAAAATTCAACTCCGATCTTAAGTGCGAGGATCAGAAAAGCTAACCTCCCTGAAGAGAAATACAGTTGCCCTTCAAAATTTCATTTTTATTTCACATGGACCGATATATCTCATGAGGTGAGAGCAGTCTCATAAAGTACTAAAGGAGACGAAAAGGGATAAGTAGCTCCACGACAAGTTTTCCCCCACAGTCAGCTGTCTATACACAACCACTGAATAGCTCTACAATAAACCTTAGTTCTTCCTCACTACTGCCAATGCTTGAACAACAACTATCATTTCAAAAATATCTGGAGCCAGAAGATGAACAATTGATCTGGAGAGAAGAACTTATTAACACCATTGAGGAAATACAGTTGATGAATATGGAAGAAAAACTTCAACTGCCAAAGATCAAAAGCATAAAGTGCTACCAAGTCAGTGATTCAAACACAAACATCGCTCTTAAGACATTTTTTATTTGCAACATATCCCTGACAGAACTAAACCGGATTACATATGCTGCAAGAATTTACATTGCCAGAAAAAACATTCACTAAAAAAATGTTAAAAAAAAATGTAAAAAATATGAGTCCAGAGCAAAAACATCATATTATGGAAACAGAGACTCTAAAATCAACTGCGCCTGTACAGAAAGGAATCGTCTCAGATCAGAAAATTCCTTGCTGCCCTTACTGTTCAAGGGTGGTTGCAAAATATTATCGGCAGATTCAATTTAAAACTTTATGTAAACATGAGGGCAACATGCACGCCTGTGGAACTCTGTTCCTTGTGCCTGATTCCCACCTGACTACAACCTGAATGTCTTCAAGGCCAACGTTAACAAAGTCCTAATGAACCACCCCTTAAGTAAACACTTCATTAAATCTCCACACTAACGTGCTGTACTTGCAATAACCCTTATCCCTGAGTGGCTTCCGGGCTTTGAAAAGTGGTGACCACCGTGTAAAAAAAAAAAAATTCAGCACTTGTCAAAAGCATCCGAGCAACGGATAATTTACAAAAAAAAGGGTGAAAGACGATAACAAACTCTTTAAAAAGAATGCAAGGCTGTTCTATAGAAGTCTCATTAAAAAAAGCCATAAAAATAAGAGCTGATGTATCTTGTCGTACTCGGAAATTTAGATGGAAATTCGAACGGAACCCTTTATTTACTTCACGGGTGTAACATGTTCTTGTTCCGTCAGCCATGACTGGATAGAGGGCCAAAGTAGTTCACAATTTTATTTTTCGGTCGCCCACACAAAGAATTGAACTTTCCAACTTTCTGGAGAATATCACTTTTACAATTGATTTTCCTAAGTACTCCGACCACTTCTTACTTTCTTACTCCAACCACTGCACCCCGTTGTGAAAACGACACTAAAGATGAAAACAGTAGTCTGATGCATCCAAAAAATACAAAAAAAACTAATCCTTATGTCAAAAATTCTGAAACGGATTTATAGTTTTTTTCCCCCAAGAATCTGCGGAGGAAACAAATTATCCCGGTAGACTACAACAAAAGACGGATTCCATTTTAATCGCTTAAGCAGAAATAGTAGGACAATCCTTTGGAGAAAAATGGATCAGAATAACACGATTAAACCCATGTTCATGCAGTTAATCTAAAAGAAATCATAGTTAGAATTGTAAAAATATAAAAAAAATAAAAATAAAACATTAGAAGCCCAGAATATTATTTGCAAAACAATCTCACGAAAAAATAATAATGGTGCCATATAAGCGGAGACAGAGAGAACAAAAGAAAGAAAGAAAGAAAGAAAGAGATTTCATCTCAGCATCAATTTTTCATCATCAAAAAATGTGAAAATTGAGCCAAATATTAATATCAAACTATAAAAATGAATGTTTCCAAAGTAATGGATACTACGTTTTATTCCACCGAAAAGGATCAGAGGGTGTTGCAACTGGCGTTGTTATGATGACTGCACTTATGTATTCATAACCTGAAAGTTTCATCTCTCTGTTGCAGATATTGACGGTGTGACACTAAAACAAAAAACAACCATTGTCATGGAAGTTCATCAGAAGCAGAGATGCGTTATTAAATTCCTGGAACAAGTGCGTTGATTATGTAAAAAAAAAAAAAAAAAAAACAATTCTGAAACACAAGAAGTTTCTCGCTTTAATGGAATCACCCCAGCTTTCGTAGCTTATCAACTTTGGAGGTATATAAAAGCTTTACTATTAGAATGACCTGACATGACAAACCGTGCTCTGAACGTCTATGATTGTCGTTCATCGCTGATAAAAGTGAATTGAGAATGGCGGCGGCTATATAGAAATCAGGAAAAGATTAAAATATTTTAAAATTAAATATCATATTAATTAGTTATTAGATGAAAATTTGTTTTCTAATATAATAAATATATAAATGTGTTAATTGATTTTAATTAATTTTATATAATTACGAAACACTCTTAAAATATGTAGAAAATATTAATAAAATCCTATTTCGTAAAAACACTTATATCGGCGCCACCTCACCTCTAATTAAGACCGGAATATCTAACCACAATTTTTTCGTTAACGACGAAAACCCTAATAATAAACAAGAAACCTCTCTAACTACTTTAATTAAAAAAAACTTGAATATAATAAAACTCCTTTTTCAATTAAATGGACTATCCAAAAAAAAGTTAAGTCCTACACCCCACGTTCTAAGTCGTGTTACCTCTGCACATCTGAAGCTATAACAATAATTACTTCCCCCAAATCAATAATATAATAAACTCTATAAGCAAACTAGTCTTCTATTGCGGACGTAAGACTAAATTTAAATATGGTCAATTTGGAATTACTTAACTTTAAATAATTCCCTTAAAATTTCATTCGCATCAATTACAAATTTCTTCGTTTCACTTTCTTAGTACTTTATGTTACCATTAATCTATATATTTCCTATCCTTTTCTCGCTCCCCATTGATCGGCTGGCCATCCTTCCTCGCTTATGCATATGTACGTGTATTTCTCTTCTGTATATATGCGGATCTAGACATCTATGCTCTGAAGTCTATATGTGCTCTAATGCTTGTATTCATGTGTACATTTGAGTGTGCTTAGGCATAGGTGTTGTATATTGGTTTATATTGGAGGAGATGATATATTAAAACGTTTCATGTGTTATCTAGTGGATGTAAGATTTTGTTCTTTTAACAGACAGATAATAAACGTATAAATCGTATGTATGTTGTTTAGCCAGGGACATGATATTGACGTGTAAACTGAGTCATGTTGTATCAGACTTATCACACGGAATATTTTTACAGTTCATATGTAGGAAGAATAATATATGCTTCATACCTTTTTCTTGAAGAGTTCTTCTGTATCTTCCCACTGCTCCGTGATGAACCATGAAGCGATCAGCACCATCTAATTGAGACATCTGTTCTTATTTGTGAAACCATTAAAAAAACTCTTTATATTTTTATAATATAAATTTATTACACTTGTCTCAAATGGTGTTCACAGAATCAGCATGTTTGTCTAAATTTTCTATTCTTACAGCCCGCTCCTAGCTGTCTATCCACCCCTGTCCAGACGTCTGTCCGCTTTGGTCGTCAATCCTCAACTCTCTGAATATCTCCAAAACTAACTACATCACGTGTTCTCTTATGTCACCTAATTACGTGTCTCAGACCAACTTTATGTCCACAACTAATTATTTGTTTATTCAAAACCCCAAAATAATGTTTATATATATTTTATATTTTCACATTCCTTCTGCGATTCACACGTCAATCATTTCTTCCCTAATTTAATTGTTTATTCTTTTAATCATAATAACTGATCCAACGACCATCCGTCGCTCAAATCAATTAATAAGAATACAATAACAATAATAATAATGCTTTGACCATTGATCCCGCTTGCTACAGTTAACAGATACTACGCTATGATCACAGCCTAAAGAGTCATAACATTACATAGTTATATATACATTTGTACGGGAGTTTGAGCGTAATTTGTTTTATTTTTCATTTCTTTTCATTGGTTGCACTATGACAGTCTGCAAGCGCCAGCCGCCCGCTTCTTCTTCTAATTCCACTTTATTCTTTCTTCGACTCTTACAATCCGCTAATCAAACTCTAATCTTTCAGGTAAATTCTTTATCTCAATAAGCTAACAGCCACCATTTTGAAAAATACTTCTTCCTGAACCTCGTCAACTTTATCCATAATTCTACTAAACCGTAACCACTGACCTATTCCACTTCGCCCCCCCCCACTGTCCGAACTACTATTTTTACAACAATAGGTTGTCATGAAAGCCAGATCATCAGCCCCTTTAACTCCACAGCAGTGATCTGCCTTGATTTGGGGTCAATACCCTTCATCACCCTTAAATTAACTACTTCCACTGAGGGCTAACTTTTCTCTACTTATTTTTTAAATCGCTTTCCCTCTGGTTAAACTCAGAGACTGCACTTTACATCCGTGCCTATTCACACAGAAATTTAGTTTTCGGACGATCTATAAATTCCACCAACTGCACTCGGACTACAATAATTACTTTCATCACCCCCTTGGATTCACTAGATTTTGGACTCAAAAACCACGGGCACACCCTCTCATGTAACAAGCATTATTCCTTTTTACCCGACTTCATCTGCTTCTATATTTCATTTTTACGCTAGTATGATGCTTTTCAGACTTAGTTTCTTTAAATATTTACAGGCAAAAATTTTTTATGCATTTTTCTAACTCCTCCCCTCTCTCTTTTTCGAAACTCCACGGATTAAGGATTTTCACTTCTATGTGTGTTTTCTTTCCGAATAATAAATGTATTTAACTCTTGCTAAATTGCTTCTCACATATTTTATTAAACCTATGTACTTATATATATATATACACTAGCATTTCAGCCCTGCGTTGCCCGGGTGTTTGTATGTGTATGTTGAGCAAGAATAAAAGTGGTAGCAGGAAGGCAGGTTCGAACCCGTACCGTGAAGGAGGAAAAAAACAGGAAAAACCTGACGTCTTTGCTGTTATGATCACCGTCAAACCGAGAGTGACGTAGGTTTTAATTAAGGCTAGACAATCGAAAAGAGGGATGACTTTCGAAAATATCGGCGGAAGTAGCAACCCCTCCCTGTAGAAAAGTGCCCAGTTGAGGGTGTAGAAACTAATGTTTTTAGCCAATTTTTCGGTATTGTTCGTCTGAAGGGTCGAGCTTCAAAACGATACTGATCTTGTGAAAATCCGTCGCCTCTGTCGAAAGTTTTAGGCAGACATGCAAACATACATGCATACATTTATATATTGATAGCTCAAATTTTCGACCCCAACCGATTACACATCTTGCCCTATCTCTGAATACCGTTTATGTAAAATTTAAAATGTTTAGATAAAAAATTATCTGAGTAATTTGGTAGGGACCGCAGAGGTCAATTTTTTAAAACCTTAACCCCTATTATGACCCCTTAACATTTATTGTTTTTGGCTCAAATCAAGTTATTAAGTTGGATCCATATCAAAGGAACCTATATCTAAAGTTTCAAATGTTTATACACAAAATTGTCGGAGGAGTTTGGTAGAGTTTTCAAAGGTCAAATCGTTGAACTTTGACCCCTTAACAGCCACATCTCTGGCCGAAAACTGATTATTAAGATTTTTTTCAAATCTCAGTACCCTGTATATCAAATTTAGAGTTTGTAGACTAAAAATTGAAAGAGTTACTACGTAAGGAAATGTACACAGACACGCAGACAGACAGACAGACAGACACGTTCACTTTTATAGATATATAGATTATATATATATACATACATTATGTATATACATATATACATTATCTATATACATATATACAATATATATATACAATATATATATATATATATATACAATATGTACATATATATATATATATATATATATATATATATATATATATATATATATATATATATATATCAATGTTATACGGGCAGTCATAAAGCATGAGCTGTATAAAAATAATGTATTCATAAATTTTATTCTTTATTCAGTGTTTTCGACGTCCCGAAATAGACAAACACGGATCACTACTAAACCACTACATCAACGTCACCCCTCCAAACCTATCGTAAGGACAAATGGACAAAAATCGCGTCGCAAACTAATACACACGTAAATCAAACGACATTCTTATAACATCGAAATGCGATGCTTAATTCAACTGCTACAAACACAGAAAATGCTTAGCGTAAGCGTACACATTTTAATAGCACCATTCTACGGTTAAGGGTTAAGCTACTATCATTACTTTGAATGAAGCAGATGTCGCCTAACAAAATAAGTACAGACTTTTTTTTATATGACATACATTATTTCTTTTGGTAGAATACTAAGTAAACATGTTTTGTTTATGATGGCTCTTGTCGACAACGACTTCTATTTTTTTACATTATGGAAATGCGTTAACCTTTTCAGTAAACATAATTCATTTTTCTTTCTTGTGATGCATAATATTTAAAGAGTTTTTATTTCATTACAACAACTCTCATTCGTACTCGGTAACAGCAGTAAGTCATCGCCATTTTCCTTAGTAAAAGGTAAAAGAACAAAAGCTGTATTTTTTGTCGTATTTCTCCACACTCATTATTTCATAGTTGTTGATATTTTCTTACAGTTTCGGTTCTATGTTTCCAAACAAACGTAAAAGTTACGTTCGATTTCTTTTTTTTAGAAATACTTCAAAATATATAAAATATGTTTAAAATTAAAAATTTTTTTTTACCAATATCCAGGACTATTCGTATATTGCTACCGAAGAGCACCCAGCCTTGTTGTGTTGTAAAATACGCGTAAATATATTTTAATTAAAGCAGAATTCGTATTTATTACCACCAAGATACCCGGTATTGCCCGGTTGTAAAATACGCGTAAATATGGCAGTTTAATTCATAGAGATTTCGTATTAATTATTATAGAGCAACTTATATATATATATATATATATATATATATATATATATATATATATATATATATATATATTAGATAAGGAAAAAGAAGAAATCAAGACTGTAAATTAAAATTTAGAAAGAAATTTATTGTTCGACAGAACACTCCAAACATAATTTCAAGACATCCTTATTCTGCGGAGTTTCAAAGAATGCTATTCTTCTCTTAAAAAAAAAAAAAAAAAAAAAAAAAAAAAAAAAAAAAAAATGAGCAAATTATTAGTATAGCCGAGCTAAGAATTTTCTGGTTATGTTATTAAATGAAGCAGCAATTCGTCATAAAATGCAAAAAAAAAAAAAAATGTTCATATCATATATGTTCATATCATATATGTTCATATCATATATGTTCATATCAGTTAAAACATGTAACAATCGGGGAAAACAAATGGAATATAGGAGATCCAGAATGCATGAACACTCGCTGCATGGTAAATCCAAGAAACGAAGAAAGTTCTTAAAAATAAAAACAACAAATAGTCGGAATTTCAATGTAAACTTAAACGAGCAAGTAATTGCAAAGTGAAAAACAATCCGATTTAGTTAGAAAAGAAATTCAATGTAGTTTAAGGGAATATAAAAATCCGCTTGCAGTTGCCCAGAATGTGTTGTATTTAGTATTTTATTTAGTTGGCATTACTATATAAATATTAATATTTATATTAGTTTTAAGTTTACACTTGCTTTTGTCGGGTAAATGTTTCATATCATGGAAATAATATTGCTTACATTATTTCAGATGTCTCGTGTATGTATTTGTACATTAGCGTATAGATATGTAGAAATTATTACTCTCATTATGTGTATTATATTCTGAGATAAATATATTAAATATATATAATATTGGGTTCAAATCAGTACATGAATAGTGCTTAGTAGTACTAGTATATAGTAGTACTAAATTATACTCAGATTCATTCCTAAAGAAAATTGGTTAAAATCACTAATTCTGACGATTATCTTCATGACACATACGTATATATATATATATATATATATATATATATATATATATATATATATATATATATATATATAAAGGGAAAAGGAGCAAAAACAGAAACCATCCCATATTATATCATACAATATGGCAGTAAGTAAATCTAATCGTATAAATAATAGAAATAACATTATTAGTAAATATATTTAATCGTATAAATAATAGACATAATATTACTAGTAATAATAACTTAGAAAAAATAACAATATGAGAATCTCACAAAATAATATCGGAGTAAAAATAAAAATAAAAAGTAGATACTGCGTATGGTTTAATCCGCCTTACAGCGCCGCGTCGAAGAAGGTGAGCTCTCTCTACTGTTCTAGAAAGCTACTTACACCTGAAAGTATCCTGTACTTCTACAAGGCCACCATTCACCCATGTATAGAGTATTGTTGTCACATTTGGGGTGGTGCACCTGCTACTAGTCTCGCATAGGACAGGATTCACAAGAGAATCGCCTACCTGATAGATCCTGAACTGTTATCTAAGTTTCGGTCTCTGTCCCATCGACAGAAATGTTGTATTCCTCTCTCTGGTCTACAAGTATTTTAATGGTGAATGCCTCGACGAACTACAAGTCGTTGTACCCACTCGACGTAAACACTCCCCCAACAAACCCGACAAGTAGCTAAATCTCACCCCAACACAGTAGAGATCCCTAGATGCGAGAAAGCCTTCTACTGCAATAGTTTCTTCCTCAGAACTGCTAGACTTTGGAACTTCTTTCCGAGACTCTGCTTTCCCAACTGTTCTGACATTCAAAAGTTCAAGTGCAATGTGAACAGGCATCTTGCTTTTCATCTCCCTACATAATATCCCTGCAACTCATGTCCACGATAGTAGCCCCCTACATCAAAATGGCGCTGTGCCTTGTTTGGAGTGAAAAAGGGGTAAAAAAATCAACTGAAGGAATTTTATCAATTTATTGACTATAACTTTCCAAAAGAGACCAACTTAAGAAACATTATATACCGAAATCATCTTTTTCTACAATTATTTATTTATTGCACTATAAGTTTTAATAGCGCAAAAACAGATACAAACATTAAAGAAGTGGAATCACTTTGTAAGTGTAGAAACATTGACGAATGTCCTTTGAAAGGTAAATTGATAATAACCGTAACCAGAACAAATTGTCTGTATGTGTGTGTACATTTCTCTACCAAGCTACTCTGTCAATTTTCAGTCTACGAGATTTGACATAAGGGCTAGTGAGTACTTAGAAAATCTTTTTAATATGTTTTGGTCAGAAATTTTGCTGTCAAGGGGTCAGAATTCAACGATTTGACCCTTGAAAATTCTACTAATTTTGGGTCTACACATAAAATTTTACATGCTTGTTACTTGGACACGGATCAAACTTTTTAATTTGAGTTGAGCCGAAAACAATAAATGTTAAGGGGTCAAAATTTGGGGCAAAGTTTCAAAAATATTTACCTCTGCGATCTCTATGAAATTACTCAGCCAATTTTCGGTCAAAACATTTGAAATCTTACTTGAAGTGTATTCAGACATAATGCAAGCTTTTTTAATCGTTTTTTTTTACCGAGAATTCGGCTGCCAAGGGGTCAAAGTTCAAAAGATATGACATTTGCGGTCTCTAGCAAACTATTCAGCCAATTTTGAGTCTTAACATTCGAAATTTCACATAAAGGGTATTCAGACATGCAGCAAGCTTTTTAATCATTTTTGGGCGATATTTTATTGCCAAGAAATTAAAGTTTACAGAGTTGACCTTTGCAGACTTTACTTTTAGAATTTTGAGTCTAAACACTTGAAATTTTCGATGTAGGTTACCTGGACATAAGTCAAACTTTTTAATATACACACACACACACATATATATATATATATATATATATATATATATATGAACA
Source organism: Euprymna scolopes (assembly GCF_053919585.1). Lineage (NCBI taxonomy): Eukaryota > Metazoa > Mollusca > Cephalopoda > Sepiida > Sepiolidae > Euprymna > Euprymna scolopes. The sequence continues at coordinate 69,547,097 of NC_136492.1, forward strand.
TAAAGATTAACAAATAAGGTAGGGGAAATTGTAATAGAAAGTCAGAATAGCCCAAATGAATAAGCATAATTCAATAATAGAACGCTGGTAATTTTTGTTTGTAATAGTGTATATCTATATAATAGATTAAAACATGTAATTGAGTGGTATATTTAAATCATTTTGGATTTCATTTAAACCTAATGATTATAGGTTTACGATATTATTTTAAAATTATATCTAAAAATAATTAAACTATTAAATAAACATATGAAATGATAGGTGTAAAACATTATGTTAATATGATCCCCAAAATAACCTAAATATAATAATAGAAGGATGGGCATTGAATCTTTAATTATAATAGTATGAATCTATTTCATAAATTGAAATAAGTAATACATGGTAAATGAGCAATGTATTTAGCAAATTAAACTGTTATACCGGCCTTCCTTGAACAGAGGAATTCACACCGATTAGCACTATAAATAGCGCTAGTGATTCCAACACCGGTGAGAGAGATGCGACTGCACTTCAACTGCTAGCCGAGTGCACAGCAGATATACACGCTTTCCTATCTTTGTACATTATTGTTAATAAACTTGTTCCTTAACCGAACCTCGACTTGATTGTTCTTATTTTCACTGTTGTTCCACGACACAACAGATTGGCGACAAGGAATCGAAACGACCGTCACTGCAGAGAATCACCAAAAGTGATTGGAATAAAGATTTGTAAAATATTTACGGCAGAACACCTTCATCATTTCAACAGATATTTCGATACGCAAGGATTAACAGCGAATTAGTTACTACAATAGTAATTTGGCGACTGGAAAAAAACTTGCTACCAAAATTAACTGCGAAAAAGGCGAATGTTGTCAATTATGTAATAATTGAACACACTTAAAAAGTGTTCTAGAAAGAGAAAAAGGGTTAATTTTTTTCTTCACCAGAAGCCATTTTTCCTACCGTAGAAATTTTCTTCTGCAAAGTTAAATGTTCTAAACCAACTAGCAAATACCGTGTAAGATTATCGTTATTTCGATAACATCTGGGATTTGAAAAAAAAAACACGCTTGACTTTGTCAAGAGAAAAAGAGACAGACCGTGAAAAATAATTATTCGCGTAAAGAATCAAGTCATTTTTTTGCAAAAGGCAAAGAGGGTAAAAAAAAAAGAATCCCATACGAATTCGTCGGATATTTAAAGCGACGCATTTTATTTTTGCTACGTAAAAACGCGTGGTAAATCAAAAAATGTTAAACAAATATTATTTTGTTTCAAGTAATACTAGAAATATAGCATTCAACAAATTAAGTTACAAAATGACTGCTAAACTGTTGTTCTTCAAACAAAAGAATTGTGAAAGAAAACTTGGTTGATTTTTTTTTTACTAAGGAATATTTATTTAATAAAAGCGTAAATTGTAAACTGAATTCATATAATGGATGCGAAATTCAAGGATTCGCTGTTGGAATTGCTCCAATTCCAGGCAGAGCAAAATATCGCGTTGCAAAAGCAGCAAATTCAAAAACAAATAGAAAGAGAAGAGAGATTTAAACACGCATTTGAAGAAAAAATTGCTTCAACAACAGAAACGCTTCGAGGAAATATTGATGAAAACACAGGAGGAACAAAGAAAAATTCTGGAGGCGACACAGTTAATAAAGCGTAAGATAATCATAACGCATTTGCTCAAACAGCTGTGTGGGCCACTATTGAAAATTTTAATTATAATCCAGAATTGTTTCTAGGATTCATTTAGATTTTGCAGGACCGCTAGATGTGTTCTACTATCTTATTGTTGTAGACAGCCTATCTAAATGGCCGGACGTATAAAAATGTAAAAATGTCACATCTGAGGTAACTATCAACTTCCATGTATGAACTATTCGCTAGGTTTCGAGTAGTAGACTGCATTGTTACAGACAACGGAACGCAATTTACGTCTACCGAATTTAAACATTTTTGCGAGGATCATCTAATCGAGCATATAACCATTCCGTCATACCACCCAAGAAGTGATGGACAAGTATAGAAATTCGTTGACACATTCAAGAGAGCTCCGGACAAAGCTAGTGGGTCGCGATGGATAAGTCAATCCAACAGTTTTCACAAGTCTACAGAGTAACTTCGAATGCAAACATCGAAATGTCGAAGACACCTGCTGAGGTTATGTTCGGACGCATGGTTAGATCGATTTTTCACAAGTTGTTACCAAACCAGGATAGGCCAACTTTAAAAAACCGATAACAAAAAAAAACGGTATAATGTTGGCTAATAATAAGACTTTCTGGGAGCCCGGCATTGTTGAGAAACAAATAGGCAACGTGGTCTATATGATTAAGGGGCCAGACTTCGTGCACAAACGTCACACTAACCAAATTGGGAAAAGATACTCGAACAGTGAAGTGACCAGATCGCCCGAGGAGGACATTATGGACACAGTGTTTGATACTTTTCAGGTGCCCATATCAGAGACAGCTCGGGAGAACAGAAGATCAAACAGAAAACGGAAATCAACAGAACTGATTAGGGTGAACCCAAAACAAAAACGTTATTAATCCCAGACGGGATATTTTCAAAGGGGGGGGGTTATATCGGCTTTACTTGAACAGATGCATTTACACCGATTAGCACTATAAATAGCGCTAGTAATTCCAACACCGGTGAGAGAGATGCGACTGCACTTCAACTGCTAGCCAAGTGTCCAGCAGATATACACGCTTTCCTTATTTTTTTACATTATTGTTAATACACTTGTTCCTTAACCGAACCTCGACCCAACATAAACCAATCAATATGTTTGATGCTAATTATCGATCTGGTTGCAATTTTTAGATCTGGTAATTATTAGTTGAAAATAACAAAATTTGAAAGTTACAAAAAATTGGAAGGTGGGAAAAATTAAATATTAGAATGACCATAAAACTATGCCATAATATTTTGATTGGAATTAAATCTTTAAATATTTATTTATATATGCATTTGATTAATGAAAACTAAACATTATCATATGATAAGCGTATTTACAAATAAATGCAAGTAGGAGTTTGATTTTGACGTAAACTGTACTAATCAATTTAAATTAGTTTGGAGATAATTATCATTTAATGATTGAAATATTTATACACAATAATAACAGGTTGAAAATAGTAAAGTTTAGTATTTGATTTAAAATAATTAACTAAAAACTTGCATAAATAAGTAATAAAATAAAATATTAATAAATACGGTTAGAAATATATAGTTACTCACATTGTATTTGATTGAAGATTAATTTTTAGAATAACAATGGAAATAAATAAAAACGAATATAAATTAAATAAAATATATAAATAAATAAATGTAAATAAATAGATAAAGAGAGTCGAAATATATCCTAATATAAAATAGCATGAATTATATTGACTATTTATTTATACCGGTATACATTCATGAAACAAATTCAAATGAATGAATTTACTGGACGAAATTTTAAGCTATTAATAATACATATAAAGGCAATAAATTAGATTAGTTAAATTATATATAATTGAAGAAAATAATATAGACATCTCAGGTAATCAACAAAATGAATATAATAATAAGTTTATACTAGAAATGTAAAAAACCCGTATATGAATGTTGATATTGAAATTATTTTAACATATTAAAATTTAAATAAAAAGTATAATCAATAAATGATAAACAAATACATTCAATAAATAAAATGAAACTATTAAATAAGAAAATAATATCGTTTAATTTAGTTTAAACTCATGAGATGTAAATAATTAATTTAGATTATGTAAGGGTGGCAATTCAGTATACCTCTGAAAGCAAGTAGGTTATTTGAACGTAAAAATAAAATATTGTATTGAAGAATTAATAAATGTCTCATATTAATGAAAATAAATGGTTAATAAATCCTAACCAAATTAATGTCTTAATTAAGGTTATACTTGAGCAAAGTTTAAATCTAACTGAACAACTAAATTTTCGTAGACAAATTCAATAAATTTAATAATTATTTCTGTATAAAATAAACCTAAGTATATACCGTCTGGATTCGACCTAAGAAAACAAATATAGACAAATTATAAATACTAAATTAATAAGTATTAAATAAGATATTTGTATGTTAATTAAAATAATATGATAGCAATTTATTAATACGTAAATCTGGCATTTATGTCTTTACATCCAAATTAATAGATGTTGTAACGAAAAGAATACACAATTGCTCATATTCTTCTGATAAGTAAGAGCAAAATAAATTTTTAAAAATTGGCATAATAATTACATGAATGATGCTGCGATACGAAACAGGTGCCGTAAACCATTGAACATTTTAACATGCTGAAAGAAACAAAGGCTAAGAAGGACATCTTGAAATTTGGAACATAGACCTTTGTCATTTAGATACACATGCGCGCGCGCACACACACACACACACACACACACACACACACACACACACACACACATGTATGTATGCCAAGGGCCGTCTTCAATGTCATGTCTGCTTGAGCGTGTGAATTCGCTGGCAGGACTAAAAGAAAAAAAGGTTATATTCGGGCTCATGGACTTTCAGTGACCGAGGGAAGATCATTGGTCTGACAAGACATTGCAATCATCATACATATATATATATATATATATATATATATATATATATATATATATATATATATGTATGATGATTGCAATGTCTTGTCAGACCAATGACCTTCCCTCGGTCACTCATACATATATATATATATATATATATATATATATATATATATATATATATATATATGTATGATGATTGCAATGTCTTGTCAGACCAATGACCTTCCCTCGGTCACTGAAAGTCCATGGGCCCGAATATAACCTTTTTTTCTTTTAGTCCTGCCAGCGAATTCACACGCTCAAGCAGACATGACATTGAAGACGGCCCTTGGCATACATACATACATACATACATATATATATATATATATATATATATGTACACACATACATACACATACATACCCATAAACATACACACATGCACACATCCATACATACGTGTATACACAATACATATAACACATACATACAAACATATACAAACATATACATACACACATGCACAAACATATATACGGCATACACATATATACAAACATATACAAATACATACACACATATACATACATATTCACATACATATACGTACACATGTATGCACATATACATACATACATACACAAAAAGTTACTTACATATACTTACGCATACATATATATGCATTTATACGCATACATATATATGCATATATACATATACATATACATACATACACACAAATATATATATATACGTATATACATACAAACACACATACACATATATACACAATAAATAAATAAATGAAATATATACACATATATATACATATACAAATAGTACATACATACATACATACATGCACATATGCATATATAGAATGATGACAGATCAATTATTACATGCTTCCAGCATTTCAGGGCTACACGCATGACAATTTTTCCATCACCACGGACAATTTTTATAGACAAATGCCTGAGGAAGTATCTATACAAAGATGATGTTAAAGAGTTTTAGCTTTGTACGACAGCTAAGTCTCTCTCTCGGTTCAAAATGTTTAGATCTAGCAACAAGCATGAGCAAGATAGCCAGCAACAAGTCAAAGTGCAGACCAGCTTAATGCGGGTACTGGTCTCCCGCTTTATGTTATTTTTTTTAAAATCAGGATTTGCTTCACTCAGAGAGGTTGCCTTAACAAAGCTTTTGGGAGTCCTTTCCACTTCATACACACATCAAAATAAACATATATACGTACACATACAAGCATGCATACATACAGATGCACGCGAACATACATACCCAAAAATACACACAAACACACCTGACAACACGCACATACACACATACAAACACGCATGTACACACATATGTACATACACGTACACATACACGTACATGTAGAATATACATCAAGGAGCACTCATGATGACGATGATGATGGTTGTAACGAATAGGTGAATTCAACATGAATAAAAGAGTAAAACAATCCAAAATACACAGCACATAAAATAGAGAGGTGTTAGCTTCGCCGCTAGTACAGCTTTTAAATTGAACATGCGTTCATAACGGCACAAATCCTCAACGTTCATTACGACGATGATGATGGTTGTTACGAATCGGTGAATTCAGCATGAATAAAAAAGTAAAACAATCCAAATTACACAGCATATATATATATATATATATATATATATATATATATATATATATATATATATATATATATATATATGATTCTGTGTGCGGAGATAGAGAGTGTCAGTAAGTAGAGACGAACGGACAGATAGATAGCGGCAGGTGGAAAGCAGCAATATGTATATCTTGAAAGAAAATATGCAAGTTGGTTTACATTTCCCTTTGCGTTTTGAAATAAGTATAGATACTTTGATCATGCACCTCTTCTCATGTTTGATGTGCTCATCAGAAGCTGACGTGTGGCTAGGGCATCGGGGCGGGAAATATCAAAGCTAAACATGTCAATTCATATAATAATATCGATTACAAAGCACAGTCTCAAAGATTTAAAGTAAACTTATTACAAACTAGGAGGACCCGTTGACCGACGTTGCCCGGTGGTAGCATTTACCCCCCCCCCTCGCGTAAAAATTTCAAATATCGCTGCTATTTTTGTTGTTGGCCAAATATCAAATTACTAAGGTTTGTACCAACAAAATAGCCTAATCAGTCGTTTTATTTTTTTTAATAAGTGTAATAATAACATGTACCTGCAATGCTCGCCACAGCTGTAAGTGTAATTTAATATTATCATTCTAACTTTTTTACAATTTAAAAGAGGCTTTTAATGAACTACCAATAATTTTTGCAAATTGTTTACAGCATACAAAAATAATCTAAATGCGAGACAAAAATCGTTCCTATGTATTGATGTTTGTGAAGCCGTAGACATACCCATGTTTTAGAATTCTAGAAAAATATGCATCCTCTACATTGGTTATGCATTTTTGATACCGCGCTATTTGTAGATCGTGTTTTCAGGTTAAATTCAAGTTTCACGCTAATTTTGTTTAATATTGACAAAACACCCTTCCCTCCCGAAGGTTAAAATGGCATTGTAAATAAAAACAATATTATTTCAGATCGGTACCAAAAATACATAACTACCCAAAAGTGTACATTGTTCAACGCTTTTAATATTAAAAAAAATGAACATGTACTTATTATCAAACTTTGGTACTTCAATTTTAAGTTGGGGACTTCCGTGATTCTCGGTGGGGTACACCCGGCAAACGACGGAAGCCACCGGATTATACCGATTGCACAAAAGGAAACGCGAGCGAACAGACGTCAAAAAATATTAAGAAAAAAAAAAGTAAATAAATGGTTTTAATAAGAAACATGAAACAAAGGGCGGAGTATCATCGTGCCAACGTATTATAAACAACCCCAACCTCCCCATGTTAAGAACGGCTTTCGAAATAAACAACCCCAACCGCGGAAGCCATTCTCAACACAGGATTGTCGGGCTGTTTATTTCGAAAGCCTTTCTTAACATGGGGAGGTTGGGTGTGTTTATACTACGCTTGGGCAGATCGTCAGAAAACTATACAAATAACTTTGCATACACAAAGAAAACAACAAAAAAAAATCCTCCCCTCCCGAAGGTAAAAATGGCTTCGTATATAAAAACCATATCATTTCAGCACGGTACCAAAATTACATAAGTACCCAAAATTGTACTTTGTATTGTTCAACGCTTTTAATATATATATATATATATATATATATATATATATAAAATATATTTTAGTCATCGACATACAGACCTGTTTCGTTGTATCACAACTCATCAGTGCCGCTAGACTAACACCTCTCCCAAGCCGAGGATCGAACCTAGAACCGTCGTGATGACAGTCGGCAGTCCTACCCCCTTGACTACGGAATCGGTGGCCGAAATTAACCTGTCCGAACGATTATTTAAATAAACATTCGTCCGCTACTCGTAGAGGGCTCAAACGTTTGTTTGTAAACAAATCGCGAGCTTCGCATTATTTCAGCTAAATTAAGTAGCGAGTAAGATAATTTACGAGAGTGCTCTACCAAAGAGGGGAGCTTTATAAATATAAAATATATTTTAGTCATCGACATACAGACCTGTTTCGTTGTATCACAACTCATCAGTGCCGCTAGACTAACACCTCTCCCAAGCCGAGGATCGAACCTAGAACCGTCGTGATGACAGTCGGCAGTCCTACCCCCTTGACTACGGAATCGGTGGCCGAAATTAACCTGTCCGAACGATTATTTAAATAAACATTCGTCCGCTACTCGTAGAGGGCTCAAACGTTTGTTTGTAAACAAATCGCGAGCTTCGCATTATTTCAGCTAAATTAAGTAGCGAGTAAGATAATTTACGAGAGTGCTCTACCAAAGAGGGGAGCTTTATAAATATAAAATATATTTTAGTCATCGACATACAGACCTGTTTCGTTGTATCACAATTCATCAGTGCCGCTAGACTAACACCTCTCCCAAGCCGAGGATCGAACCTAGAACCGTCGTGATGACAGTCGGCAGTCCTACCCCCTTGACTACGGAATCGGTGGCCGAAATTAACCTGTCCGAACGATTATTTAAATAAACATTCGTCCGCTACTCGTAGAGGGCTCAAACGTTTGTTTGTAAACAAATCGCGAGCTTCGCATTATTTCAGCTAAATTAAGTAGCGAGTAAGATAATTTACGAGAGTGCTCTACCAAAGAGGGGAGCTTTATAAATATAAAATATATTTTAGTCATCGACATACAGACCTGTTTCGTTGTATCACAACTCATCAGTGCCGCTAGACTAACACCTCTCCCAAGCCGAGGATCGAACCTAGAACCGTCGTGATGACAGTCGGCAGTCCTACCCCCTTGACTACGGAATCGGTGGCCGAAATTAACCTGTCCGAACGATTATTTAAATAAACATTCGTCCGCTACTCGTAGAGGGCTCAAACGTTTGTTTGTAAACAAATCGCGAGCTTCGCATTATTTCAGCTAAATTAAGTAGCGAGTAAGATAATTTACGAGAGTGCTCTACCAAAGAGGGGAGCTTTATAAATATAAAATATATTTTAGTCATCGACATACAGACCTGTTTCGTTGTATCACAACTCATCAGTGCCGCTAGACTAACACCTCTCCCAAGCCGAGGATCGAACCTAGAACCGTCGTGATGACAGTCGGCAGTCCTACCCCCTTGACTACGGAATCGGTGGCCGAAATTAACCTGTCCGAACGATTATTTAAATAAACATTCGTCCGCTACTCGTAGAGGGCTCAAACGTTTGTTTGTAAACAAATCGCGAGCTTCGCATTATTTCAGCTAAATTAAGTAGCGAGTAAGATAATTTACGAGAGTGCTCTACCAAAGAGGGGAGCTTTATAAATATAAAATATATTTTAGTCATCGACATACAGACCTGTTTCGTTGTATCACAACTCATCAGTGCCGCTAGACTAACACCTCTCCCAAGCCGAGGATCGAACCTAGAACCGTCGTGATGACAGTCGGCAGTCCTACCCCCTTGACTACGGAATCGGTGGCCGAAATTAACCTGTCCGAACGATTATTTAAATAAACATTCGTCCGCTACTCGTAGAGGGTTCAAACGTTTGTTTGTAAACAAATCGCGAGCTTCGCATTATTTCAGCTAAATTAAGTAGCGAGTAAGATAATTTACGAGAGTGCTCTACCAAAGAGGGGAGCTTTATAAATATAAAATATATTTTAGTCATCGACATACAGACCTGTTTCGTTGTATCACAACTCATCAGTGCCGCTAGACTAACACCTCTCCCAAGCCGAGGATCGAACCTAGAACCGTCGTGATGACAGTCGGCAGTCCTACCCCCTTGACTACGGAATCGGTGGCCGAAATTAACCTGTCCGAACGATTATTTAAATAAACATTCGTCCGCTACTCGTAGAGGGCTCAAACGTTTGTTTGTAAACAAATCGCGAGCTTCGCATTATTTCAGCTAAATTAAGTAGCGAGTAAGATAATTTACGAGAGTGCTCTACCAAAGAGGGGAGCTTTATAAATATAAAATATATTTTAGTCATCGACATACAGACCTGTTTCGTTGTATCACAACTCATCAGTGCCGCTAGACTAACACCTCTCCCAAGCCGAGGATCGAACCTAGAACCGTCGTGATGACAGTCGGCAGTCCTACCCCCTTGACTACGGAATCGGTGGCCGAAATTAACCTGTCCGAACGATTATTTAAATAAACATTCGTCCGCTACTCGTAGAGGGCTCAAACGTTTGTTTGTAAACAAATCGCGAGCTTCGCATTATTTCAGCTAAATTAAGTAGCGAGTAAGATAATTTACGAGAGTGCTCTACCAAAGAGGGGAGCTTTATAAATATAAAATATATTTTAGTCATCGACATACAGACCTGTTTCGTTGTATCACAACTCATCAGTGCCGCTAGACTAACACCTCTCCCAAGCCGAGGATCGAACCTAGAACCGTCGTGATGACAGTCGGCAGTCCTACCCCCTTGACTACGGAATCGGTGGCCGAAATTAACCTGTCCGAACGATTATTTAAATAAACATTCGTCCGCTACTCGTAGAGGGCTCAAACGTTTGTTTGTAAACAAATCGCGAGCTTCGCATTATTTCAGCTAAATTAAGTAGCGAGTAAGATAATTTACGAGAGTGCTCTACCAAAGAGGGGAGCTTTATAAATATAAAATATATTTTAGTCATCGACATACAGACCTGTTTCGTTGTATCACAACTCATCAGTGCCGCTAGACTAACACCTCTCCCAAGCCGAGGATCGAACCTAGAACCGTCGTGATGACAGTCGGCAGTCCTACCCCCTTGACTACGGAATCGGTGGCCGAAATTAACCTGTCCGAACGATTATTTAAATAAACATTCGTCCGCTACTCGTAGAGGGCTCAAACGTTTGTTTGTAAACAAATCGCGAGCTTCGCATTATTTCAGCTAAATTAAGTAGCGAGTAAGATAATTTACGAGAGTGCTCTACCAAAGAGGGGAGCTTTATAAATATAAAATATATTTTAGTCATCGACATACAGACCTGTTTCGTTGTATCACAACTCATCAGTGCCGCTAGACTAACACCTCTCCCAAGCCGAGGATCGAACCTAGAACCGTCGTGATGACAGTCGGCAGTCCTACCCCCTTGACTACGGAATCGGTGGCCGAAATTAACCTGTCCGAACGATTATTTAAATAAACATTCGTCCGCTACTCGTAGAGGGCTCAAACGTTTGTTTGTAAACAAATCGCGAGCTTCGCATTATTTCAGCTAAATTAAGTAGCGAGTAAGATAATTTACGAGAGTGCTCTACCAAAGAGGGGAGCTTTATAAATATAAAATATATTTTAGTCATCGACATACAGACCTGTTTCGTTGTATCACAACTCATCAGTGCCGCTAGACTAACACCTCTCCCAAGCCAAGGATCGAACCTAGAACCGTCGTGATGACAGTCGGCAGTCCTACCCCCTTGACTACGGAATCGGTGGCCGAAATTAACCTGTCCGAACGATTATTTAAATAAACATTCGTCCGCTACTCGTAGAGGGCTCAAACGTTTGTTTGTAAACAAATCGCGAGCTTCGCATTATTTCAGCTAAATTAAGTAGCGAGTAAGATAATTTACGAGAGTGCTCTACCAAAGAGGGGAGCTTTATAAATATAAAATATATTTTAGTCATCGACATACAGACCTGTTTCGTTGTATCACAACTCATCAGTGCCGCTAGACTAACACCTCTCCCAAGCCGAGGATCGAACCTAGAACCGTCGTGATGACAGTCGGCAGTCCTACCCCCTTGACTACGGAATCGGTGGCCGAAATTAACCTGTCCGAACGATTATTTAAATAAACATTCGTCCGCTACTCGTAGAGGGCTCAAACGTTTGTTTGTAAACAAATCGCGAGCTTCGCATTATTTCAGCTAAATTAAGTAGCGAGTAAGATAATTTACGAGAGTGCTCTACCAAAGAGGGGAGCTTTATAAATATAAAATATATTTTAGTCATCGACATACAGACCTGTTTCGTTGTATCACAACTCATCAGTGCCGCTAGACTAACACCTCTCCCAAGCCGAGGATCGAACCTAGAACCGTCGTGATGACAGTCGGCAGTCCTACCCCCTTGACTACGGAATCGGTGGCCGAAATTAACCTGTCCGAACGATTATTTAAATAAACATTCGTCCGCTACTCGTAGAGGGCTCAAACGTTTGTTTGTAAACAAATCGCGAGCTTCGCATTATTTCAGCTAAATTAAGTAGCGAGTAAGATAATTTACGAGAGTGCTCTACCAAAGAGGGGAGCTTTATAAATATAAAATATATTTTAGTCATCGACATACAGACCTGTTTCGTTGTATCACAACTCATCAGTGCCGCTAGACTAACACCTCTCCCAAGCCGAGGATCGAACCTAGAACCGTCGTGATGACAGTCGGCAGTCCTACCCCCTTGACTACGGAATCGGTGGCCGAAATTAACCTGTCCGAACGATTATTTAAATAAACATTCGTCCGCTACTCGTAGAGGGCTCAAACGTTTGTTTGTAAACAAATCGCGAGCTTCGCATTATTTCAGCTAAATTAAGTAGCGAGTAAGATAATTTACGAGAGTGCTCTACCAAAGAGGGGAGCTTTATAAATATAAAATATATTTTAGTCATCGACATACAGACCTGTTTCGTTGTATCACAACTCATCAGTGCCGCTAGACTAACACCTCTCCCAAGCCGAGGATCGAACCTAGAACCGTCGTGATGACAGTCGGCAGTCCTACCCCCTTGACTACGGAATCGGTGGCCGAAATTAACCTGTCCGAACGATTATTTAAATAAACATTCGTCCGCTACTCGTAGAGGGCTCAAACGTTTGTTTGTAAACAAATCGCGAGCTTCGCATTATTTCAGCTAAATTAAGTAGCGAGTAAGATAATTTACGAGAGTGCTCTACCAAAGAGGGGAGCTTTATAAATATAAAATATATTTTAGTCATCGACATACAGACCTGTTTCGTTGTATCACAACTCATCAGTGCCGCTAGACTAACACCTCTCCCAAGCCGAGGATCGAACCTAGAACCGTCGTGATGACAGTCGGCAGTCCTACCCCCTTGACTACGGAATCGGTGGCCGAAATTAACCTGTCCGAACGATTATTTAAATAAACATTCGTCCGCTACTCGTAGAGGGTTCAAACGTTTGTTTGTAAACAAATCGCGAGCTTCGCATTATTTCAGCTAAATTAAGTAGCGAGTAAGATAATTTACGAGAGTGCTCTACCAAAGAGGGGAGCTTTATAAATATAAAATATATTTTAGTCATCGACATACAGACCTGTTTCGTTGTATCACAACTCATCAGTGCCGCTAGACTAACACCTCTCCCAAGCCGAGGATCGAACCTAGAACCGTCGTGATGACAGTCGGCAGTCCTACCCCCTTGACTACGGAATCGGTGGCCGAAATTAACCTGTCCGAACGATTATTTAAATAAACATTCGTCCGCTACTCGTAGAGGGCTCAAACGTTTGTTTGTAAACAAATCGCGAGCTTCGCATTATTTCAGCTAAATTAAGTAGCGAGTAAGATAATTTACGAGAGTGCTCTACCAAAGAGGGGAGCTTTATAAATATAAAATATATTTTAGTCATCGACATACAGACCTGTTTCGTTGTATCACAACTCATCAGTGCCGCTAGACTAACACCTCTCCCAAGCCGAGGATCGAACCTAGAACCGTCGTGATGACAGTCGGCAGTCCTACCCCCTTGACTACGGAATCGGTGGCCGAAATTAACCTGTCCGAACGATTATTTAAATAAACATTCGTCCGCTACTCGTAGAGGGCTCAAACGTTTGTTTGTAAACAAATCGCGAGCTTCGCATTATTTCAGCTAAATTAAGTAGCGAGTAAGATAATTTACGAGAGTGCTCTACCAAAGAGGGGAGCTTTATAAATATAAAATATATTTTAGTCATCGACATACAGACCTGTTTCGTTGTATCACAACTCATCAGTGCCGCTAGACTAACACCTCTCCCAAGCCGAGGATCGAACCTAGAACCGTCGTGATGACAGTCGGCAGTCCTACCCCCTTGACTACGGAATCGGTGGCCGAAATTAACCTGTCCGAACGATTATTTAAATAAACATTCGTCCGCTACTCGTAGAGGGCTCAAACGTTTGTTTGTAAACAAATCGCGAGCTTCGCATTATTTCAGCTAAATTAAGTAGCGAGTAAGATAATTTACGAGAGTGCTCTACCAAAGAGGGGAGCTTTATAAATATAAAATATATTTTAGTCATCGACATACAGACCTGTTTCGTTGTATCACAACTCATCAGTGCCGCTAGACTAACACCTCTCCCAAGCCGAGGATCGAACCTAGAACCGTCGTGATGACAGTCGGCAGTCCTACCCCCTTGACTACGGAATCGGTGGCCGAAATTAACCTGTCCGAACGATTATTTAAATAAACATTCGTCCGCTACTCGTAGAGGGCTCAAACGTTTGTTTGTAAACAAATCGCGAGCTTCGCATTATTTCAGCTAAATTAAGTAGCGAGTAAGATAATTTACGAGAGTGCTCTACCAAAGAGGGGAGCTTTATAAATATAAAATATATTTTAGTCATCGACATACAGACCTGTTTCGTTGTATCACAACTCATCAGTGCCGCTAGACTAACACCTCTCCCAAGCCGAGGATCGAACCTAGAACCGTCGTGATGACAGTCGGCAGTCCTACCCCCTTGACTACGGAATCGGTGGCCGAAATTAACCTGTCCGAACGATTATTTAAATAAACATTCGTCCGCTACTCGTAGAGGGCTCAAACGTTTGTTTGTAAACAAATCGCGAGCTTCGCATTATTTCAGCTAAATTAAGTAGCGAGTAAGATAATTTACGAGAGTGCTCTACCAAAGAGGGGAGCTTTATAAATATAAAATATATTTTAGTCATCGACATACAGACCTGTTTCGTTGTATCACAACTCATCAGTGCCGCTAGACTAACACCTCTCCCAAGCCGAGGATCGAACCTAGAACCGTCGTGATGACAGTCGGCAGTCCTACCCCCTTGACTACGGAATCGGTGGCCGAAATTAACCTGTCCGAACGATTATTTAAATAAACATTCGTCCGCTACTCGTAGAGGGCTCAAACGTTTGTTTGTAAACAAATCGCGAGCTTCGCATTATTTCAGCTAAATTAAGTAGCGAGTAAGATAATTTACGAGAGTGCTCTACCAAAGAGGGGAGCTTTATAAATATAAAATATATTTTAGTCATCGACATACAGACCTGTTTCGTTGTATCACAACTCATCAGTGCCGCTAGACTAACACCTCTCCCAAGCCGAGGATCGAACCTAGAACCGTCGTGATGACAGTCGGCAGTCCTACCCCCTTGACTACGGAATCGGTGGCCGAAATTAACCTGTCCGAACGATTATTTAAATAAACATTCGTCCGCTACTCGTAGAGGGCTCAAACGTTTGTTTGTAAACAAATCGCGAGCTTCGCATTATTTCAGCTAAATTAAGTAGCGAGTAAGATAATTTACGAGAGTGCTCTACCAAAGAGGGGAGCTTTATAAATATAAAATATATTTTAGTCATCGACATACAGACCTGTTTCGTTGTATCACAACTCATCAGTGCCGCTAGACTAACACCTCTCCCAAGCCGAGGATCGAACCTAGAACCGTCGTGATGACAGTCGGCAGTCCTACCCCCTTGACTACGGAATCGGTGGCCGAAATTAACCTGTCCGAACGATTATTTAAATAAACATTCGTCCGCTACTCGTAGAGGGCTCAAACGTTTGTTTGTAAACAAATCGCGAGCTTCGCATTATTTCAGCTAAATTAAGTAGCGAGTAAGATAATTTACGAGAGTGCTCTACCAAAGAGGGGAGCTTTATAAATATAAAATATATTTTAGTCATCGACATACAGACCTGTTTCGTTGTATCACAACTCATCAGTGCCGCTAGACTAACACCTCTCCCAAGCCGAGGATCGAACCTAGAACCGTCGTGATGACAGTCGGCAGTCCTACCCCCTTGACTACGGAATCGGTGGCCGAAATTAACCTGTCCGAACGATTATTTAAATAAACATTCGTCCGCTACTCGTAGAGGGCTCAAACGTTTGTTTGTAAACAAATCGCGAGCTTCGCATTATTTCAGCTAAATTAAGTAGCGAGTAAGATAATTTACGAGAGTGCTCTACCAAAGAGGGGAGCTTTATAAATATAAAATATATTTTAGTCATCGACATACAGACCTGTTTCGTTGTATCACAACTCATCAGTGCCGCTAGACTAACACCTCTCCCAAGCCGAGGATCGAACCTAGAACCGTCGTGATGACAGTCGGCAGTCCTACCCCCTTGACTACGGAATCGGTGGCCGAAATTAACCTGTCCGAACGATTATTTAAATAAACATTCGTCCGCTACTCGTAGAGGGCTCAAACGTTTGTTTGTAAACAAATCGCGAGCTTCGCATTATTTCAGCTAAATTAAGTAGCGAGTAAGATAATTTACGAGAGTGCTCTACCAAAGAGGGGAGCTTTATAAATATAAAATATATTTTAGTCATCGACATACAGACCTGTTTCGTTGTATCACAACTCATCAGTGCCGCTAGACTAACACCTCTCCCAAGCCGAAGATCGAACCTAGAACCGTCGTGATGACAGTCGGCAGTCCTACCCCCTTGACTACGGAATCGGTGGCCGAAATTAACCTGTCCGAACGATTATTTAAATAAACATTCGTCCGCTACTCGTAGAGGGCTCAAACGTTTGTTTGTAAACAAATCGCGAGCTTCGCATTATTTCAGCTAAATTAAGTAGCGAGTAAGATAATTTACGAGAGTGCTCTACCAAAGAGGGGAGCTTTATAAATATAAAATATATTTTAGTCATCGACATACAGACCTGTTTCGTTGTATCACAACTCATCAGTGCCGCTAGACTAACACCTCTCCCATATATATATATATATGAAGAACATGTACCTATTTACAATTCCTCCCCACGGGACAGAGTTAGACACCAGGGTCTTTTTTTAACGTGGAGAAAAGGTACAAAAATAGAATAAAAATTGTCTCAGTCGTGAAGGACTGCTCCTTCACCGAAATAGAACAAGAAATGGAAGTGCAGCATCTGAAGAACAGATATTACACTTTGATCTTGGCAGTTTTAACTTGGCTTTTCCGTGATTCTAGGTGAGCAACGCCCGACGAACGACGGAAACCGCCGGATTATATCAAATCAGCAAAAACAAACGCGATCGAACAGACGTTAATAATAATAATAATAATAATAATAATAATAATAATAATAATAATAATGATAATGATAATAATAATAATAATAATAATAAAGTAAAGGAATGATTTTTAATAAGAAAACTAAAAGAAAGGGTAGACTATCATTGTGCCAACGTATTATGAACAACCCTACCTTCCCCATGTAATGGATGACTTTCGAAATAAACACCATCCAACCGCGGAAGCCGTTCTTAACATAAGGAGGTTGGGTGTGTATATACTATGGTTGGACAGGTCGTAAGAAAAATACACAAATAACTTTGCATACACAAACAAGAAGAAATAAATGGAATACAGTTAATTGTTACAAGAATGTGTGAACTTGAATATTAACCGCTAGGTAAATGTATAAACATTCTAGTAAAAATAAACATTATTCAATTTTAATTAAAAAAAAATACAATGCAGCTGTACGACAGACAGAGATTTATCACAGAAATTATTTTTGATTTACAATCGTAAACATTCACTTCAGGTCCGTTACAAATAAAAACGGCCTATTTCTCGCTGTCTCTCTCACTCCAATTCTCTGTGTGTCTCTATCTATAACTGTCCCTTCCTCGCGTAGCTGGTCAGCATTTATGTTTTGGGAATATATATTTTCACAAGTAAATAATATATGAAAATAGTGTATAAGCGGAACAAATCCATGAATAATAAGTAAAGCGTAAGATTATATTGCACGTACCGAAAAATGACGGCGTGTTTAGTTGTTGATAAATGTTAGTTTATTTTGGCGGAATAACTGAATGTTGGAATTGTAGAATGAATATTTCTCATCCAATGAGCGGCACCGGATATTTAACAGGGAGAAATCATCATTTGTGTCGGAGATAAGGGCTAAGAGTATGCATATCTGTAAGAAATCTGTAGTCAGTTAATGATGGTTAAAACACAGGACAAGTATGTAAAAGCATAAAATAACTCGGTGTAGAATGGTGTCGTAAGAGTAGTCGGTAAAGTGAGGGTGAAATGTTAGCTACTTCCTCCTTAGGTTAGGAGGATGATGGTGATGGCGTTCCTTGGACAAAATTAAATTATTTTAATATTACGAAATAATTTGTATAGAATTGTGGTTTATAACTAGATAACGTAATGGCTAATGACGCAAACATAGTAAGTTTTATGTGCCATTTGTTGTTTTAACCTAAGGTAGTTCCATCCAGAGGAAAAAATTGCGGCTCCTTTATTATATACAAGAACAACCATTAGCATATATATGTTCGTAACATCCTCAGCATATATATATTCGTAACATCCTCAGCATATATATATATATATATATATATATATATATATATATATATATATATATATATTTATAAAAAAGTGAACCATCACGGAAATTCAATCGACTAAAATAAGATGGAAAACGGAGTGAGGAAAAGAAAAAAAAATTGGGGGAAGTTACATTAACAAATGTACAATTTAGTAAAATAAATAAGTCGATTAAAAACAAGATCATTAAAATACACCCGAAGCGCTTTTCGTTCAGACTAACTTTTCAAGGGTATAAGTCTGAAAATTATTATTTTTTAGAATATTTGGTAGTAAAATGGAGTAAGAGCGGAGAGGAGTTAAAAAAAAACTGTGACTACCCAAATAATTCTAATTGAAGCCGGAGGTTTCTCAGCTTGCACAAAGTAGGGGGGGGGGCTGGGAATGATGGCAAGTGCTTCGAGGACAGATAGGTGGAACTTTGTACGTCCTCGGTACAAAACAGAAAAACACTCCGGAGAGAAAGCAAGACCGCACTCCTTTTTATCGACCAAGTGTTGGCCGATGGACGATTCTATCAATTAAGACTTTCTGGTGGTAGGTTGATGGTCTCGGATGAAGCGGGGAACATGTTGAGCGATTCTGACCTGAAGACGCTGGGTCGTCTTGCCTATATAGACGGCACCACACCGACATTGAAATTTATAAATAATATTACTTGTTTGAGAAATAGGCAAGACATCCTTACGAAATGAGGGAAAGGCGGTTTTTGTGGAAAAAGCAATACGGAGGGATAGAGCACCAAAATTAGAAGACACCAGTGAGGAAATCTTATCGCCAATAAGTTTTTTTTTAACTCCTCTCCACTACCAAATATTCTAAAAAATAATAATTTTCAGACTTATACCCTCGCAAAGTTAGTCTAAACGAAAAGCGTTTCTGGTGTATTTTAACGATCTTGTTTTTAATCGACTTATTTATTTTACTAAATTGTACATTTGTTACATGTAAATTCCCCCAATTTTCTTTTTCTTTTCCTAACCCCGTTTTCCATCTTATTTTAGTCGATTGAACTCCCGCTATGGTTCACTTTTTTATAATTATTCTATAATTTTGCCAATCGAATATATATATATATATATATATATATATATATATATATATATATATATATATATATAAGAATAAAAAATTACAATAAGTTTACCAAGGTAATCAAAATGGTAAACTTAAAATATATTATAAATCTTAAAGAGTTAATATTAACAAGTAAAATAAACTCAGCCAGATGTAAAAGCTCAATAAGACCGAAAAGGAAATAGAGCTTATAATATGAACAAATGATTAATAAAACATGTTAAAAGACATCTTGAAAAAGAGTTAAAAACATATTTAATTTTAAAAAAGGAAACACAAAATAAGTGGATAGTCCTTAATCTGCGGAGTTTCGAAGAAATACGCTCTTTCTCATCAGAGGGCAGGAATTAGCAAAATGCAGGATCGGATTTTGCATATAAAAGTATTTAATGAAACTACAAGTAAGTCACAGATCTTACTTGGTTAAAAAAGGGTGAGGTAAGGGGAACAGGAGGCAAAAGAAAAATGATAAAAAGATTTCACATGAATGGATAGTCTGGTGAAGGGTAAAAATCCAAAAATGTAAAAATCCAAAACGGTTGAATTTAAAATTTCAATCCAATGGGTAAATTCCAAATGGTCCAAAATAATCCAAAAGGCAGAGTTCCTTGGAAAAAAGCGCAAATGGAATGAGTTCCAAATCATTAAAAGAAAAGCACTGGAGAGAATATTTAATAACACGTCTGTCAAGGCTGGATGAATAAAAAAAATTAAGGTTAAAAAAAAAAACAACCCGAAAAGCGGTGAAGGTTTAAATTTGAAAAGTAAGGTCAAACTGACCCAAACAAGAAGCGCGAAAATTAGCGTTAATAATTAAGTCAGCTTAGATATGCACGTGAAAGTCCCAGAATTAAATTAAGAAAACTGATCAGAACAAATAAATGGCTAAGTTTATTAAATTGGGCGTCTGTTATATATATATATATATATATATATATATATATATATATATATATATATATAATATAATAATGAAAATAAATAAATAAAAAAAATTATATATATATACAAACACATACACACATATATATACATATACATACATACAGACATGATGTATTTCTTATGTAATTTTGTCCGATATTCTATGATTAAACCCTTATTTTAGAGAATATTGACACATTTAAAAAATCGAAATTTCTCATGAACGCGAACACGCCGGGTTTTGCCTATTTATCAGGGTTCCAATAAGGATGCCTTTATACACATTTCCTTACGAGTTCTAGTGCCATGATGTATTTCCTATGTAGTTTTGTCCTATTTTCTATGATTAAACCCTTATCTTAGAGAATATTGACACATTTAAAAATTGGAATTTCTTATGAACACGGAACTGTCGGGTTTTGCCTTTTTTTGAGGGTTCCCATTTAGATTCCTTTATACACATTTCCTAAAGAATACTAGTGTCATGATGTATTTCCTATGTAGTTTTGTCCGATTTTCAGTGATTAAAACCCTAAACTAAGAGAATATTGACACATTGCAAAAATTGAAATTTCTCATAAACACGGACCTCTCGGGTTTTGCCTTTTTTAAAGGATTGCAATTTAGATGCCTTTATACACATTTCCTTAAGAATACTAGTGTCATGATGTATTTCCTATGAAGTTTTGTCCGATTTTCTATGATTTACACCCTAAACTAAGAAAATATTGACATATTGCAAAAATTGAAATTTCTCATGAACACGGACCTGTCGGGTTTTTCCTAATTTGGAGGGTTCCCATTTAGATGCCTTTATACACATTTCCTTAAGAATACTAGTGTCATGATGTATTTCTTATGTAGTTTTGTCCGATTCTCTTTGATTTACACCCTTAACTAAGACAATATTGACATATTGAAAAAATTAAAATTTCTCATGAACACGGACCTGTCGGGTTTTTCCTAATTTGGAGGGTTCCCATTTAGATGCCTTTATACACATTTGCTTAAGAATACTAGTGTCATGATGTATTTCTTATGTAGTTTTGTCCGATTCTCTTTGATTTACACCCTTAACTAAGACAATATTGACATATTGAAAAAATTAAAATTTCTCATGAACACGGACCTGTCGGGTTTTTCCTAATTTGGAGGGTTCCCATTTAGATGCCTTTATACACATTTGCTTAAGAATACTAGTGTCATGATGTATTTCTTATGTAGTTTTGTCCGATTCTCTTTGATTTACACCCTTAACTAAGACAATATTGACATATTGAAAAAATTAAAATTTCTCATGAACACGGACCTGTCGGGTTTTTCCTGTTTTAAAGGGTTCCAATTTAGATGCTTTTCTACACATTTCCTTAAGAATACTAATGTCATGATGTATTTCTTATGTAGTTGTGTCCGATATTCTATGATGTACACCCTTAACTAAGAGAATATAGACACATTGAAAAAATTGAAATTTCTCATGAACACGGAGCTATCGGGTTTTGCCTATTTTGGAGGGTTCCCATTTAGATGCCTTTATACACATTTCCTGAAGAATACTAGTGCCATGATTTATTTCCTATGTAGTTTTGTCCGATTTTCTATGATTTAAACCCTAAACTAAGAGAATATTGACACATTGAAAAAATGTAAATTTCTCATGTCGGGTTTTGCCTATTTTGGAGGGTTCCCATTTAGATGCCTTTATACACATTTTCTTAAGAATACTAGTGTCATGATGTATTTCTTATGTAGTTTTGTCCGATTAACTATGATTTTAACCCTACACTATGAGAATATTGACATATTGAACAAATTGAAATTTCTCATGAACACAGAGCTGTTGGTTTTGCCTATTTTGGAGGGTTCCAATTTAGATCCCTTTATACACACTTCTTAAGAATACTAGTGTCATGATGTATTTCTTATGTAGTTTTGTCCGATTTTCTATGATTTAAACCCAAAACTAAGAGAATATTGACACATTGCAAAAATTGAAATTTCTCATGAACACGGACCTGTCGGGTTTTGCCTATTTTTGTGTGTTCCCATTTAAATGCCGTTATACACATTTCATTTAGAATACTAGTGTCATGATAATTTTCTTATGTAGTTTTGACCCATTGAGAAAATTGAAATTTCTCATGAACACGGACCTGTCGGGTTTTGCCCAATTGATAGGGTTTCCATATAGATGCCTTTATACATATTTTCTGAAGAGTACAAATGTAATGATGTATTTCTTATGTAGTTTTGTCTGATTTTCTATGATTTAAGCCCTAAACTAAGAGAATATTGAGACATTGAAAAAATTGAAATTTCTCATGAACACGAACCTGTCGGGTTTTGCCTATTTTGGAGGGTTCCCACTTAGATTCCTGTATACACATTTCCTTAGGAATACTAGTGTCACGGTGTAGTTCCTATGTAGTTTTGTCCGATATTCCATGATTTAAACCCTAAACTAAGAGAATATTGACACATTGAAAAAATTGAAATTTCTCATGAACACGGACCTGTCGGGTTTTGCCTATTTTGGAGCGTTCCCACTTAGATTCCTGTATACACATTTCCTTAGGAATACTAGTGTCACGGTGTAGTTCCTATGTAGTTTTGTCCGATGTTCCATGATTTAAACCCTAAACTAAGACAATATTGACACATTGAGAAAATTGAAATTTCTCATAAACATGGACCTGTCGGCTTCTGCGTATTTGGGAGGGTACCAATGTAGATGCCTTTATACACATTTCCGGGAGCATCTTAGTGTCATGATGGGCTTCTTACGTAGTTTTGTCCGATTTTCTATGATTTAAACCCTAAACTAAGAGAATATTAACACATTGAAAAATTGAAATTTCTCATGAACACGGACCTGTCGGGTTTTGCCCAATTTGGAGAGTTGCAATGTAGATACCTTTATACACATTTTCTGAAGAATACTAATGTCATGATGTATTTCTTGTGTAGTTTTGTCCGATGTTCTATGATTTAAACCCCGAACTAAGAGAATATTGACACATTGAAAAAATTGAAATTTCCCATGAAAACGGACTTGTCGGGTTTTGCCCAATTTGGAAGGTTGCCATGTAATTGCCTTTATACACATTTCCGGGAGTATATTAGTGTCATGATGTGTTCATTATGTAGTTTTGTCCGATTTTCTATGATTTAAACCCTAAACTAAGAGAAAATTGACCCATTGAAATAATTGAAATTTCTCTGTCGGGGAAAAAAAAATTGAAATTTCTCTGTCGGGTTTTGCCTATTCTTGAGGGTTCCCATTTAGATGCCTTTATACACATTTCCTGAAGAATACTAGTGTCATGATGTATTTCCTATGTGGTTTTGTCCCATTTTCTATGATTTAAACTCCAAACCAAGAGAATATTTACACATTGAAAAAATTGAAATTTCTCATGAACACAGACCTTTTGGGTTTGCATAATTTGGAGGGTTCCCATTTAGATTCCTGTATACACATTTCCTTAGGAATACTAGTGGCATGATGTAGTTACTATGTAGTTTTGTCCGATGTTCTATTATTTAAACCCTAAACTAAGAGAATATTGACACATTGAGAAAATTGAAATTTCTCATAAACATGGACCTGTCGGGTTCTGCGTATTTGGGAGGGTACCAATGTAGATGCCTTTATACACATTTCCGTGAGCATCTTAGTGTCATGATGGGCTTCTTATGTAGTTTTGTCCGATTTACTATGATTTAAACCCTAAACTAAGAGAATATTAACACATTGAAAAATTGAAATTTCTCACCTGCCGTGTTTTGCCTTATTTGCAGGGTGCCAATTAAGATGCCTTTATACACATTTCCTTAAGAATACTAATGTAATGATATAATTCTTATGCAGTTTTGTCCGATGTTCTATGATTTAAAACCTAAACCAAGAGAATATTGACATATTGACAAAATTGAAATTTCTCATGAACACGGACCTATCGGCTTTTTCCTAGTGTTGAGGGTTCCCATTTAGATGCCTTTATACACATTTTCTTTAGAATACTAGTAGCATGATGTATTTGTTATGTAGTTTTGTCCGATCTTCTTTGATTAAAACCCTAAACTAATAGAATATTGACACATTGAAAAAATTGAAATTTCTCATGAACACGGACCTGTCGTTTCGCCTAATTTTGAGGGTTCCCAATTAGATGCCTTTATACTCATTTCCTTAAGAATACTAGTGTCATGATGTATTTCTTAAGTCGCTTTGTCACATTTTCTATGATTTAAACCCTAAACTAAGAGAATATTTACACATTGAAAAAATTGAAATTTCTCATGAAGACGGAACTGTCGGGTTTTGCCTAGTTTTGAGGGTTACCATTTAAATGACTGTATATACATTTCTTAAGTATACTTGTGCCATGATGTATTTCCTATGTAGTTTTGTCCGATTTTCTATGATTTAAACCCTAAACTAAGAGAATATTGACACATTGAAAAAATTGAAAGTTCTCATGAAACCTGTTTGGTTTTTCCTAATTTGGAGGGTTCCCATTTAGATGCCTTTATACACATTTCCTTAAGAATATTAGTGTCATGATGTATTTCCTATGTAGTTTTGTCAGATTTTCTATGATTTAAACCCTAAACTAAGGGAATATTGACACATTGAAAAATTGAAATTTCTCATGAACACGGACCTGTCGGGTTTTGCCTGTTTTGGAGGGTTCCCATTTAGATGCCTTTATACACATTTCCTTAAAAATACTAGTGTAATGATGTATTTCTTATGTAGTTGTGTCGTATGTTCTATGATTTAAACCCTAAACTAAGAGAATATTGACATATTGAAAAAATTGACATTTCTCATGAACACGGACCTGTCGGGCTTTGCCCAATTTGGAGGGTTCCAATTTAGATCCCTTTATACACACTTCGTTTTGTGTGGTATATTAACCAGGGTCGATCCTGGTCACGGCCCCTTATGTGGTACGATATCGTCACGAACCCGAGTTGGCCGATGGTTTCGTGATCATCACATATTTCGACTGGTCTTTATCTGTTTCCTTCCACGCCCACGTTTCTATAAGATCCGTAGAAAGAAGAGAAAATTACGGTCCAGTTGACGAAGCTTGAGTTGTTGCTAGAGGGAAGAAAAGTTGCCAAGCACACAAAAGACAACGTCGGAAAGCGCTTGTTATAAACAATAATAACGTTTATTAGCACAATTTTAAAAACACCACGGAATGGGAGTGATTGTGGTTGACTGGTGGAATAAAGTTTTCTTAGAAATTTTAACTGCAATTAGGCAGCGTTAATGATGTAGAACGGAGTGGCAACGGATTTGTTTTTTTTAAGCGGCGACAGAAACGAACCAACTCGATTTTTCGCTTTGGGTATCCTCTATTTATTGGCCCCAATCCTTGAACAATCAGTGTCTGATTGGTCAGCCAATGGGGATTGCCGACTAATGGCTATCGCCGTAACAATCCCCCTGGCTAGCCCCTGATTGGTTTTAGATAATCGGCCAATTAGTTGCAGTCATTGGGAGGGGTTATACGGAACAATTCTGTGATTAGTTAATTAACGATGTATAGCCGCCCAGCCTTGTGCCAAACTGATGCTAGACCGACCCACAATGTTTGCCAACTTTAGAAATATATTTATTGTTTTATAATTTTGAAAATTATGATTTTTCAGCAAGTGCAAACACCTGCACTTTGGTTTAGTTTTATATGTTATTGCTCGAGTCACAATCTCCTTGCACTTAAAATGTTGGATTCCCAAAACGAATTTATTTTAATAATGTTTTTATAATTTTGAAAGGTCGATACACCTGCAGATGGTTTTTGTTTTATTGGCAGTTCTATAGGTCAGTCCTGTTCTTTCTCGGGTCATCATCTTTTTCCACTCAATGACAGTTTATTACACTTGGTTCTTAAAATGTGTTTGCTACCCAAACGAATTTTATACTGTTCAATAAAACAATTATTATTATAATTTGATTAATTATTATTTAATTAACTTCGCAGTCAACCTTTTGACACTTAATTAAAAAATGTCATATATATATATATATATATATATATACATACGTCCAATGATGGAATACCATTGCCATATCTGGGCAGGAGCGGCCAAAAACAGCCTATCATGCCTTGACAGAGTACAAAATAGACTTCGTGGCTTAGTGGGGGATGCCCTTTTCTCTACCCTGCAACCTCTCCCCCACAGAAGAGACGTTGCGAGCCTATCCTTGTTTTATCGTTATTTTCATGGCAAGTGCTCGTCTGAACTCCAATCTCTGGTACCCCCCTCGCCAATCTTTCACGAAAAACACCCGTCTAGCTGAATCCACTGTGAAACATTTCCCCCACTCTATATCTGTACCTAAATCAAAACGCGGATTCCATGAACAAAGCTTCTTTTTTAGAACTGCATGCCTGTGGAACTCTGTTCCGTCTGCCTGCTTCCCTCTGGACTACAACTTGGATGTCTTCAAGTCCAATGTTAAAAAATTCCTAATGAACCACCCCCTTAATTAAACACTTCATCAAATCTTCACACTAACGTAATGTACTTGCAATAACCCTTATCCCTGAGTGGCTTCCGGGCCTTGATAAGTGGTGATCACTGTGTAAGGTAAGGAAAGGACTTGACATAATTGATATCATGACCCTCGACTTTCAGCTTGCGCACAGGAAATCTATACTCTGGTGGATTTTACTTTATGCCTTCAACTTGTTTTGGAGAAGGGTGTGGCTGATGCACTACCTCAGACTTCCTTATGCTAATTGTCAGGCCAAAGGCCTTGCACGCGGCTGAAAATCGATCAAGAAGAACCTGGGCTTCTTCAAAGGATGTGGCTACCAGTGCGGCATCGTCGGCGAAGAGCAAGTCGCGAATAATTTCGGTGCGAAGAAGAGTCTTGGCCTTAAACCGTTGATGGTTAAATAAGCCACCGGATGAACGAAATTGAAACTTGACACCAGTGTCCAAATCATCAAATGCATGTTTCAGCATTAGTGAAAAGAAGAGGCAAAGAGGACTGGCGCCATTACACATCCCTGTTTGGTCCCATTCGTAACATCAAATGGATCAGACATCATACCATCGGAGACAACATTGGCCTTCATCGCCTCGTGAAAGGAAATGATCACGTTCAGCATGTTTTCTGGAATACCAAGCCTTCTTAAAACTTGCCAAAGAGCATCGCGATTCACAGTGTCGAAGGCTTTCGTCAGGTCAACAAATACCATATACAATTCCTGATTTTTCTCATGGACCTTTTCTGCCACCTGACGTAAAGAAAATATCATGTCAATGGTGCCGCGACCCGACCGAAACCCACACTGGGACTCTGGATACACCTTATCAACGAGACGATTTATGATTCGGTTTAGAATGAGCCTTACAGAATCTTTCCTGCAATTGAAAGCAAAGATATCCCCCGATGGTTGTCACAGACATTCTTGACTCCATTATTCTTGTAGATATGTTTGATGCAGGCATCTTTGTAGTCCTGTGGAACTCAGTTCGCTTTCCATATCTTTACAAAGAGAGCATGGAGCTTTTTTACCAGCACATGCCCACCATGCTTGTACACTTCAGGCGGAATTGGATCCTTTGGTGATGGGGACTTGCCACAAGCAATTTGTTTGATGGATTCCCATATCTCCTGATAAGCAGGTTCCAATGACAATTCTGGAATATCTGGATTCTGAGGAATAGAGGACACGACATCGCTGTCAATGACAGATGAGGTGTTTAAGACAGTGTCAAAGTGCTCCTTCCAACGATTGAGAATATCTGATTTATCAGTCAGCAATGCCTCTCCATCGGCTGTGCTTAATGGGGAAGCACTACTTTTCTGAGGACCAAATACCTCTTTCAGACCATCATAGAAGGCTATATATATATATATATATATATATATATATATATATATATATATATATATATATAGGGCATCCACATAAAGTACTATTTAACTGTTTTGCAGCTCATCAGTGCAGCGAGGCAAGCAGCTCACTCAAGCCAGGATCGAAAGCCGACCGTCCAAATGACAGTCGGAGCCTCTAAACATTGCTGCTATATGGGCAGTGAATTAACAATGTTTTGACCTTGTTCATATACCTAAGCCCAATTTGTATACACAAAGACCATCGCTTAATACGCTAATGAGAATTTGTATATCACTTCCCAATATGCTTAACCTAAGATAGGGAGCATTATATGTAATAGCTTAGTTTTTCTATTATCTACATATATATACTACTTTTCCAACTTACCTTTATATATTGAAAATACTTTTTGTAATTCATTGCTATATTATTATATTCTTTCATTCTTACTTCATAAATGTTATTGAGCAGTTTTTTCTATATTTGCATTTTGTGTAATTTTAGCTTTTCTCCTCTTCTAATGAGAAGCCTTTCGCTTCGAAATATCATGGCTGTTCTTTTTTACTTTTCCCTATTGTTATGATGATATAAAAATGTTTTATTCTTCGTCGTTCATTATATATATATATATATATATATCATATAGATCATCGTATAACGAATAGATCACTCTCTGACTGACGAAATGAACATTTAAATTTAAAATGTTTAAAATTCAACGCTGTATCACGCGGTTAATGGTAGCCAAATGGATACGGTCTCTGCTAATCGAGCCAGAGATGTGTCGTGTTGCGGGGTTCGAATCGTTCGGCTGGTGTTAATCGTGACACCCTGCACTGAAGAATCTCGAAAGGATGAAACACTAGTGTCTGTAGGTATTTAATTATTATAGTAAAAAATAATTATTATGAATATATATATGTATATATATATATATATATATATATATATATATATATATATTCATAATAATGAAATTCTGCCCAATCACCGCCATCATTATTATCACAGTGTTGTATCACTGTCCACCTAGTACTTATTTGACCTACCTAACTAACTACCTACCTACCTTCATATCTATCTACATGCTTGTTACTTAGCTGACTAGCTACCTGCTTACATACCTAACTACCTGCCTACCTACTTACCTGACAGTAATCTACCTACTAACATACTTATATATCTATTTATATTTCTACCTACATACCTACTTACCTACCCACCTACATATTCACCTATCTACCTACATACCTGCCTATGTATCTACTTACCTACGTATCTGTCTATTTATCTCCCTACCTAAACTACCTACCTACCTAAAGCTAAACGAATCTTCCTTGAGGAAAGTTTATTTCAGAGAATTATTTTCCATCGAATACCATATCGCAGGACCGCTTCTCGGGTGACTGCACCATGGAGGTTTTCAAGTCAAATGTATACAAATCCTTGTTGAATCGCCCTTTTAAATAATGAAATTCTGCCCAATCACCGTTAGCATTTTTTATCATCACAGTGTAGTATAAATAACCACCTAGTACTTATTTGACCCTTATACAAGAGTTGGTTTTGGGTCTTCATTAGTGAAAACATATTGAAAAGAAAACGTAACTTAATGCTCACAGCTGCGCGTCATCGGAAAAAATGTTTTGCTTCTCTTATTTTTGTTTCGACAATAGAACTTGTTTCTAATGTCAAATTCACTTCTTTGTTAAGATTTCTGTTGTGATTATTAATGGCGTTTCTATATTATCACTGCAACTATGATGGAATTTCAGGGAGAATTAATTTTCATTTGGTGGAAGAATTATTGTGCTATGTCAGTTGAAGTTAATACTTTTAACAAGCTGTAAAACAAATTATTTGCTATTTTTTCATACATTTTGGGCTATACTCGTTTAACATTTTTTTTTACAAAAGAATCACCACTTATCAAGTCCCGGAGGCCACTCGAAGATAAGGGTTAATGAGCGTACAGTAATCAATTGGACAATATAGTAGTAATCGTTAGTAATGGAAATTTGGTAAATTGGAATGCTTAAGGGGACAGTTCATTAAGAACTTGTTTATGTTGGACTTAAAGACGACCATATTGTAGGCAGTTGGAAAGCAGTCAATGGGAAGAGAGTTCCACAGGTGTGAAATTCTAAGAAATAAGCTTTCTTCATGAAATCTACCTTTATGTTTATGCACAGATAAAGAGAGGGGAAAATTATTGATAGTGGTTTCAGGTAGATGAGTGTTTTTCATGAAAGTATAGACAGAGAGGACCATAGACTGGAGCTCAGTCGAGCCTTTGCCATGAAAATAACGATAAAGCAGAGACAGCCTCGCAACGTCTCTTCTGTGGGAAAAATTTTGAACTCTGTCGAGGTAGGATAAATCTTTCTAGCAGCTCCTGTCCAGATATGGCAAAAATATCTCATCTTTGGACTTACTTGGTTCTTATACAGGTAGAGAATTGCATCGGCAGTGAGATATTAGGATGCGATTTGGAAAATTATTGATGTAGATAAGGAAGAGAGTAGGGCCCAGGATGGCCCTCTGAGGGGCTCTAGCATTAATACTGTGAGCTTCTATTTTGTGCTCATCAACCACTACTCTTATAAACCTATCAGAGATAAATGCTTTAATAATTTGAGTTCTTTTTGTTCATCTTCTCCGTTTTTTGATGCGTCATTTACTTTTAAATTTGCTTGCTTATCTTGAACATATCAGTGTGGCGTGACCGCATCAGGGAGCGATACCGCTCCTAAATAAGGAAATTGAGACCCCCTAAAACACTGAGTAAGGCCGGGTAATTATGCTGATATTGTCTGTTAAACATTATTTAGGTGCCCGGACAACGGCGGGTAACCTATCTGAAGGGATGAATTTATTATGTGTTTGTAAAACAGGCATATATTTTATTGTTTGAGAAAAATGACAAGAGAGGTAATTTGGACAGCTATAAGAAACTTGGCTTAGCGAAACGTCTGGCTTTTAAGTGCAAGGTCATGCAGGGGTCAGACGTCAGGGCGAGCGTGTGAATAAATTTGAGTCCTGGCCCTCAGATTCGCAGGCCTATGAAGGTGCAGGTTGCACACACGCAAGGATTCGGGACTTTCCCGTATAATGTGTTGAGTTCTTATTGGTCTTGGGAAGAGTTTACTCTACCCCATCACCTGTCAATATAAGCGAATGCCCGAGCCAAAATTGGCAGATTGGAGCTAGATCCCGATGCAAGAATACTCATCCTAGAGAACGCCCTCTTTCTTCATCACTGTCCCCATCGTGGAGAAAGGAGAATAAGATTTCGGACTATTTTCTGGTGTAATTGAACTCAACAATTGTACATATGTAAAACACCTGTAATTTCGTGAATTAACTTTTAGTAGACTAGAAGCCCCTGTGTTTGTTTTCTTTTTATCTGCATGAGGTGCTAATTAATTTTCAGTGGACGCCGGCATTGGGAACGCAGCCTGCGACGTGATAAGAACCTGTAAAGAGCTCCCGGGAGATGGACGATCACGGCCATTGCAGTTTCGACAGGGTCAGGGACCACATCTGCTGACTTGCGGCGGGAGTGCTTACAATCAGGCATTATGTTTTAGTAGTCATAAGAATTGAATTGTATTATTTTACTTTTGAAATATAGAAAAATAATTATAAAAAAGTAAATGAATTATTGCGGTGTTGTTTGGTTATTTTCTCCGTCTCTCTAATTTACTCTATCTATCTATCTATCTATCTATCTATCTATCTATCTATCTATCTATCTATCTATCTATCTATCTATCAGAAGAAGAAGAAGAAGAAGAAGAAGAAGAAGAAGAAGAAGAAGAAGAAGAGGTAGTTTGCAGGAATTTTTATTTATTTTTGGCGACTTCTCTAGTAATAAGCTTATATTATATTATGAAAAATAAAGAAAACTTACGAAAAATAACGCAACTATTTTTGCTATCAGTAAACAAAAAAAGAAAACAAAACAAGCATTCACTTTTCATCGCATGTCTCATTTATCATTGAAATCAAGAAGAACGCATAGGCATGATTTATGAAATCTATTAAATTTGAAAATAGTGTCGAAGGCGAAAGTAATTCTCAGTTAGTAAGTACTAAACTATGATGCTTTAATTCTGACGGAAAATGAAATATTATTCAGGATTCAATATATATATATATATATATATATATATATATATATATATACTAGCATGGGTGCCCGGCGTTGCCCGGGTGTTTGGAGGTGTGTGTTGAGTAAAAAAAAGTGGTAGTAGGAAGGCAGGCTCGAACCCACGAAG
Source organism: Euprymna scolopes (assembly GCF_053919585.1). Lineage (NCBI taxonomy): Eukaryota > Metazoa > Mollusca > Cephalopoda > Sepiida > Sepiolidae > Euprymna > Euprymna scolopes. The sequence goes on from NC_136492.1 coordinate 69,579,949, forward strand.
GAGGAACAGAACGGGGGAAAACGTGACGTCTTTGCTGTTACGACCACCGCCAAACCGAAAGTGATGTAGGTTTGAATTAAGGCTAGACAATCGAAAAGAGGAGATGACTTTCGAAAATATCGGCGAAAAAAGCGACCCTCCCTGTAGAAAAGTGCCCAGTTTAGGATAAAGAAATTAATGCTTTTAACCAGTTTTTCGGTATATGTCGTCTGAAGGATCGACCATAAAAACGTAACTAATCCTGTGAAAATCCGTTGCCTCTGTCTAATGTTTTTCGACCCAAACCAATTAAAAAGCTAGCCCTATCTCTCAATACCCTTTATGTAAAATTTCAAATGTTTAGGCCAGAAATTGCCTTAGCAATTTGGTAGAGATCGCAGAGGTCAAATATTTCAAAAATTTGACCCCTATTATGACACCTTAATATTTATTGTTTTTGGCTCAAATCAAGTTATTAAGTTAGATCCATGTCCAAGGAACCTATATATAAAATTTCAATTGTTTATACCCAAAATTGGCGGAGGAGTTTGGTAGAGTTCTCAAAAGTCAAATCGCTGAACTTTGACCCTTTAACTGCCAAATTTCTGGCCGAAAACGGATTACAAAGATTTTCCCAAATCGCAATATCCTGTATATCAAATTTCGAGTCTGCAGACTGAAAATTGGCAGAGTTATTGCGTTGGGAAATGTACACAAATAGGCACACAGCCATACATTTAGATATTACGTAGTATTAATGAGGAAAGTGGCTAAATATGTAACGTAGCTGTTACATGCCAACACTAAGGACCCACACGTTGTATACAGAGACTCGAAAAGAAAACAAATACAAAGGAATTCTACTCACCTTTTTTTTAGCTGAAACAACAGACATTTATTTCCAGGTACTTCCATAATAACGCTTTGTCTCTTGTTCAGAAGTCTTATTCTCTCGAATATGTTTAACAGGACTCTGTCGTGTCGAACGTGGTACGCTGTCTTTGTCCGGCCATGTTTGGGGCATGCACTTCCCTATCGCAGTCGGGTCACATGTGTAACACTTTTATTTCTCACCTTCTCAGCCACGTTTTCCGTTTTTAGAATCTTTTTCCTTTTTTGTCCCTGTGACGTCACCTCGCAGATTGCACGGTCATTTGCATACGTTGTCTGTTCCTGCTCCTGCTGCGATATGTGCGTCTGCGATCTGTTACAAATAGTCCCCAGTTCGGACTTTTCTATTTTCTTTTTTTGTCATTATTTATTACTAGCATGGGTGCCCGGCGTTGCCCGGGTGTTTGTGTTACATGATAAGGGCTGTCCCCTTTTCATGTAAGTATAAAAATAGAGAGATTTAGTTAAAATGAAAATGAAATAGAATAGACGAAATTCGAACCTCGTAAATTAGGTTTAAAAATAGATTACGAGAGAGAATTAGAAAATGGAATGTAAAACAAACCATTGTTTAGCTTAGAGATAAAATAGTTTCAAGAAAAGAATATGCGTTGTCAATTTTGTTATGAAAAATTCAATTGAGGAATGCAAATATAAAAGATAATTTAATAAACATGTTTTTAACATATTGGAAAAATAGGTTACTGGGAATAAAGGTTAAAATTCCTTTTGTAAACAAATGAAAAAGTTTTGGACACGCATGTCCAGAACACGTGAAAGAAGACACATGTTTTAACATGTGTATGACGTCATGGAAAATGGGAAGTTATAGATATAGTTAGAAAACTTTAGAGTTAAGAGGAAAAAACTGGAGGAGAGGCAGATGGAGTTTGAGCACGACAGATGATAGCCCAGTTGGGATTCGAACGTCTAGAAGCGAGACGGTACTTTTGAAACTTAGAATGTGAAGCTTTGAATACTTTATGATGAAAACCACGGCCGGTCGTGAGAAGAAATAAACCCATCATGTGTTTTTATAAACGTCGTCTTTGTGTTGTCATTCTACCAAAAAGGTAAAGTGAAAATTGTTATTATATGTGTATATATCTGTGTTATAAAATGTCTTAACATACACATCTTACATACACATATCTACACTAAGACTGTCTGAAGACTGTCTACAGAATGTCTCAACACTGTCTCCTCACTTTAAGAGCTTCTTCCATCAACACATCTAAGTATGTACATTTTATATATATGAATCTATTTATAAAACGAACAATCTCTCTCTTACACAACATCCCTCTCTCTAATACTCAACAACATCTCTCTCCAAGACTCTCTTTTAATGAAACCCCGATATAACATTTGGATGTGTATGTTGAGAAAAGAAAAGTGGTAGTAGAAAGGCAGGCTCGAACCCGTACCGCGAAGGAGGAAAAGAATGTGAAAAACACGTGACGTTTTTGCTGTCACGCCCACCGCCAAACCGTTACGTACGTTTAAATTAAGGCTAGACAATCGAAAAAAGGGGATGATCACTCCCTGTAGAAAAGTGCCCAGTTAAAGGTGAACAAATGAATGTTTTTAGCAAATTTTTTGATAGTTCTCGTCTGAAAGATCAAGCTTCAAAACGATATTCATCTTGTGAAAATCCGTCCTCTCTGTCGAAAGTTTTAGGCAGACATGCAAACATACATACATGCATATATACATTTATATATTGGTAACTCAAATTTTCGACCCAAACCGATTAAAAAGTTTGTCCTATCTCTGAATACCTTTTATGTAAAATTTCAAATGTTTAGACCAGAAATTGTCTTAGTAATTTGGTAGAGACCGCAGAGGTCGATTTTTTTAAAAAAACTTTGACCCTTATTATGACCCCTTAATCTTAATTGTTTTGGGCTCAAATCAAGTTATTAAGACCAAGGAACTTACATCTTAAATTTCAATTGTTTATAACCAAAATTGACGAAGGAGTTTGGTAGAGTTCTCAAAGGTCAAAACGTTGAAGTTTTACCCCTTAACAGCCAGGTTTCTGGCCGGGAATGGATTACAAAGATTTTCCCAAATCTCACTACCCTGCATATCAAATTTCGAGTCTGTAGACTGAAAATTGACAGAGATATTTTGTAGAGAAATGTACACAGACAGACAGACAGATAGACAGACATACTTTCACTTTTATAGATATATAGATTATATATGTATTCTATTTCATTTTAAATTGAAATTAACATTCTTAACAATTATCAACCTTTAGTCCCGGGGACGCACAGGAGGATCAATAAGCAATCGAATCAAAATCATTGTCTCATTCATCAACCTTCCCGGCACAAAGTGAGTAGGATTTCACCGTTACTTTTCAATTATCGATCCGACTTTAATGGAAGATTGATAACTTCGATCCCAATATCGAATTCTCATTTAGTTTATCTGACTCTCCTTTATCTATAATATAAATCTCACCTGTCTGTTTAAATGCATGCATGTATGTATGCATGTATGTATGTATGTATGTATGTATGGACACTTTTCTACAGGAAGGGGTCGCTTTTTTTCGTCGATATTTTCGAAAGTCATCGCCTCTTTTCTATTAACTAGCCTTAATTTAAACAATCGTCACTTCCGGTTTGGCGATGGGCGCTGCAGCAAAGACGTCACGTTTTTATTTTTTCAGGTTCTTTTGCTCCTTCGCGGCACGGGTTCAAGCCTGCCTGCCTACTACCACTTTTTTTGCTCAACACACACCTCCAAACACCCGAGCAACGCCGGAGATGCAGGTTACTATTGCATAAATCAATGTTCGTCAAGTCCCTGTGCACTTCGTTATCGCAATATGGACAACTGTCTGTTTATATGTGAACACTGGCCAGCGTGTCTATGTAAAACAAGATTTAGATGAATTCCTTTGACCAACCCAAAAACTACTTGTTTATTTAAGAAAAAGATGCATTATCTTATTACTCACAGATAATCTTTACTTTAACTTAAACTATCGTTTATGTAACTAATCATGGCAATATTCTGTCTAATGCATCTAGTCTGGTGCACTCCAGCGCCTGATGTGGCTATAAAGTCGAAGCTGGTGTTGCCTCTCTGGATGCAAGCTTGTACAGGTGATAAAGACACATAGATTTGATCAGTTACCAAGCCCCACCCTTCTCGTCGCTGCAGACCAAGTCCGACGGAAAGGAAAACCAATACGATCGGAGCCTGCGCAGCTGCAGGAGTTGCCAGAATTGCCAGAGTTGCCAGAGAAGGTGATGCAGTACTTCACCATCCGTCTATATGAACTCAAAACCGGATTTCTGTTAAGGTTTCTTTCGTTGACCTTTGTCTTTAGCAAAGCATCCACAAATCAATGGATGTATTTATCCATATGTGGGGGAATTTGAAAATATATCTAGTTTTGGCGGAAATAACAGAGATCCTTACTATAATTATGGTTGTATAAAGAAAAACGAAATCATTAAGTGATTATTCTTATAAAAGGTGGGCAAAAAACGTGAATTACATAACGGTGAATACTTTAAAATATTTCCTGTTTTGACGAAAATAACGAAGATCCTTATAATAATTATGGTTGTATAAAAATAAAAGCGAACTCCTTAAATGTCGATAGAAATTTGAAAATATATCCAATTTTAATGAAAATGACGGAGATCATCGTTGCAGTTATGGCTATAGATTCTCATTGTCGGTATGGTTATATCAAAATAAAACAAAATTCTCATGTAATTTTTTCTTAAAAAGCGTCGGAAAAAAGAAATACGAATTCCGTAACGGTAAATATTAAAAAATATTTCCAATTCTGACGAAAATAACAAAGATCCTTATTATAATTATAGTTGCATCAAAAAAAAAAAAAAAAAGAAAAAGAAAAAGGGAAAGAGTGTCTGGCGAGAAGAAACGCGAATCCCACAACAGTGAAAATTAGAAAATACTTCCAGTTTTGATAAAAATAACACAAATCTACATTGTAGGAATCTATATTATTCTAGGTATTCGTACCCGGCGTTGCTCGCGATTATCTCCCTTTATTTTTCTTTTATTTTTCTTTTGCTAACTGACATTTTAATGAAATGATAAATTAATTCAAATTATTATAAAACGGAAAAAATGTTGTTAGGCTATTACTGTATATTTATAAAGGCTATTGATTATAAATAGCTTAAGAACATTCAATTTGTAAATACATACGGATTTACTAAATATTTGAAAGATAAAAATTAAATGAAATCTAACAGCATAAGCGCTTCCGAATTTCTTTAAAATCTGGGAAGGCCACGAAGTAATCTTTTTCAGTTATTAACAAAAGTTTAGTAATTAAATTCTTTACGAATAAAGGAATATCTATTTTTGACTGATTTAATTTCGTTATTAATATATGTACACATTTCCTTTCAATTAATAACACTGGGAAACAATTTTTTACGTTTTGAATGTTGTCTCGATTTCCACAACTGATTTAAAGTATGTTAAAGTATGTTCGTATCAGGAAATGGCATTTGTTTTCCTCAATCATGTCAGATATTTGGGCTAATTCGATTTCAAAAAATCAGATCCTCTGACAACATCGATTACATTTTTTGACATTATCAGCTAATTTTTGTCAAAACATATACTAAATATGTTAGAAAAATGTTTTGCCAACAACATATATTGATTATTTGATAGAAACATCGATTACCATAAACTGAATGGTGGATATTGATAAAGGTAAGTACATGTAAATTGCATGTTGTTTCACCATCGTTCAAACTTTAGGGTTTGAAATTTCGTTTATTTGAACTCTTCGAATGCTCGGTGGCAGGGAAGTCTATCTACAGGTTCTACCAGTAGTCAGCCATCATGAATGTCTCCCAGCGACCCATATACCTGATCTCCACCTCTTTCAAATCCTGATGGAATCCTTCCCCTGTTCGTCATTCTTAAACACACGTTCTTAGGAAACCGATCCATTTGTGATAATAGGTAAAGCATATTAACACTCATGTTGCAGCCTAGGTTTCTGAAGACAGTCAACATATTGTTGACAAGCTTTGCGTAGTTTCTGGCCTTATTTTTGCCAAGTAATTTCTCCACTACCAGAAAAAATAACTACGACTTGCCATTATTAATTCCTTAACTCTGGATCTCTGATAAGCTGCCAGATCCGAGGACCGTCAACGATACCAACTTTCAACTTCACCATGGTCAAAACTGACACAAATAAGTGAATCAGTCATTATGCTTGTCCATAGCTTTGGTGAACTTGTTAATTAAACCGAGCTTGAATTTCAACAGTAGGAAAGGTTTCTGTACACTAGAGGGTCGCTGATGACATTCCTTTTTTCTACAAGGCACCAATTCCTGCCGTACAGGTCAGTCCTCATCTATGCTCAGCACCGATCTTTGAAAGATTTTGAGGTTTTGTGACTTCAAACTGATCCCCTTTCCACATAATCACCCAGAACTATCAGTTATAAATACCTCTTGTCATTAAAAAAATATTTCCAATAAAAACATTATATTTTACCCCCAGCAACTTCTTCTAAAATGCTATACGCATACGTACATCTGAACAAAAACGTAAAAAAATGACATGTAGCTCTAACTCAAAAACTTGCCATAATTGAGCAAAACCAATGTTATTTTTGATTCAGCACCCCAGATTCGTTTTAAATCAGCTGAAAAACGCAGACGACAAATTTGTTGTTGATCAGTGTTATCGATAAATATTAAAATAAAAAAAAATAATATGTAAGTTACGTAGAGGCGAGAAACGCAAACTTTCAAACATGCAGAGACACCCGAACCTAAATCTTAGTTTCTCTAATATAGGTCTTCCTTGAAGTAAAACTTTATGAGTGCTAGAACTTACAATAAAATGTTTTTCCTTTGTTTTATTCTGTAGGATGTATTGGAACAAGACATCGCACCTGTACGTTTGCAATGGAAATAACACAATAAAATTTCGTCAAGGGGAATACAAACGGCGTTTTTCATTAATTATTGACGTACAAATTCAATTACCCCATTCTTGCTTCTCTTTTGTTGTTAATAGTGTAAAAAATAAATAAATAAGATAAATGGTGGAAATATTTCTTGATTTATTTTCCTTCCTGCAGAAACTTCTTTTAGTACAATTTACTATTTAAATATGTACTAGTATTGGGTGTAGTTTAAATAAATAATGGCTTTAATTTAAATAAGTTTTTTTTTTTGCCAACAATGAAACCCAGCCTCAATCCATTCATTTGCAAATGGTAAACGACCGTTCATCAGTTCCGAATTTCTATCGGCCAAACAAAAAAATATTTGAAAATATCTCAATTATTGGATTTTGACAGACAGACAGAAAGAAGGAGTGGGAGGAGAAAATATAAAGCAAAAGATAAAGAAAGAGTGAGAGAAATTACGAGAGAGAAAAAACGAAAAAGACGAAAGAAAATTCCATGAAAACAAATTTTTTAGGCATCATCTCCAATAAAACAGGTTTTACCTGTTTATGCAATGAGCGGAATTTCATATTATAAACTTATCCCGGATAGCAACAGCGGCCCTCTTTTAAGCAGTGGCAACGTCGTTGTTGTCTCAGTTCTAAGTCATCTGGAAATCTAGATACTAGCGGTGTCACTCAAGAAATATCGACGTCAAGGGTCGTCGTCCTCTGGTTGCCTGTACTTTGCGTGTGTCATGAAAACACGTGTCAGGTTTGAAACTCAAAATCAATTAAGTTAAAACCGGTAATCTTAATTATTCGCAGTTTATTTGTATTTTCTGAGTAAAACCTTTCACGAGTTCGTATGCAACGGCTGATCTTTGCTGTACTGAATGTCTGGGGTAAGTACAAATAGCAGAAACTAACGAGGTGGACATCATGCCAAAGAATCGTGAGGCATATTAGGCAAAAAGCCCAAATCAGCAGGTTTTTTTATCCAATTGAAGACGCAAATTATTCATCTCCTGATATGGCACTTAATATAAAACCCTACACGTATAGTTTCCTTCATCCTGTTCTGTAACTTCATCCTTAAGACTCGAAGAATGTTCAAAGTGCTTTTGTTAGATATTTGCAGGCAACGCTGGGAAGAAAACCATTCAATAGGTTGCACACACACGCAAATGGATTCAAATGTTAAGAATTCAGTATTTCCACCTATTGTCTAACGGAATGCATAATTGGGCTCGGAAACTTTTGCGCAAATGTAGGTAAACGATTAAGACAATAGACAAAGGAAATATAAGAGAGTCCATGTGATCACAGAGATACAACAATGTCAGTCAGAGAGAGAAAACTGTGGATCGTGTCACCTCGTCTACGCCACTAACCAACCATCTAATCCACGCCTTTCAGTACACATCAAAACAAGAATAAAAATTTGTCAGAAAAGCTGATTTCCGGAATTAAATAAAAACAATAATATATTTTTGTAGATCAGCTGTGTTGTGATGTTTACTTCGCTGTCAGTGTATATATAATTTGTGCCAGCGATAAAGGTACATGTTAACACTTCAAAATAGCTTCGGGCAAGGGCAACTACCACACACATTACGAGAGACATTTATGAACTACTATGCCGGCAGGAAAATAACGCTAACCTAAAGTACGTACACACAAATTCACACAAAATCTCTCACTGACAAAGCATATGCAAGCTTATATACACACTTCCTACGCACTGTCAAACACAAACTCATGCGACGCCTATCGAAATATGACTAGACAACTTTTTATACACAAAAGATCAATTTCTCAACCTAGACCTTTGAAATTTTGTTATCTATTTTTAATCTTTACTTTTAGATGTCCCAATAAGAAGTTTGGAATAAAATTAATATATTTATATAGGGATAGACTTAAAGATTCTTTATATACATATACATAAACACACACACACACACACACATATATATATATATTATAAATTCCACAGCCAAACAACATCGCAGCCCACAAGAGCCATGACAGTCAAAAACCGGAATATATATATATATATATATATATATATATATATATATATATATATATTCAATAGCATCCTATGAAATTGTTCTTGTTTCATACCGATTCGTGTAGATTCATTCATTAAAGTGGTGTCCAGCCTGGCACAAGCATTTCCGGCTATAACTTGCTATCTATCTCTCTCCCTTAAGGTATTTGTGAATTCATTGTGGCTCATCATTCACAAACACATCCTGTTTCTCGGAAGTGCTTGATGTATTGTCGCAACTTTCTCTGCAGACAGTAAGTAGCAGTTTCTTCTGCCCGAGCAGTGTCCATACTGGCGATTGTTCTGACCATTGTACCCAGACAGATCTTCTGCCCAAAACAACGATATACGAAAATATGAGCAGAATTATTCCTGATTGACTCCATATTACATCATTCACCTGTTATTCATGACCTTACGTTACCCTGATGGGGGGGGGGCTGAAGTGGTTCTCGACCTTGCGCAGGGGTCGCCCACAGTTTAGCGGAGAGAAGCCGGCGTCTTACTTTTTCCTTTGACAGCCGTGCCCTCCCACCACCTTTTGCCGTGCCTAGTATTCCAAATGGTCATCCATCTGGTATTAGCCAGGCTCATTATTGCTTAACTTCAGTTAACCAAAAAAAAGGTTTCTTGATTTCTAAAACAATAATAAAATAATGAAATCTACAAGTCACGTCATTGCTTAACTTCAGTGATCTGGCGAGAACCGGAGAAACGTGGTTATGACATCGGATAGGTAGAAGAATATAATAGCTTGCCTTTGGTAAAATATTTTTGTTGTAAATATATATATATATATATATATCACCCCATTTTGTTTTGTTTACTATTCTAATGACGACACTTTATATTTTAAAGTGCCCAGATTTTTAATGAGTTATCTATATGTAAAGCAGTAGATGTATGTATATGTCTGCATTAAAAATATTTGACAAATTAACACTTAAACTGGTGGTAACATTAAACTGAAATTATCGGACAATAGTAATCATACGTCATGAATTGTTTCTAACGTGTGTAACGTTGCTTGCATAGATGAATAACGCGTACAGAAAAATGTCGGCAACATTGTCAAAATGTTCATTTCACTTGCCGAGATATTTTTACTACCTTCACGCGCACGCAAATTCGTTTTTTCTTATCCATCTGTTGATAACTCAGATGGTAGGGGACGCAGCTCGTGCGCTAAACGTTTTGATTTCGACTCTAGCTGATGGCATCCAAGTCATTTTCTTAAACTTTTGAAATCAGTACTATATATATATATATATATATGCACACACACACACACACACACACACACACACACACACATATATATATGTATGTTGTTTTGTTTTTGTTTTGCGATACGTTTATGAATGAATTCAATTATTTACAAAAGTACATTTTTACCGTAATGCGAGTTGGGAATAATTTCCCCATTAACCAATTTGGTGCCCCCACGTTGGCAGCGGTATATATATTGTCTTGAAAATATAATTATCCACTGACACTTGTTTCGTTGTCTACGACTCATCAGAGAGGCCGAATCTCGACTCTCGCTAGATTCAGCCACTCTGGTGAGTCGTAGACGACGAAAAACGCGCCAGTGGATAATTATATTTTAAAAACAATATATATATATATATATATATATATATATATATATATATATATATATATATAATATTCAACCGACTATTAACTCTGTAATCATAATTGCGAAATATGTATGAATTAAAACATACTTATTTGTATTTTACAACCTGGTAAGGCTGTGCACCCCCTCACTCCCCACTTGTCTTTGAATTAAAAAATTGCGCCAACAAAAGTTACTACGTTACGGCACCCGGAAGACAGATGATGACTACTTTTCTTTTCATTCTTGAATAGATAAAACAATTTTTATTTCAGTCACCTAAAGTTTACTTTGGTACATATTGTAGATTTTTTTTCATACAATGATCATTAATCATTACACACACACACACACACACACACACACACACACACACACATATATATATATATATATAATTGTACAAGATTTTAAAAATAAAAGATATTTTATTTTAATTACCTAAATTTTTTCCTTTGTCATTTTATACTACCTATTTTTTTTTATTGCACACAATCACCTGTACTCATTAATATTGTTTTTTAAATGAAAAATGAAATTCCTATTGTAGCCAAGTAAATTTTTTTCCACTGTACGTATTAAATAATTTTGTTGTAATATCCGTGTGAGGGGTTTTACACATACGGTAACTGAATACATACTATGTTCTTGCGTTCATCAGTTTCCAAATGTCGCTACCTGCAAACTACCCTAACGATGCAATTCCGCATTGAGTAGAATGAGAAATAATGTGCTCATTGCTTTGTTTACCTATTGCAACAAAAATTAATATTAATCAAGTTCTGACCTTCCACTAACTGCCTAGGAGCTCCACTTCAGATGTAACAACAGTACTCCATATTAGGCCGCATTGGACTCTTGTATTAGTAGACGATTGCGTCGAGAGTGGGATACTTTTTGGAGTGGTGGAACGATCTCAATTTATTTCCAGTTATTTTGGCAACGAGTCTGATATAGATCTTCCATTTCAGTTCTGGAGCAAAGGTCATTCCCAGAAGTTTGTTGAAGTCGGGTGCTTCATCGAGGCGAGAGCCATTCATTTCATCTGGAGATTCTGCTCGTTGGTAGAGAAAAGATAGAAGATTGGTTTGGATGTATTAAAGGTAATTAATCAATTTTTATACCGCAGTGTACCAAACGCTCCATGTCACAAGACGGAGAATCAGCAGGATCCAGTTGTTTCATTAATCAATCTTCTCGGCACAAAGTGATCAGGACTTCACTGTAACCTTTGATTATCAATCCAACTTTAATGGAAGATTGATAACTTCGATTCCAATATCGAATTCTCATTTAATTTGTCTGATCTTTATTCATATAGCACTAGCAGGATGACCCGCGTTGCCCGGGATTGAATGAGGATGCTCCACACCATTATTTTATTGTGATCAAAATCGGTGAAATTGCCTAATTTTCAATCAAATTGATTGATAGTCTGCTCTAGATGTCGAACCACTACGGTATATCGGAAGGAAATTTCACATGCTTTCCCACAGTGTCTTAGTCCATGATACATTGTCGTCTACATTGCACCGTAGAGAACCTAGTGTTGATTTTATAAAATTATTTTTATATAATGGTTTGAATTAAAGTTTAAGATTCAAAAGTCAAGCATCGTGGTTCAGTTGTACTATAAACAGAAACATATATTTCGAACGCACCCCTGTTATATATAAAACAAACCTACTGTTTCCCCTACTCTATATCTGTGCCTAAATCAAAACGCGGATTCCATGAACAAAGCTTCTTTTTTAGAACTGCACGCCTGTGGAACTCTGTTCTGTCTGCCTGCTTCCCACCGGACTACAACTTGGATGTCTTCAAGTCCAACGTTAACAAATTCCTAATGAACCGCCCCTTAAGTAAACACTTCATCAAATCTCCACACTAACGTAATGTATTTGCAATAACCCTTATCCCTGAGTGGCTTCCAGGCCTTGATAAGTGGTGATCACTGTGTAAAAAAAAAAAATATATGCCGGGCCTTTCTACTTAGCTTGAAGTTCCACACAAAACTTTTTTTAGATCGAAATCGGTGAAATTGCCGGATTTTCAATGAAATCTATTTGACGATCCTCTACCGCGCATCGGCAAACAATTTCACACAATTTGTCTATAATACATTGTTGTCCTAATTGCACTGTAGAGAAGCTCGTGCTGATTTTATAAAATTATTTATATAATGTTTTTAATTAAAGTTTAAAAATTAAAAATCAAACATCATGATTCAATTGCACCCTAAACAGCAACATTTATTTAGAACCCGCCCATGTCTTATAAAAGAACGCACTGTTTATTTTATGAAACAATTGTTATATAATAGCTTCAATTAAAGTTCAGAATGGAAAGTCAAGTACACTGGTTCAATTGTGTTCTAAACCAAAACATTCTTTTCGAACGCGCCACTGTCTAATCAAAGAACTTATTGATTTTATACGCCGGGCTCTTCTGCTTGTACGGTGATAAAACCTTTCAAATGCACTTGAGATGTTGGGCTTTATTAGATACTAGCTGTACCTTGCCACGCGTTGCTGTGGCTTAAATTGGCGCAATGGAAAAAGTTCCAAAATGAGAAAAAGCATGTTTCTTATAGGTTTGATTTTCCATTTTGCATGGGTACACAGTTTTTGTTGTTCCATTTTCTTAGCTGATATAGAGATTTTCCGGTTTGATGACTCTTGAATACGTAACATAAATTGTCCATGTGAAAAAAACAGTCAGTGTGTAACTGTAAGGCCCACAATTGTAAAGATTGTTCCCTGTGCTTTGTTGATGGTTATTGCAAATGACAATAAAATTGGAAAGTGCAATTTGCTAAAGTGTAATGATGTATCCGGTGGAATCATAGGAATGCATGGAATGAAGATATATTCATCTGTGAAAAGTCCTGTTAAGATTGTTGTTTCTATGATATTGTTTGTTAATTTTTTTTTACTGCAAGCTATGTGCCATTGCAAAGCTTGGATTGGTTTATATTTCACAACATGATAATTAGTACACCAAATTTCAGTTGCAATACATGCGGTGGCATCCCTGGCAAATATAGCTGTTGGATAATTAACCACTTTATCTGCTTTCACAACAGTGTCGATGGATTTGTATTTGACTACCTCACTTGGAATTTTACATTGAATAATAGCGTTAAGTTCATGGGCATCTTTGTATTGACCTGCAAGAATAGCTCATTCACTCAGCCAAATGGAATTCTTATAATTTGAATATCTACGAACACCTTTTAAACTAACTATTCTTTTGATGAAATAAAATTACAGAAATTACAGAAGTTAAAAGTCAAAGAATTTTGCCCTTAACTCTGATCAGCTGGCACTTTTTCGTACCCAATTTCCCACAAGTGATGCAAAAGTTTTTGTGCGGATCGAACAGTCGGCAACTGCACATGCATATTTTGAGTTAAGTTTAATGTCTTCACATGGAACAAAAAAGTAGAGTATTTGAGGCAAGCATTTATTTCATCTGCTGATGTTGATTGAAGAATAACAGGTAACATTTGTCTGAAATCTCCTGCAAGCAATATTACTGCATTCCCAAATGGTCTGACATTGCCACGCAAATCTTGCAAGGATCGACCAAGAGCCTCAAGTGATTTTTTGCGTACCATTGTGCATTCATCCTAAACAATAAGTTTGCATTTCTACAATATAGGATTTATCCATGTTTTGACAATGCCTTATTCACTGTAATTAATTTAGGAGACTAAAATAGGATGAAGGATTAGAGATGGACAGATAGAGAGGAAGATATATAGATAGAAAAGAGAAAGCGAGAGGAAAATAGAGAAAGAGAAGGAGATAGAGAGATAAAGGGATTTATAGATAAACAGAGAGAGGGGGAAAGTTAGAGACAGAGAGGGATGAGACAGAGGACAGGAGAGAGATAGAGAGAGTTAGAGAGAGAAAGGGGCTCAAAGAGAGATAAAGAGGGTGATATAGAGAGAAAGATAGATTGAGAGAGGGAAAGGGAGCGATGGATAGAGAGAGAGATATTAAGAGACGAAGAGAGAGGGGAGAGAAACAGAAGGTGAACTACACTTCACCGTTTGTTTCCTCGTTTAGTAGAGAAGAAATCTTTCGAGACTGAGGCAATTTTAATGTTTTGTTATTACTCAGAGTACTCCCTTTTTTTGGGGGGGGGCTAGATTTTCCTCACATTAGAAACCGACCGGGTTATCTGTACTTTCACTTAACAAATTAATAAAAGAAAAACATATTGTAAAATTTGAATTTAACATGAAAATACTATTTTAAAAAATAGCACGATAACATAAGTGCATAAGTGCCACTTTAGGTACTCCTTGGGCGTTGAGTTCCATGGCGACCAGCATAATTATTTAATGGTTGCTCCCTTAGCCCCCCCTAGTCAAGGGTAATGCATGCGCACGTAACATTTTTTTTATTTACTGACGTTGGCTTAGTAACTAAACGATTTATTGATAATTTCGTAACCCTTAAACGCATGCCGGAAGATTTAAATTGGTTCATTATTGTTGTAATTAAAAAAAAAAGTTTCATTCAACACAAAACCAAAAACACATATTAATGATAAATGATTTATTATTCTATTCATTCAAATTTACTAATTTTTAAATAAAAAAGTAAAAAAAAAGTTAATAAAAAATAGTTGCTTATGTGTGCATAAATTTTTTTTTTTTTTTAGATTAGGTCCACCGAATAATCACCCCCAACCTCCTCATCTTAAGAACAGCTTCCGGAATAAACACCACTTTTTGAGGGGGGGTCTATTTACAAAATTTAACTGATATTTATTGTCAGCATACCCACCCGAAAATACTATTAAAAAAAAAAGGAGGGGTTCAGTGCCCGTGGCAGAGAAGTAGATTTATTTATCAATAAAAGTCGTCATTTAAAAAAAGAAAATAGTGGAGGTGGACCTAAATGTAAATATTTACCCAAAAAATTATCCCGAAGTTTATTACAAAAACGTTTTGTTTTCGCACTATTCAACAATTTGTTCATCCGCGCATGTAAATTAAAAAATATTTGTAAAAGTGAGAAGTTATCAGTAAATGATTTAGTTTTTTAAAAAAAATTATTTATTTATTTATTTTTTTTACATTAGGTCCACCTTCACAAATGTTAAGAACGGCTTTCAGAATAAACACCCTCAACCTCTGCATGTTAACAACGGATTTCAGAATAAACACCATTTGGGGGGATATTTAAAAAAAAGTCGATAAAAGTCGTCATTTAAAAAGAAATTTAAAATCAAATGTTTGTAAAAGTGAGAAATTATTAATAAATATTTATTAACATTTTTCGGTGCTAATGCAGAAAGTGATCCGCGCTATTTTTTAAATCGTATTTCCACGTTTAATCAAAGTTTTATATGTTTTTTTTATTCAATTGCAAGGTTAAAGTACAGAATAGGTACAAAACACCCTCCCCTCCCCACGTTAAGAATGTTTTTTTTAAATAATAGCGTTATTATTTCAGCATGGATCACTCTCTGCATGAGTACCCATTTTTCTTTTAATATTCATAAAAAGTAAAACTTTTTTCAAAATAAATAAATGTTTGTAAATGTGACAAATAATCGTTTAGTTACGGCAACGTCAGTAAATAAAATACGTTACGTGCGGGGTGGGGTGGGGGACTAAGGGAGCGACTATTATTTTTTTTTTGCTGGTCGCCATGGAACTCAACGTCCAAGGAGTACCAAAATGTAATTTTTTTTTGTCAAATAAAAAAATTTCAAGCAATTTTTGCAATAAATAATAGATAGCAACTTCGTTAATTTTACGACTCGCCCCAGCATATTATAAACACCCGAACTTCCCCATGTTAAAACGGCTTTCGGAATGAACACCCCCAACCTCCCCATATTAAGAACGGCTTTCGAGGTTTATGGAAGGGCGTTTTTTTTAACATGGGGAGGTTAGGTTATTTATAATACGTTTAGGCATGTCGTAAAAATGAAACAGTTTAGAAAAAGTTAAAACAAACTTTTTTATGTAAACAATGCCGTGAAAAGAAACTAAACAATTAAAACGTAATGTTTCATGAGTGAAAAGCCTTAACATAAATAAAGGAATTTAAAATAAAAAAATTGGTAAGTACATAAATGAATTTAAATTTTTAAAATATGGGATTATTTTTTTGTGTGTGTGCTAATGCAGAGAGTGATCCGCGCTATTTTTAAAAATCGTATTTCCACGTTTAATTAAAGTTTTATGATATGTTTTTATTCAATTGTAAGGGTAAAGTACAGAACAGGTACAAAACACCCTCCCTTCCCCATGTTAAGAATGGCTTTTTAAATAATAACGTTATTATTTCAGCACGGATCACTCTCTGCATGAGTAAGTTTTTTTTTTATTTTTTACTAATCTGGTAATTCGAAAGTAGTTGAAACGGAAATTACCAGAAATAAAACCGGGCAAGTCTCGCAGAAACGACTTCGAGAAATATTTATATTTTATTTAATATTTTAATAATTCGCGAGGTAAATTTATTTTAATGACATAAAAACATCCCTCGACTCTAAAGAAAATTTCAAATAAATTGGTAACGTAGAAATATGGTTTTATTCACTTTTAACGAACCAAATTTACATTTTTATATATATAGATTAACTTTATTCAAAATCAAACTGTTCTTACTCCTATTAGATTTTTCGATTATCGCTTAACGAATTTCGATACTTATCAGAGGCATTCTGATATAAAACCAATCTAAGAATACTACGAGGCACATAGAATATATTTGTATGAAATTTCATCAGCTGTTTCAGAGTCCATAGGGAACTCTCTCTCACATATATACTGACAAAGTGCATTTTATATATCAAGTCGGTGTTCACAGAAACTTAAGAACTCAAATTTTTTTGTAACCAATGAAAAAATGTTTCAAATCCTCAAAAATAACACGTATATGTGAATGTAATAAGTTGGCGCAAAGTTAAACACTCTTATACAACAAACAGCCAAAATTCAAAGACGCAGTATTCTCAAACTAGACGCAGGATCGAAGGATACTCCGACCTTAGATCGAGGAAGCAGAAAGGACTCGATCGCTCACATACCAGCCTTATTCATCTCGCACGCACATGCTTACGTATCGTATTTACGAGAATAAGACGAACAGAGAAGAACTGCTACTCACAGCTATACACGCATTAATAAGACCAAGATAAACCAGTGTCCACACACAATGCCATGCTGCAAAATACTCATACATGTATTGTTTACATACGCATATATTTACACTTTGAACGTTTTGACTTGTGACTACAAATCTAACTTTCTACACTAAGCACGTGTTTGTATGAGTTACTGTCAGTAACTTTTACATTCTTATATCTTGTATAAAATATTTTGTTCTCAAATTTAATTTTTTTTCTGTCTTTATTTATAAAATTCTGTTTTTATCTTAGGTCGCACTTGCTAGCTAGTGACCCTTCTATTCTCTTAATGTGTCATTTATTCTCGATTTCATTATGCCTTCATGTTCCCTGTTATCCTTCATTTTCTTTCTTTCGCTAATAAAGCATAACTCTTATACCTCTACTTTATATTAAAAGTCTGTGTGGTGCTTGGCAAACCAACGACGCTAGTGCCGTTCCAAGATGGCCACAACTCTCACTGTGTTTTATTTGTTTCATTTTGTTGTATTTATTTATTCAGCAGATCGCACCTGTACATTTGTTAATGGGAATTAGAGTATTAAATTCCGTGAAGGGAAATACAAGCAGACTTTTTCATTAATTATAGGCTTACAAATTCAGTTCGCAATTCGCGTTTTTATTTTGTTTCTTTAAAGCGTGTAATTTCCTGAAACAAATAAATAAATAGTGGGCTTCTTTCTTAATTGATTCTCTTTCCTTTTAGAAACGAAAAAGTTAAAACAAGTCGACTAACAAAGTTAGTACACTTTTATTTTCAATTTTCGCGCGAACTACGTGACACATCCATTTGTTTTACTATAATATAATCGAAAAAAAAAACAGCAGACGGATAGTTTTCACTTGCAGATACCACTATTCCTGAAATTAACATCATCAGAAAAATATGCGAAAAATAGAAAGTCTTTTATGATTAGAGTGTCTCGTTAGATATTGACCGGGCAACGCCGAAAGTGTGTTAGTCGACGATTATTATGATTATTCAAGCTAAAACGTTTTTAAGCTAAAATATGACATGTAAAAACATCAGGTGATCATCTTAGTAACGTATACTAATGGTGTTTTTAATATACCTGGAAATTAGTTAAATCACTGGAAATTAAGAAAGGGAAAGAGACGGTCTTCAGATTCTGATGGCTCCAAATAGAAGAGATCAGAAATGGCTATAGTCAGAATCGGCGTTGCAACTTGCCGAAATAGTAAAACACTCTGGAATAAAAAGTTGCCGAAAATAAAGCCATGCTATGCCATTTTTTTTAGGGAGAATTTTTATTGCAGCTTACCATCAAACAAGACCAAGGGTGGACTAGATGGCCAGATGTTGAAACCTTAAATAAGTGTTATTCGCCCTCTGTTTTGTAAACGTATATTCTTGCCCCCTCATAAACTGTGTTTAAATGCACATACACACATAACGAACTCTAGATTAAACGATCACAATGCTAAACAGTGATAGACGAACACACGTATACACACACGTCATATAGACGAATGTGACACGTAGATAAACTCTCATACAATGTTACCACATACAGTACTGTTTCGCTGTATCACAGCTCATCAGTGCGGCTAGACAGGCAACTGCCTCAAGCCAGGATCGAAACTCGACCGCCCAAATGACAGTCGAGGCTTCTCACCATTGTGCTGTAGGATTGCTGTTGTGTGGGTAATGAATTAACGATGTTTTGACAGTCCAAATCCCTCCGCTCGATTAGTTTACACAAAGAGCGGCGCTTTATACGCAAATGGCAGTTTGTTGTATATCACTTCCCAATATATATATATCACGTTTGACACACCGGTTCTCGAAATGTTCTAGGGTAAAGTATTTAAACAAAATCGCTGCGTAAAGAAAAAAGGAAGAAAGAGGTAAAAATGGTAAGAAACTCTGGGGTCAAAACGAAGGAATGAAAGAAAAAAATTATCGGATGAGCAAACAAAGCTGGTTTACGACAATAATAAGTTGGCGCGAACATATAAAAAGAACTGTATTCCCTTTTTTTAAATTTTAATTTTTATTTATTTTTATTGATTTTATTAATTTTTAATTTTCTTATTATTTCTTTTTTATTTATTTATTTTTTTGACAACACGCGTAATAGTCAATGAATCTAACAAACAAACAGTGGGAAAAAGGTCTTACGAACAAAATGTTTGGGCCAAACACAAAAGGACAAATAGCTAATTAAAAACAATACGTGTGCTTGTTATTCCTATTCTTGTGGAACTCTGCACGATATCCAAGAACTAGCACGTTTTAACCATAACCAATTACCAATTAACAGTTCTTTCTGTTGTATCGGTTATGGTTTTAAGTGCTTTCCTTTTCTTAGCACCCCCAAGCCTAAATCCGTAAGAGCTTTACTCAAAGATATCGATGCGAGCCCTCTTGCCCCTACTTCAATGGGTAGACATCTTGCCTTCCAACCAATATTCCTGCAGTTATATACAAGCTCATCATACTTTAATTTCTTCCGTTCCTGAGCCCCTCCACATTCTCTTCCCAAGGAATGGTTAATTCTCATAGGATTATCTTCTTTAATTTATTTGAGTAGAATAATATGTCGGGACGAAGATTTGTTGCAACAATGTGATATGGGAATGTAAGTCTGTGGTCTATGCCAGCTCTTCATTCCCAGTTTGTTGTGTGGGATAAACCTATTGGGTTTGTCCTTATTTTTCCAATATGCTTCGCGCCTGCTCTCACGAATTTTATAAATCCCGATTCAGGATTGAAAATGTTACCCTGTAATGTGGATCTAGCTATTGCTAGAATTTCTTTTAAGATTTCGTCATGCCGCCACCTATAACGACCCTCAGCAAGCGCCGTTTTGCAGCTGCTGAGTATATGCTTGAGAGTGCCTTCTCTCTTCAATTAACTTCGTCATTCAGCCTTACTTATTTATTAAATGTAAACCTTTTCATTTATTTGTTCATCCGATAATTTTATTCTTTTTTAATTCGTTTGCTTTAGTCCCATAGTTTTTACCATTTCTAGCTCTCGTCCCATCACTTTTCGCAGCCATTTTGTTTAAATACTTTTAGACATTTTTGTAGTTTACTCTAGAATATTTTGATAGTGTGTTTAATTTATTTTTTTATTCTAATTGTATTTAGTCGCATATTTACACTTCCTTTTTTCCTTATTCGCACAGTATATATATATATATATATATATATATATATATATATATATATATATATATATATATATTTCTCAGAGTGGACTAGAGACGCATCACCTCTGGTCGGATCATGCGACCCGAAACATTCCCATGATCCGCGCCGAAACATCACTGACGACACTCTCCAGCGTTTCATAATGGAACGTATAATTGAACCCACACCCTCTCTCTCTCTCTCTCTCTCTCTCTCTCTCTCTCTCTCTCTCTATATATATATATATATATATATATATATATATATATATATATATATATAGTTATTACATTTATCGAATTATTTAGAAACAAGGGGGTAGAGAAAACAGAGAAAATGAGTATTTGAGAGAGATATAAAGAAGAAATAGAGAAAATATGTGGGTGATTATTTTAGCAGTTCCGGTTTAAAGAAAACCATCAGTAAACCAATGAAAATGATGATGATGATTATGATGATGATGATGATGATGATCATCATCATCATCAACAACAACAACAACAACAACAACAATATATTCACCGGGTTGCATGCTCTCGATCGTCAGCCATTACCGTTGATTAAATAAAGGGTTCTGTTCGAAATTGCCTACAGATACCAGAGTTTAAGAGAAATATTTCCAAGTTCAACAAGATACACCTGTAGACGATTACATCTACCGAAGCGTTGTGCGAATAACACTGAAGGTAAGAACAGTAATGCGAAGGATTTAAATTATACGATATGTCAATCCTCATCTAAAAATTTGAGAAACAAGAAGAAAAAGAGCTTATATGTCAGGATAGAGCAAAGTGATAAGTTATGAGAGAGAGAGAGAGAGAGAGAGAGAGAGAGAGAGAGGGGGGGGGTGAGACAGATACGAGAGCGGGTAGAGAAATGTTATATTTTAATGTATCCGGGTGGAAATCTTAGAAGTATGAATTATTTCAGATCAGTGATATATTAGGCGTTGAAGGTGGGGTTATGTAAATGCGAGCGGTTTGTTGAAATGTTAGGTTTGCGCTTAAGGAAGGCGCCCGAGTAAAAAAAAACTAGTAGGATAGTGTAGCAACTGATTAAAAGTTTATAGGCGGAGAGATGCTTAGAAATCTGAAATTTAGTACTGCCTAAATTCAATGGTAACTTATTTTAGGAGGAGTAAAGTTGCAGTGATCTTATAGGGTGCTCAAAGTGAGAAAACAAAATGGTCATGCATAGTAGTAATTATGTATGTATATGAGGATGATAGGTGAAATATATTAGTCAGCTGAAGTTAAATAAATTTAAAATTAATTTTAATAGGCCCTGATTAAGTTAAGTCAACTAAAGTTAAGATATTGAAATATTTAAAATATTCATGATTATATAAAAGGAATGCAGAATGATTTAAGGACGTGGATGTGATTGTAGAAGTGACAAAATGGTGATTCGGAATTTGTCCAGAGATTGAGGTTAACGGTACTTGTGTCAGGAATCTTAATCTGAAGTCACCATTCCAGATTTCCGACAACGTAATTCGTCGGTTCATTATCGACTCCCACTTTGTCCATGCCACTTGCTGCTTCAGCCCCACCATGACTGCCACACATCTTTCTTCTTCACTATTCCTAATCTCTTGCAGCAGGTACGGGTTTCTATTTCTTTGGAGCGTGTGACGGCTTGCAGATGAGAAGAACCCAAGGTCCCTATTAAGGCCTTTTGTTGAAGCCTTTCTTTCACGCTCTTAAATCCTTAGCAGAATTCCATTTTTTCCCCTGTGAAAACCACTATGCCTGCCTCAGCAACTTTTGGGTCTCTACACCACTCATACTGAATGGCCAACCTCACTTTTGCGACCATGTATTCCTCCAGAACATTTTTATATGGAAGTTGTAATTTATTTGAGCTTCCACTTTTTCCCTACTTGTTGTTATTGGCTATTATGTGTGTTGTCAAAAAAATAAATAAATAAATAAATAAATAAAGGAAAATTAAAAATAAATAAAAAATAAAATAAAAAATAAATAAAAATTAAAATATAAAAAGGGTATACATTTCTTTTATTTTAGTCCCGATCTATTATTCTCTTAAACCTGCTCACTCATTTGATCATCCAATAATTTTTTCTTTCATTGATCAGGGTAAAGTGCTTAATTCGTATAGATAAGGCATGAGTAGATTTAAATAAACCTACTTAGCTTAATGTAAGAGATCCAAATGGTTCTAGAGGGTTTGGGGGAGATAAAGGAATTTTTCAGGGAGTTTCGGCGTAGATAACTGATTGAAAGGTATTTAACTGTAGAATATTTATAGATCAGGTTGTTTTGTAATTGCGTTAATTTTGAGTTATCGGGAGGATTAATAGTTATATTGGAGAATCAAAAGCAGATAAGGATGAATCCTAATTGAGAGTTTGCTTATCTATAAAGTTCATAAAACGTCCATACTTAAATTTACTTCTGTGATTAAAATAGGCAATAATTTCGTTTTTAGAGTTTATGACATTGGGCCTTCTAGGGGCTGTGATCATAGCCGTGACCTCAGCATTGCATAGAGAGAAAAAATGTGATCCTGGGTTGGTAGGATTTTGATGTTTTAAGTATGAACGATTTTAGGGTGTAATTGGTGTTACTAGTATTGAGGTTGCTTATTAAATTTCATAATAATATATATTTTTTCTTTAAAAGTGTTCCTAGCGAAAAAGACATGATTAGAGATGCAGGTTTTAATGGGATAGAAAACGATTCAATTCAAGTGTGTAATCTAGGGTGTACATAAAATGGGTAGGAGCGGATTGGGTTCAGTTCTAAAATAGGGGAGAAGAAGGGGATTTTGATCCGTTAGTGGGCACGGATAAAATACTCTTGTTGCCGATGCTATTTCAATTTCGATCCTGCGCCTCAATTGTTGAAGTGTAGATCTGTGATGTATGGTTGAGTAAAGGAGGAGTTTGATTACTAGTAAGGCATCGATTGCATTGTACATAGCCATTGTTAACTGTTTAATTTCGGAGGATTGACAAATACTATTGGGGTTGTTTGATAAAGATTAGTTATTTGAATTTATTCGGACCATTTTTATAATGTATTATTATTTATTATTATCTGAGCTAAGTTGAGGATAGTAAAGAAAGAGTTCCTTTATAGAATTGGTGTTTAATATTATGGTGTACTTATGTGATTGTTTGAATATTCGTGTTTAGTTTAGTTGCAAGGAGAGCTTAAACCATATATTTATCTTTCTTTTAAGTCTTTTAGATGGGTTTATCTGTCCATTATATTTTATATTAGGTGGCGGTTCTTTTTTCAGAGGGGTATTTTTATTAGTGGTAATCTTACTTTTATGTTTACCTAGCTTTATGGTCATGTTGTTACGTTGTCGTATCAGAAAATGCGTGTTTTTTGTATATTGGTTGAAATTGGAATGGAGATGTTATATTAAAACGTGTCTATAAAAGATTGAGTGTTTGATTATCTTATCAGAGTTAATAACGTTATATGTGTGATCGTCTAGTGGTCTTTTTATTACATATGTTCATATGCTGTTAAGTGTGAATATGTGTGTGACATGCATTTTCACATACCTTTGCTTCTTCGTTGGTCCATTTAGAAATTCTCGTCTGGGAGGGAGACTTGATACCTGTTTTTGGGGACGAAGATTTATTTCACACCAAGACAAGAAATTGGTTCTATAGTTTTTTATTCACCTTCCAGTTTGTTCAAAGAAGTAAGGAAAGTGAATTTGGCCTGTGTTGTTTTTTTCTTCTAGGTCTTATTTCTACCACGTAAGCGTTCGTTCCCCACCCCCAGCGAAGGGGAGGAGACAACGGCGAAGCTGTCCGCTCTCTTCCGAGTCCCAAGCAAATATCCTCGATTCAGCTAACCTGATCACATGACTCACACGCAATCCAATCAGCTGATCTTGACTTCCGGTCAACGTGTCTACACTATAATAACACTCTCCTTCTCTCTCTCTCTCTATCCATTCTCTAACAATGTTATGTGTAATTCTTGTGGGGATTCTGGGTTTGTTATTATTATTGTTTTAAAAGGATATTTTCTTAGTGTATCGGGAGTCTGCTGAAACGATGTTGTAAAAGTTCGAGTTTACATCCAAGATGGATTAATTTGCAGATAGTTTAGAACTTCTGTTCGAGAGTGATTGAATGATAGCACTTCTGACAGTTCTAGGGCGGCTAGAGAATCTATGAACGTAGAAAAGGTTAGGCTTATAATATTGGTTATAACATCCGGTGTTTAGATTACATTTTACATTGAGGAAATTTGAGATTTTAGTCGATAATTATGGAAGGGCCAAAGTTTTCAATTCTTATAAATCATGTGTCATCTTTGCATAGACCTCCTGCAAATCCCAATATTTGATGTTGCATTTCAACTCATAAAAGAGATGTAAGCAAATCTGATCAGTAACTTAACCGAGTCAGAATACCCTTAACTATATCGAGTTATGAGGTGTAGTATAGTTATGATTTGTAGCATTGTTTTTGTTCAACAAACCCGTGAAAAGTGCGGAGGTAATGACAGTCAAATAACATTAATGAAAAACAAAAGTTCTAAAATCATTTGTTTTTCGTTTTATTTACTTGATGTTATTTTCTCTATTTTAGTAAAAAAAGCAATTGTGAAAAATAGGCGTAACCTTTACCAAAGAAGATCTGTTCCTCGGTAATATCATTAATGTGTATCTACAGAAACATATGACGCTAATTGCTTGAATCCGAGTTTTAAAAAAAGCAATCTGAATTCCCCTGATTTCTCTATATAAGGCAATTAGTAGTAATCCACTTTTTAGAAGCACGGAGAAAATTAAATTCAAATGGCAAGTAACGAAAAAGAAACAGAAATATATTCTGATGATGGCTTTGTTATAAGCCGAAAATTTGAAACTTTAAATAAATGAATATTTATTTATTAAAAAAGTAAAAATTCGCACGTGGTTATTCTTTAAACTTCATGTTTTGAATTTCGTTTCTCTGTGTTTCTAAAATATAGATTCTACTAATTGCTACACAATTGGTTATGAACGGGTGCCTATCGACTGGACTGGACAATACACAATCACGATCTTCAACATATAAATTGTGCCATACGACACCATGGCAAAAAAGAAGAAGAAAAAAGAAAAATATATTATTTTTGAAAAAATCATGGTGAGGGTTTTGTTATAAGCCGAACATGCGAAACTTTAAATGAATTAATATTTGTTTATTTATAAAAAAAATTTCACATGACCGTTTTCTAACATAATGTTATATATATATATATATATATATATATATATATATATATATATATAATGTTTTTTCTATATGAAACATAACCAGAGTGTTCATTTACTATTTAAGAGCATGTATGCAAATAAACATTTGTTCTAAATCACATTCCAAATTTACATACCTCCAAATACAGTCGGTTTCACAGACATAATACAAATGTATAAAACCCTGTGCGACCGTTTCGAGGCAATGCCTTTATATATATATATATATATATATATATATATATATATATATATATATATATATATATATATTATAATCTTATGTTTTTTTATATATAATCCTAAGTTCGGATATGTTCTACTGGTGAACGGAAAAGAGGAATAAACCTAAGTTTATGGCATCTGGCATGAGTTCTGTTGGCTGCGGCGTTCTCTCATTATGTAAATAGTTATATAATTGTTTCACATTTTAAATCTAATTATGCTCGTTAGCTTTACTTACTAGATGACGTCGTCTTTATGAATGTAAAATCCTACTTGAGAGACTTCAGCCTGGGTTCTTAGTAGTTGGATGACAACAACCGTTGTTGAGAATAATAGATATATTTAACAGTCGGCCTTCGTCGCGGTTTGCTTGACGTGTGTTTTCAATAGATTTTCTCGTACGTTGTGTAGTTGTTCAGGTGGCAAAGTACTTGCTTCCAAAGCACGTGACTCGGGTTTCGAATCCTCAATTCGGATATATTCTACTGATGAGCTCAATGGACGGCTAAACAAGGAGATCCGCTCTATGACTTTTATGATTTGTGTGAGATGTGACGTTATCTGATTGTGAAAATAATTATATATATATTGGGAAATTTAACATTTTATCAGGTTGTTTTGTAATATATTGATAAGTATTAGACACGACTACTCACTGCACAAATCTTAATTCTATCGGGTTTAATTCATTTTTTCAGTGGTAATCCGTCTTCGGTTTTTTAGGTCACAGGTATAGGTATATATATATATATATATATATATATATATATATATATATATATATATATATATATATATATAAGAACAAACAAGATAAGTTTGAAAATGATATTGGAACGGGATAGAATCGAAGTTAGCATTCAAAAGTTAAAAAAGATTCCATATTACAATTCTAGGAATGCAGCCGATTGCTCATTATTCTTAGAAATAACTGGATATATTAATTATGTTATTTAAAAATGAGAAAATACAAGTTGGAAATAATGATTAAAAATAGGTTAGATATTGAACGATTCAATTTAGGAATTTCTTTGTTTGCCAAAAACGATTTTTGTACAAACATAGGTAAAATACATGTGAATGAATTTCACGTGGCGAGGCACACTTTGAAGACATAAAGAAAGGAAATTCCCAATATATTGAGACCGAGTTCGAAGTTGGGAAGACACAGAGACAGAGTCAGTTAGTGAGAAGTGTTTGAAAAGACTCAGAGAGTCGAGTCTGTCAGATTGGTAGCTGACGCCCTTTGGAGGCGAAGGCGGGTGGGAAATAAGACCATGTAATCGTAAAAGCTTGAATTTCTGATTCATCAATCAACCAGCTGGTAGAATAAAAAAATCATCATTTGTAATTGTAAACTTGTCTTCGTTGACGTCATTACAAGTGAATAGTAAATGTGTTTTTGTCTATCATCTCTGTAAAATGAATGTTGTGCAACCCCCTTCAAGTATTAACTGTCTGCCCCCTCTGCAATTTGTTATAATGTATCCCCCTCTGTGCTGACAAGAATTGTATCAAACATCTGTCTACCCCTTGTTATGAATGTATTTCCATCTTCTGTCATCTCGATATATACTCATCTGATATAAACACACGATATAACCCCCGATATATGTTATGTGACAATACATGTAAACAGCAATATACACACGACGATATACACCGTCTTGATTTATATGTTCCTCGAACTATACAACATATATATATATATATATATATATATATATATATATATATATATATATATATAGGCGGCAAAAAGAAAGTTCGCACTTGTAATTTTTTCAAAAACTTCAAATTTAAGCTAAATTTAATGTAACTGTTTAAACAAACTATATCTCTTTTGATTGGCCTTTTATTCTTCTATAATTTTACCTGTTCATATTTGAGTTTTAATTGAAATATTCTAGAGTTCACAACAATTTAAAAATATAACTTAAAATTGAGGAGGACAAAAAAGTCCGCACAATGGAAAAATTGTCATTTAGATGTAAATCAAGGACATTAATGCAACACAAATACAACAGGAACACAATGAACTACTTAATACTTAGTAGCATAGCCCTTCTGCAATTTGAGTGCAATCTTTTGGGAATTACTTCAATTAGCCTGCAGCAATACTCCGGAGAAAGACATCCCACATTTTTTTAATTTTTGTCCAAAGTTCTTCCAAATTTGAAATTTTATCATTGCATAACTGTTGCTTGATATAATGTCATACGTTTTTGACAGAATTGAGATCTGGAGATTGTGCGGGGCAATCCAAACACGGAATATCATGCTCTTGCAGGAACCTCTTGACATTGCCAGCTGTGTGAATGGGAACATTATCCTGCATGAAGATGGGATTATCATCCAAATTTCCGACCAAAGTAGTGTAGAAAATGCTCAGTCAACATATTAATGTACGCTGTCGAATTAATTCGACCTTGCAGAAGAACTATGGGCCCTGGACTATTGGTACTAATGATGCTCCACGCCAAAACTTAAACTCCACCACCTTGCAGCGTTGAAACTGAGCACCTAGGATTAAATTCTTAGTCATTCCTTCGACGGACGTACTACCTACCATCACTGCCTAGTCTATTGAACTTGGTTTCGTCGCTAAACAGTACTTTTGACAAATATGAAGAGTCATGATCTTCATTGTATCTGACGAAGTCCAGACGGCGCTTTCTGCTCTTTACAGAAATTATTGGCTTGCGTCTTACAATATATCCTCGCAAATTAAATTCCTTAAATCTGCTTTTGACAGTAGAAAGAGAGTACTTTTTAACAAGATTGCACTGTTATTAGATTTGGGAAGCCGTTTCAAATCTGTTTCGTAGGCTGCAGATCTGGATAGCACTGTCTTCCATATGAGAAATAACTCTAGTAGGAGCATCAGGAACACTGTCGGTGTTTTTGGTGCTTTTGCACAGTCTTTCGTACCGTTTTCTCATCATATTTTAATCTGCGACCGATTTCCCGATTGGATAAACCAGAAAGGTGGAGATTAATGAGCTCCTGACGATCACTAAGAGAAAGTCGTGGCATATGGACTAAATGTTACGTTGTATAACCTGGAACGACACCAATTACGATTAGAAATGATTTGTTGCTTGTTCCTGGATATTTTAAACTGATTTATAGGCGATAATTTAAGCTTGTTTTAAGCGAATTTGTTGCTGCGGACTTTCTTTTTGCCTCCTCAATTTGAAGTTACTTTTTTAAATTGACGTGAACACTAGAATATTTCAATTTAAAGTCAAATATGAACAAGTAAAATTATAGAGGAATAAAAGGCCAATCAAATCAGGTATAGGTTGTTTAAACAGTTATATAAAATTTAGCTTAAATTTGAAGTTTTTGAAAAATTACAAATGCGTACTTAGTTTTTGCCGACACTATATATATATATATATATATATATATATATATATATATATATATGTGTGTGTGTGTCTATACAACCTGCAAAAATGTTAAATTTATCAATAAACAACCTAAATGATGTAGGTTAAAATAAGTCATTAGAAGATACCAAGATATTGAATCGGATGAAGCAGAGTAGCAGAGTAGCTGAGTGAAGATGGGGTCTTAAAGTTAAGCAACTTAATTTTCCTATGATGTTGTCGATTCTTAATCGGTAGCTGAAATCAATAATGTTTCAGAAAATGGGTTTCTCTATTTTTTTCCTTTTCGGGACACCATCGGTCGTAAGCGGCTTTTCGGCTTGATGTCATACGACTTGTAAGAGCTTTCGTCAATAACAAGTTAATTAGAAACTCAACTTAATCCTCTCACTGCTACAATCTTCTTGTCATAATATCAATAGAAACGAGCTGTTGTTTTAAAAATAAATTACTTGTCAACAGCAACAGAATCTTGGCGTAAAAAGTTTTCGGACGATTTTCAACTTTTATAAGTTGTTTAATATAGACGTACGTGACGTAACAGCAAAAATATCGCCCAGATGTTTTTGCTGAAAATGTATTACTTGTTAGAGGAATTCGATGTGCTTAAGTAATCTGCGAAGTGTCAAGGAAAAGAGGTAAGTACCTTCGTGTGAAAATTCATAGAAATCGGCCCAACTGTTTTCGAGTCCGTAGGGAACGAACTTACACCCGCAAACATACTAACACTCAAAGTTGCTTTTATATAATAGTGTTGTATAGTGGGTGTGTACATATAACAGATGATGAGACACTTATATAACTGCACAAGACAACGACGACGACGACGACGACGACGACGACGACGACGACGACTGTGATGACAATTCTTGGGGACTTCATTTTATTAATAGTAGAAAGGGATGTAAATGTGAGAGTGGACTGTTCTTTTTAACACAGAAAAGAGATACATTATTTAGGATGGTTGGGAAGACTATTAAATAGAGGAACAGTTAACACTTTGGAAGTGTGTTACATAAAGTTCATTTACAGAATCACCAAAAAACACATTACGTTTTAGGTTGAATGATGACAAACGAAGACTTACAAATAACATGATGATATTTATTCTTCCAGCTACTTATGATGATGATGATGACGATGACGATGATGATGATGATGATGATGATGATGATGATGATGATCAGGTATTCGATGTGTTTAGATTTCTACGTTGTCTTGTCTCCCTTTCTGGTTCACTTCCAAGACAGCTTTAGTTAACTCAACTCTCCTCTCTCCCAAATCTCCTAGCTGTGACCCCCAGCTGTGTCTCTCAACTCTGGTTCATTTCGAACCCTCTTAACTGAACATATTGATACTATCTTTCTTTGTGACGTCAAAACGTGCTCAGACATGTGAATATCTTTTTCACGTGGGTTGAACATATTACATATGTCCCCAACGTGCCTTTTGGCAACACAGAGAAAATTCCTCAATCCATCATCTGTTATTCCTAAGTGACCGATCTTTTTATATAATTATTTCTACTATAATGGCAATTCACTAAATTTCTGAGATCGCATCTAAATAGCAATATGTATTCACTTTTAACTTTTGATTACTGACTTCAACTCTAGGCTTTTCCTTTGATAAATATTATTTTGAAACTTATTTACGTCATTTCTCTCTTTACTGGGATCTTTCTCCTTCTATATGCCACAATAGTAGAGATATCAATGAAGTTTGTCAGCATTTCTCTGACCAAAAGTGTTTTATTTAATATTTAAACTTTTTTGTTCGTATATTATATTTGAGTAATTTCTAATCAATCACCAATGTTTTTGTATTTTTATTTTATTTTTATTTTCATATTCACGGGTCATAACACATGGTAGCTTTCTTTAAAAATATTCTACCCGTTAATTATTGCATTATTTTGTACTTCGTAACACCCGCATTTTGAGGTATGTAAAATTTTAATTCGATTTAGGGTAATTTTATCTAATATAAACTATTTATTCTATTTCAAACGGTAGTTTTTATTTTTATCCAACCTATTCTCCTTGCCATTTCTAAAGACATAAAGGGTGATTGGGGCGGAGAAGCAATAAAATAAAAGACTACTAATAAAATGATTCTTCATTAGTAATATTATCGAAACCGTTTTGGCAGTTCAGTTGTTACATTACTGTTGAAAGTTGACTGAATACATGAAATAAATAACTACAACACAGAAATAAAATAGAACAAATATATATAAAGCAAGAAAGTATATACAAATATTTACATGAAGTCCATTAGTATAGTCATGGGGAAATCGCCCATGGTGAAGGTGTCGGCTGGGTGGTCGTCGACTTTCGATCTCGTGTCTCTCTGAGTCTCTCGCTGTCTCTCGTTGTGTCTCTTCCGTCTTTACGGTACCAACCATATTTATATAGTTGACACTCCACATATGCTAATTAGCATGTGCATTCCTTTGAAACTATGTTAAAGACAATGAAAATTTCTCAACATAAGAATGTATGTATATCTCTCTACCAATATATATAAGACACTTTCTCCCCCTCTCTCTCTCTCGCTCTCTCTCTCTCTGAGTTTGTTTCCTACCGATTTGAAAACGGCTACACCGATATTTTTCAAATTTCACACACATGTACTTTATGTATCTGGAACTATTCTTAGATAGGTTTTATAATCGGAATATCTCCAATGGGTATCAGAAATCAAAAAGATCTGATGAGAGAAGGAACCGGCAGATTTTTACCAAACTTGTAACACCCTTATAGAAGCTAACATCAAAAGTGCATTCGAAAAGTTTTATCACTGCACAAGCAGAAAGACTCAACGCGTAAAATCAACTGTAGGTTCTTTGATATTACAAGGGTGTGTTCTAAATGAATGTTTTTGTTTAGAGCAAAATTGACTATGATATTCGACTTCTGCATTTTTAATTTTATTTCAAGCTATTATATAAAATGATTTTATAAGATTAACTGTAGGTTCTCTTCAATGCATTGTAGAGTAAGTTACTGTGTTTTCTTCCCTGTGCACTGCGGTGGATCCTCGACTAAAGCAGCCAATAAGTAGATTTGATTGAAAAATGGTCGATTTCAGTAATTTGGCAATAAAAGCATTAGAAATGCGGAACATTTGTTGATCCGTATCCAATCCTGGACAACGTCGGGTTTCTATGCGAGTATATGTGTATACTATTCTCTTACTTTAAATGCTAAACTATTTAAAAAATTCAAAGTGTTTACACAATGCACATTATCGCCTAAGCATCATAATCTCATTTAATAGAATGTAATTCAGCTGAGGGTTTATGAATTATGTGTTATCATATTTACTACGCGGTATATATTTAGGTGAGTGGGGATGTATGATAACTCAGGAAGATGAACGTCCCCGCTTTGCATAGTTCCAGGTCTTTCTTAGGTAAGATCTAGCCCCGGTTAGCCCCTCCCCTGATATTCTGGAAAGTTACCACAGAGACGGTAGATAGAATTCCTTAGCCATTGTGAAGATAATGCATTTAAGGGAAAGGAACTTTGTTGAAAAACCAAACAGAAGTCATTATGCGATGGTGTCACAAACAACACACTCGCTTTCAATTTGTCATGAGTCAACACGGAAGTATTAAGGCTAAAAAAACCGTCATAAAAGCAGAGAGAGCGAAGCATTATTATTTATGCTTCAAGTTTTTATATCTTCAAATATTTACGGTGTTTAATTAGTTTCATGTATGTGTGTATCTTAGTCACATCCAGCATTGGTTCTATTTGACTCATATTTCGGATATGGCAGTTGCTTCCGCAAGATCGAAGTAGATAGAATGGTAATAGAAACTCATAGGCGACTACATATTTCAATGTTTCTACCGACTACAGTTTAATATCATGTACAGGAGTATTCCATTCCCACATTAGTTAGCACCATGACAGGGAGAATCAGTCTGAGTAAAATTATACCTGTGAGAAATTGCAACTACAAAATTACTTTTCTCTTCCACTTTCATTCTCCTTCATGCTGACGGAACCTCTTTTATATATATGTGAATGCACAGAATATGTTATTTCCAGCTTAAGCATTACAGAGCGATGAAAATCAAATGTTTTAAACGCATAAATAGAGAATGAAAGCTATCAACATATTAGGAACATATTCAGGACTATTGTTCAAATCGTTACACTAATTTTCATAAAGTTTGACCGTGTTGTCTTTTAAGTAGGTTTTTTCAAAAAATTTTATCAGCCTTACAAACTGAACGAACGACAAAAAATCCTCTAATAAAAAATTCTTGACGCATAAAAAAAATAAAAACTAATTTCGTTTCGCAAATCTGTTAAAGCAGTTTTCTCCTCCTCTCATTCCAAGCGGGACTTAACGGACGATTATTTCAGGAAACCAATAGGAAATTGCTATCAGTTTGGTTACAAGAAATGCCGGAAGGAAGTTAAAGTTGAAGTCCAAACGCTCCAAGGAATTTTCCAGGGTGTTTGATATATTTTTTTATTTTCGTTTTTGTTAGCTTAAAATTTTCATTTTCAAGCTATGCGATATTTTGTTGATGTGAATTGATTCCCATGCCCGAGTCGTACACGAAATGTTTCCTTTTTTCTCCAACTCTTCATTTTTTTGTTCTATAAAATATCTTGATTTATTTTTTACAGATTATATTTTACAAAAAATACGCGTTTGAACTAGAAGTATAATAATATTAAGAAGACAGTCTGTAATAATAAGATTAGATTGAGAATTTACTATGCATGTTTAAAAGCAAACAAAAGAATGGAAAATACTATTATGAGTAAGAGTAGAAAGAGAGGTACGTGTAGAGAAAATAGAATCATGGAGGGGGTATTTCAAAAATGATGCGTAGGAAATAATATCTCTTTGACATATAAACTGGTTGTGTTCAATTACATTTTTAAACCTCCGTCTTTGAGGGAGGAAGAGGAGATTGGAGGCTTATGTGTAACCTTAATGTGACAGACACTAGAGCTTGGATAACAGTGCGGGACCTATTAAAGACCTTTTAAAGACCTGGTTAATGCACTATACCAAATCTGGCAATAATTCTCCAAGCATAGGCTTTATAGATATATTAGAAGATGTACCCAGCGTTGCCCGGTATTAAACGTAACGTTGAATTCCTTTAAAAATGAAGTAAGAAAACAGAATAAAACAGAAACATGTGCATGCAACTATTATGTTTGTTCTAAACAGTTCACTTCTTGTAAGTAAAAAAGTACTCAAGCTGAGATCAAAGCAAACACATCAAGATAGTCACTGAAGCTTGGTAACCATTAAGCCAGCTTGACACGTTTTTTAAAAAATGTTTTACAACTTACTTGCTCTCAACATAATGTGAACGATTTTCATACACGCAATCGTGAAACAGATAAAAATCCGATGCCCCTCAAGTAACAATTTTTCAATTTTGACCCTTAAGCAGCCTTTTCTTCCGGATGGAAACCAATTAAAAAAATTTCCACATATCTGAATACCCTATATCTCAAATTCTAAGTCTATAGATCAAAAGGTTTTTGAGTATATAGGTTTAGAACTGTTCTTACACACTTTCTTATTTTTATAGATATATAGATAAGATACTGGCAGATGTGAGAAGTTTTCTTGCTCATAGACGAAGCCGACTTTCTTTGCAGCACATTTGGCAATATCGTATATGCATTTATTCTAATTAATATATACTGCCAAGTTCACTAGTTGGAAAAGTTTCTTATATTTTATGAAAAGGAGCTTTGTCACGGTAATAATATTTCTAGCAGCATATTACAGTCTTGAGTTTACTTTCTTAGGATTCAGTCATTATCTGGTATGTGTGTGCATTCGATTTCTTCCTCTGTCGAGAGTATAGCGTGGTGTCATCAGCATATATACTCATCTCAGACACAATTTCATCAAAGAGGTCGTTAATGAAGATCAGGAATAATAAAGGTCCAAATATTGATATCTATGTCATACCTGCATAATTTTTTTATGTACGTTCATCGGAAACGATCCGGATCTTTCCTAAGAATAATCTTATTATATAAAATATATGTCCATTTAGTGGTTTTGTTTGGAAGCCATATACGACTGTCTGCTATATTATTAGTTTCCTTGTAGTATAATCCTGTCAAAGGAGATGAATACATTACTGTGAACAAGAGAGGATTTTGAAAATATTAATTTATTACTATAATAAAACAAGTAACACATTAATATTTTCAGAGGGCTTCGTTAATATATTCACACACTCCATCTTGTTGTAATCCCTCTCCCAACAGAACCTTACAACTTGATGTCAGTCGGCTTACTGCCCACTCCCAGCTTGTCGTTGCCATTGATCTGCAGGCAGCCTTTATCTTCATCATACATTTTCGTCCTTGTTTAACCGTTGTGAAGCGGTCATATTTTGTAACCAGTCTTTTTTATCTAGTTGCCGCTGGGATAATTATTTCAGAAACTAGTTAACACATTGTTTCTTAACCGATTTACCTTTAATAATCAATTCACATCTTATAGATCAATAGATTCTATTGTTGACATCTATTTCTCCGATATATTTCTGGTTAGAATTCTTTCTAGAAAGAAATAGAGAACTTATAGTTAAAGTCCCATTAATGTTTCTAATATCTTAGGTTAATGAGTTCCTCTGAAAACAACTGAATTAGAAAGTGTCGGTGGCTGAGTGGCTAACCACATTTACTGGTAAGTTGAGTATATCAATCTCGAACTCAGTCGGCTCTATAGTTAAATTCAAGGCAATCTTTATTTACTGTATTAAAAATAGTGAATTTACATTCATTTATATATCATGAATCACGCTTTGGCTTTTTTACGGCATATCAACCCTTTTCTGGTTATTTAATGCCGAATCCAGTTATTTTGGAAAGGTTTTGTATGCATCAAGTTCTTTTTTGTAGTAGATTTTGTCGTCCTTGTTTCCTGCCCCATAGAACATAACACAGTTTTGCAATGGGAGAGAGAAAATAGTTACACTGTTAATGTTTGGCACATTTTAAGTTAGAAAACCAGTCTAAAAGTGGAGGAGATAGAAAAAGAAAGGAAGAATGGATAAAAGGAAAAGAGGGAAAGAGAAAAGGGAAAACGGTAGTTGTTCGTAGTTTTGCAGAACATAATAAAATTTTGCAAAAAGGAGAAAAACAAAAAGCACAAATGTTAGGTGCATTCAGTCCCAGGAAGCCAATATCTTCAGACAGCCTGATCTTATTAATCAGATAATTCTATTGTTGACATTGGTTTTCACCTATATTTTTTTTCTAGTCAGAATTCTTATTTGAAAGTTATCGAATATTTACCAAGACGTACTACGTGAAAGTTGCGAATATTCTCAGTGAACGTGTTTTTGCGGAACGAGCAGTATTCGGCACGCCCAGCACACTGAGGTCGTTAGTCCGTGTCATTAACCACTTAAACTTTTTTTTCTCTAATATTACGCGGATATGCGTGGAGTCTATTATTATTTTCAATGCGCATCTACTAATTCAAATTAGCGCAACTAATAGTTTTCATTTCTGGCGTTTGCTGCATATACGATGTACAAGCATGGTGTAATACATAACTAATCAAAGGGGGTTGACCTTTTTAAAATCGTTTTGCATTCAGTCGTACTCATCGACTGAAGTCTTACATTAAACAAGCGACTTACATGAATTCATCGCATGCAATAAAGCATCGCATGCAATAAAGCATCGCATGCAATAAAGCAATGTTTGTCCGTTTTTAGGAATGGTATTTGAAATTATTGCTATTTATTTTATGCATATTTTTATTACTTAAATATGATTAATTTATAACTTTTTTCTTTCAGATTATTAAAGTACCAACCATATCTCTCAGCAATATTCTCAGTCGCTCTCACAAATTAAATTAAATTTAATTAACGTGCAGGGAGTCATCTTTCATAGTGATAATCCTCGTGCTCACACTACGTTATTAGTCCAAGTTTTCTCAGAGGAACTTGGTTTAGAAATCCAGCCCCATCTTGCATGTTTTCATGATCTAGCTGCCTCGGATTATCACTTATTTGGAGAGTTACAAAACCATTTAGATGGCCATAGGTTAATACCACGAGAGGAGATTGAACGTGAGATAAATAAAATCATATTTTACATCAAAAGCTAAATAATTCTACAAATGAGGTATTTAGCTCGTTGATAGATAGAATCAAGTTATAGTGGGCAAATTTGTTATTGTTAAGGATGAGGATGTTAAAAAACACAGTTTTTTTTATTCTCAAGATGAAATTTTAAATCGGCACAAACCGTTCCACACATCTATTATGTTTCGTCATTTAGTAGCCTAAAAAGCGGTTGGTATTTCATAAAACAGCTATACCAAACCGAATTATATGCAACTAATCTATCGGACCTAAAGTGCAACTATATCATGTGACCGCTTCCTGAAAAGAACATGTTGACATTCCCTTTATTATAGCATAATATTGTTTCACCAAGCTCAGCTCCGTATCTCATAGTCTTTCTCGATTGGTTCGTCCATGTCTCCGTTTGGGTTCTATCGAAGAAATTTCCCTTTTTGAAATGAATATTGCTTTCTGAACATTAGTTGCTTGTAACTGATCCGCTGAATGGCGACCGCATTACATTAGTCATATTGTCCATGAAATACCGATATTTCATTTTCTATCACCCGCGCTCATTTTTAATTTAAATACTTGATTCCTTCTATTTATCCCAACGAAGATTCTCTTGAAAATACCACTGTCTCTACATTCATAAGATTCTTATTTGAAACAAAATATAGTAAATCTATCTATATATCTATAAAAGTGAACGCGTCTGTCTGTCTGTGTGTCTGTGTGTGTACATTTCCCTACGCAATAACTCTGTCAATTTTTAGTCTATAGACTCGAAATTTGAAATACCGGGTACTGAGATTTGGGAAAATCGATGTGACGGGTGTCAGCCAGAAATTTGGCTGTTAAGGGGTCAAATTTCAACGATTTGACCTTTAAGAACTCTACCAAACTCCTCCGACAATTTTGGGTCTAGACACTTGCAATTTTAGATATAGGTTCCTTGAACCTGGATCTAACTTAATAAAGTAATTGGAGCCTGGAACTATAAATTTTAAGGGGTTATAATAGGGGTCAAAGTTTTAAAAAATTAGCCATTTTTTTGTTTTTTTTTGCTTGTTTTGCACAGCATACACCTCCAAACACCCGAGCAACGCCGGGCACCCCTACTAGTGTACCTATAATTTCAAAAGTTATTAACTAAGCTTTTATGGCATTTGTAAGATAAATAGTAGAAATAAAAGACGTGTAAGAAGAAATGTTTCATTCATTTAGAAGGGAAGAAAAAGGAAAAAAATTCCCTACCCCCATGTAAAAAATATATGTACACAGGAAAGTTACACGTTAGTCTTTAACATACGGGCACATGTTGTCTTATCTCTCACCAGATAGCTGTCTCTCTTTCTTTCTCCTGTCTCTCTTTCTACTTCCCCCTCTCTCTACATTCTTTCTCTACCTATCTACTATCAAAAAGTAGGGACATTAAAACCTAAACACATTAATATAGCTTTCAAATACGAATCATTTTACACTACGCACAATGCTTCAAGCAAACTATAACATCTTTCTCTGTATATCTATCTTTCTATATATTTCTTAAATGTTACCGCGTCATAAGAAACAAGCCCTTTTAATGTTCATCTTCTTAAATATTATTATTATTTTATTGTCATACTAGCAGTTCAGCCCGGCTTTTCTCGAGCCCTATGCACTGTTCATAACTTGCCTACGTGTGAATACACTTTATGTAAGATTTCAAATGTTTAGATAAAAAATTGTCTGAGTAATTTCGTAGAGACCGCAGAGGTAATATTTTTTTTATAACTTGGACCCAAAATTTGACCCCTTAACATTTAAAAAGTTTTACTCATGTCCAAGTTACCTACATCTAAAATTTCAAGTGTTTAGACCCAATATTGGCGGAGGAATTCGGTAAAATGTACAAAGGACAACCCTTTTGACTTTGACCTTTTAACAGCCAAATTTTCACCCACAAACTGATTAAAGTACTTGGCGCATGTCTGAATACCCGTTATGTATAAATTTTAAATATTTAGACCCAACATTGGCTGAGTAGTTTGCTAGACACTGCAAAGGTAAAATCTTTTGGACTTTGACCTCTTGGTAGCTCAAATTTTCGACCAAAACCGATTAAAAAGCTTGCCTTATCTCTGAATATACTTTATGTAAAATTTTAATTGTTTAGACCAGAAATTGACTGAGTAATTTGATAGAGACCGCAGAGGTCATTTCTTTTTTTTAACTTGAACCTAATTTTGACCCCTTAACATTTTTTTTGGGGGGGGGGCTCAAATCAAATTAAATAGTTTAGTACATGTCCATCCAACCTACATTTAAAATGCCAAGTGTTTAGACCCAAAATTGGCGGAGAAATTTGGTAGAGCTTTCAAAGATAAAATCGTTGAACTTTGACCCCTCGGCAGCCACATTTATGGCCGAAAACACATTAAAAAGATTTTCCTAAATCTCAAGACCCCTTATGTCAAATCTCTCTTAAAATTGATAGTTATTTAGCAGGGAAATGTACACAGACACACACACAGAGGCATTTTCACTTTTATAGATACACAGATTATTTGCGTACAATTGTTTCAGCCCAATGTTGTCATACATGTATTTAACAGTTTATAACTAGTAACTTTGCACAACTGGACAATCTCATAAGCGCATACTAAGAAAACCAATTAAAATTTGTTTAAGTCATAGATTGTCCAGTTGTGCATTAATTAATTATCAATTAGACGGATTTACTGTTTGATAGGAGACTCAAAAAGGAGTCTTAAGATTTCTCTAATCCGGGGAGTGTCAAAGAATGCGCTCTTTTCAGCAGAGGAGAGTATATCGAAGGCTTGTGACAGGGTGTAGCACGATGATCTCCTCAGGAAAAAAAGATCATACGGCATCACTGGACGAATACTTACCATAATTAAATCCTTCTTAAATAAGTGAAGACTCCAGGTTGTCCTAAACGGCCATACATCTAAACAATATGATATTAATGCGGGAGTACCTCAGGGGTCTATCCGTGAACCTTTATTATTCCTTATATTCATAACTGACCTCACTGATAAAATTGTCTCTGAGATGGGTATATATGCTGATGACACGCTCTATAACAGGCGCGAGGGGAAGACAAATAAACATATATCCAACGAAATGGCAGAAACATTAGAGAAAGGCCTTCAAGCTGTAGTGGAATGGTGACATAAATGGATGGTCACAGTCAATGGTGCCAAGATTAAGCTTGTTTCCTTCAATAATTACAAGAAACCGTCTCTACCACCAATAGCAATGGCTAAAGATACATTACCTAAAAGGACGTCTTTTAACTCCTCAGCCTAACCTTCACAGGAAACATGAGTTGGAACAGATACATTGAGAGAATTGCCAGGGCCGCAGCGAGGAAGGTAGGCTCCTTATACCGTACTAGAAATCTATATACGTCTGAAAAGATTCTCTACCTCTATAAGGCTACCATTCGCTCATGTATGGAGTATTGTTGTCACATTTGGGTTGGTGCACCTGCTACAAGTTTCTCGTTCCTGGACAAGGTGACAAAAGAGTCGCCAAGCTGATAGGGTCTGAACTGTCATATAAGCTTCAACATCTGTTCCATTAAGAAAATGTCGCATCCCTCTGCCTGTTCTACAAGTATTTTAATGATGAATGCTCAGGAGAACTACAAGCCCTTGCATTTCCTCGACGTAAACACCCCCGACAAACCCGACAAGCAGCAAAATCCCACCTCTACACAGTAGAGATTGCTAGATCTAAGAAAGCTTTCTACTCCAATAGTTTCTTCCTCAGAACTGCCAGACTTTGGAACACCCTTCCGGGATTCTATTTCCCCAACTGTACTGACATACAGAAGTTCAAGTGTAATGTGAACCGACATCTTGTTTCTCATCTCCCTTTATAATATTTCTGCAACTTATGTTCCCGTTAGTAGCCCCCTACTTCAAAGTGCGACTGTGCCTTGTTTGGGGTAAAATGGAATAAAGAAATTGTATTTTTCAGTGACAAGCTCTATTTCTTATTTTGGTTGTATTGACCTTTTTTATTTGGTTGGGATTACTATGGAAATATTCATATTTATATTATGTTTACGGAAGCTTTAAGCTTGTAAACTTAATTTTTTTCTGCTTTACACATCCCCCCCCATATATATATATATATATATATATATATATATATATATACTTCTATAAATTGTTTTTTTTTGTGTATTTATATTCATATTAAACCCCCGTTTTCTATTTATTTAAAAAGAAAATACAACTTTCTCATATATGGGTCGTGGAGTTGCATTTATCTAAAAAACATCTTGCTAATTTGCATATTCATTTTAACATTCATTTTGATTAATTTACTATTAGATTTTCGGTTTTCTTATGGGATGACCATCTTTAGTTAACTATTACGTGTAATTATATTCATGAAGATATTCTACAGGATTTATACTTGCGTAATATTTACGTAAAAAGCTTATAGTAAACACAAAACTCTTTTCATATATATTTATATATGTGTATATATATAAATATATATATATATATTTATATATATATATATTTTTGTTTACAAAAATTTGCCTACTAAACTCCTCTGTTAGTTTTAGGTTTACAGACATGAAACTTAATATATAGCATATTCGAACCCAGGCGAAACTTTGTATTTGAATCTTAGCCGGGGAAAATCGGTGCAAAAGCGTGGAATTAAAAAAAAAAAAAATGGAATCTGCCAGGTGAAGGTTGAACGGTGACATTGCGAATATTCATGCGTAGTGTAATAGATATTGGTTTATGTTTTCATTTTAAACCTTGCAGCAAGCATTTCTTCATAACTCAGGGATTAACGTCAAAGGAAAACGTAAATCGTAAGTTAAACGTTCTGGTTTCGATTTTCGGTAGTGGCGCATGAGTAATTTTTTAAAAACTGTTTAAATCATGACTATATATTGCGTCCAATATAATAATAAATAGGAAATCTGGATTAATCAGAATATTATATTTAAACGTTTTTTACCACCGAACGATGCCGAGTGGCCTGCTAGTATATCCTGTCACACACACACACACACACACACACACACACACACACACACACACACACGCACACATATATATATATATATATATATATAAATGTGTGTATATATATATATATATATATTTACCAGGGGTGAAAAAACCGGACTAGAGTGCTCAATGTGTAGCCAGAGCAGTATATAGGAAATTTATTACTGTGAGTCCAGAATGAGTTTACATATTGTTTCAGCTAGAGGAAGATCCTCAAAGAGTGTATATATATATATATATATATATATATATATATATATATATATATATATATATATTCATATATATATATATATATTCATATATATATATATATATATATATATATATATATATATATATATATATATATATATATATATATATAGACTCTTATCAATCTGGTTGCGGGTACATTGATAGTGAGTGCAGTATGTTTAAACCATTAAGTTGGAAGTGATCATTATCAGAAGAGATAATAGGAAGAAAAGCACACATAAGATATTCGCTTTCATGATAGCATCTTAGCTCCATAAGTATATGCACCTGCGATCGATCAATATAGCGATAGGGAGATTGTTAGTCACTATGCTTTTGTTATTATATTCCCCACGGTACCGTGATTTATAATTACGTCTGTGTTTGAATGAGACGTGTACAAAAAGTGTATAGGCAAATATAAAGAAACTTTTGAGCTTTTGTATGCATATTACGTTTTCTTTCTTTCAATTTTTATAACGATTTTTATGTTGAGTTATTTTCCCCGTTCGTTTTGAAAGATCTATATAATCTAGTGAAGTCAGTCTATTTCTCAGGGTTTGTCATGTGAACTGAAATTCTAATCGATTTCATCGATTATTTGCTATATTCAACCCGTTATTTTTTTTAGTAAGACATAATTCCTTATATACACCGTATTTATTATTGGTTGAAAATCAGTCTTGA
Organism: Euprymna scolopes; assembly: GCF_053919585.1. NCBI lineage: Eukaryota > Metazoa > Mollusca > Cephalopoda > Sepiida > Sepiolidae > Euprymna > Euprymna scolopes. The sequence goes on from NC_136492.1 coordinate 69,623,664, forward strand.
TATACCAATGTAATCGCTGTATTTATAACAAGTCGAAATTGTAAATAGCGTCCAAAATCACTTACTGAGATTTTGTTTAAAGCATTCACATCATTTTCATTCACTCCTCGTCTAAAGCACTTGTTATATATATAAGCGTGTTTAAAAGTGACGTATTTACTTTGTTGTTGCTATGTTTATGTGGAACACTGTAATATTTAGAAGAAAACTGATAGAACTCTTCTTTCACTAGCGCCGTAATTAGTACCAACAAATGCTTGCAATCCCGAAAGAAAAAAAATGTGACAGGATTATTCGTTATTTCAATCGTAATGAACAACAACAACAACAACAACAACAACAACAACAACAACAACAACAACAACAACAACAGCAACAACAACAACAACAACAACAACAACAACAACAACTCTCGTGCAGATTCCTCAATTCGACAAAAAGATTCCCAAGTTCGAATCGATAACACTTGAAAGCCTTCGGGACAAGATCAAAGTGTAGTATCTGTTCTCTGATACATACACAGCGATAGGCAGTCTTGTTCTGGCGACACATTCTCGTGCCCGGAGAGCTTGTTGGGTAGCGTTCTGTCCGCACCCCCACTTTGTCTTTCTTTCTCTGCTCTCCCCCCTCCCCCACGGGGGGGATCCGAGTTGATAATTTACGACCTTCCCGCGAGGGAGGGTCGGAAACACTTTCTCTCTTCCCTCCACTAACTTCCCACTCCCTCTCTCAGTTCTATCTCCCCTCTTGCCGCCTTTGGCGCCACTTCTTTTTGGCGCCAAAGTCGGCTCCCAATTTGGACGCCGACTCCACGTCACTCATTTTGGTGAATTTATACAGGGAAGAGAGAGCTTTTTTCAAAAATGGACACCCCCAGCCCGGGGACCACCAATACAGATACCCCCAGCCAGGAGGCTACAACAAGAAAAACTGCTCCCCAAGAGGACGGCTCCCCAACAGGGGAAGCAAAAAGCAACGGGGCATACCGCCCGGACACTAAACCAAAGGACGCCCCTCAGAAGGGAGAAAACTCACCAGCAGCTCCCCAAGAGGGCGACTCCCCAAAAAGGGGAGAAAAAACAATGTTGGACGGGGCATCCCGTTCCGGCAACAAAAATCAAGAGGCAGTAGCCCCAAAGGACGATAAGGGAGGCAGTGCTCCCCAAGAGGGCGACTCCCCACAAAGGGGAGAAAAAACAATGTTGGACAGGGCATCCCGCTCTGACTACAAAAATCAAGAGGCAGTAGCTCCAAAGGACGATAAGAGAGACAGTGCTCCCCAGGAGGGCTACTGCCCCAAAAGGGGAGCAAATCAAGAAAACGAGGGGGCATACAGCCTAGACCTCCCCAAAACAAAAGGGGCAAAAGCTCCCAAGGACAATAAAGAGGACAATGCTCCCAGGAGGCCGACTCCCCAAAAAGGGAAGTATTTCCTGGAAGAAGTATAGAGCAGGGAGAGTCGGTCCCAAAGGAAAGCGGAAAGGGAAATGCGCCTCAAAATAGCAACCCTTCCGCCAAGGAACAGCAAAAACAGTCCAACCTCACCAAAGATCCAACACCAACAAGAGGGTCGGCATGGGGGAAGACTGTAGAGAAGCAACTGTCCCCTCAAGAGTATAGAGACTTGTACTTGACCAAGTACAGACAATACATAGAGGGGGCAGAAATTAAACCAGTGCCAGGCGCTTGGGAGGCAATCGAAGACAGAGTGCTCTCCCTCATCATCTCGGATATGCCGGAAAACCGCCTCCTAGGGATGAAAAAGGAAGACATGGCAGGGTTCCTACACAAGCTAAACATCCCGGTATTATACCTGTACCAGAGGAGCTACGCCATGTGGGACATCCTCCTACCCACCAAGGAAGATGCGGAGAGACTCTCCCTACAGGAAATTAAGTATGGGAGAACAAAACTAAAGCCCGAATACCAGGGCAGGACAAGGACCCGGGTGCAGGTATTCAATGTACCTATGCAAATATCAGCAGAAATCCTGGGATCCTTCTTCACACAGTTCGGCGAGGTGGAAAAAATAACCCCAGTACGGTCGAAAACCGGCATGCACTTGGGCAGCTACACTGTGGCCATGAGGCTAAAGAAAGAAGGCTTCCAGGCGATACCAGCACAGCTGACATTTAAGGAGGCAACTATGACAGTAGTAGTGGAGGGGCGTCGTCCGCACTGCTGGTTCTGCCAAAAACAGGGTCACATGGCCAAGAGCTGCCCTCAAAGGTCAAATCCTACTCAAGTGACACTAAAGGCGGTCCCAACCTCTGAGACAGCACCAGTGTCCAAACAGGCTGTCACAACTCCTGCAACCAGAGCATCAACCCCAGCACCGAGGAAACCCAAAACTGTGCAGGAGCCCAAAGGGGAGGAATGGATCACGGTAATGAGGCGGAAACGGAAGCCCACAATCCCATCTGCCACCGTCCCACAACCAACCCAACAACCGAGGCAGCAACAACAACAGCAGCCTCCACAACAGCCGCAGCAACAGCCATGGCAGCAGACACAGCAGCAGCAGCCAAACCAGCCGTTGAACCAGCCGCAGCAACAACATCAGCTGTCGCGGCCAATTCCACAACCAATGCCACGAAAACAGCAGCAACAACAAAAACAGCAGCAGCAGCAACAGCCAAAACAGCAGCAACAAAAACGGCTGCAGCAACCAGAAAAGCAACAGCATCAACCGGAGAAACAACAATTAGAGGAGCAGCAACAACCAACGGTCCCCACACCAATTGAGACGGGGATCAAGCGAAGAAAACACTGCTCCTCTGAGGATGAATCTGCTAGTGAGAGGGAGAGGAACTCAACCTCACCACTCCCCGGTTCATTCAAAAGAATAAAAAAGAAAAGGAAAGGGGAAGAAAAGGCAGCCCCCACTCCCTGTGAGCATACACCACCTCTAACAACAACACAACCCACTTCCACCCCCATACCACATACTGCACCAACACTAGACACCGCACTAACACCAACACCAACATCAGACACCGCACCAACACCAGACACTGCACCAACACCAGACACTGCAGCAACACCAACACCAGACACTGCACCAACACCAACACCAGACACCGCACCAACACCAACACCAGACATCACACCAACACCAGACACCGCACCAACACCAACACCAGACACCACACAGACACTCGTCCCCACACCAATGCAAATTGAGCCGCCATCCCAGAAAGAAAAGAATGAACCCGGGAGGGGGAGAGACCCTTCAGATTCTCCCACTTACGGACTCACTCCAACAGGGACTCTCGCCCTCGAAACGAGAGAGGAACTTTGTTCTGTAGACCCCCTGTCTGTGGCAATGGGCGTACCACACCGGCAGAGAAAAAATTTAAAACCTCTGCTGGACTTCCAACAGATAGGGGGAAAAGACGTTAATGTCCCCTCTAATTTCCCGGACGCCCCACGGCTAACAACTTTCGTCAGGCTTCCTGAGGCCTGCAAAACCAACGTGTGGACAATGCTGGAAGCCGCGGAAGGGGCTGGTCCGGGAATTGAACTGATTAGGAAAAATGACCCTTCCCTTGAGGAACTCGCAAAACAATGCAAGGGAAGGGTCCCAGTGTTGGTCCATCCGTCACTCTATAGGGCCCTTAAATTGACTTACCCTTTGGATGTCGGCGGCATTGTGAGAGAAGGTCAGGACATGAAAAACCTGACCACCTTGAGCATTGCACACAACGTCGGTGTCCTTTCCCCGGCTGACTTCGGAGCTGAGTGTAACACACCTTAAGGTAGGTACCATGGCTTTGAATTTGGCTAGTCTGAATGCGAGGGGCTTGAGATCATCGGGCCGGGCGGCTCGCCTCCGGCACGACCTCTTGTCCCTGGGAGTGGATGTCGCTGCAATTCAGGAGACGCATTTCGTTTCCTCTGTGGACTGTCAGGTGCTGGCCCGAGACTTTGAGGTTTTCTCAGCATATGGCAGCCCGCGGGGGAAGGGAGTTTCCGTGCTGGTTAAACGTACCCTGTCGGCGACGGTCGACGTTGTCCATAGAGATGCGGTGAGTAGGCTGGTTGTGGCCGATGTTGCCGTAAAAGATTCTGTGTTTCGGGTGATTGCGGTTCATGCGCCCAGCACCGCTCGTGAGAGGGTCTCATTCTTCAGTCAGCTTGACGCGTTTGTAGATTGTCGGAAGCGGGTAGTGCTAATGGGGGATTGGAATTCCATCTTAGACCCCGACATAGATAAGGTAGGAGGCGGAGCTAGAGGATCGGAGAGGTGCGAGTCCAGCCTGGCTGATCTGATGGCTAGATGCGGTCTGGTCGACAGGTTTCGGTTCGAGCATCCAGGGCGGGAGATGTGGACGTGGACCAATAGTGTTTCCTCCTATCCAAATACTTATTTGGACAGGATGTTAGTTAGGAGAGGCGAAGTAGATTTCTTATCTTGTCCCACGTTCACTTGGCTAGGCCAGACGGACCATAAATTAGTTATGGCCCGGCTGAAGCTAGGAAATAGGCCTAAGTTAGCGGGGTACTGGAAGTTAAACACCTCCCTTCTGGAGATACAAGACTTCCAAGATAAGTTAAGAGAATTGATTAAAAAGGCACTAGTGGGGGCGGTTACCGGGAGTAAGTGGTGGTTAGGTCTCAAAGCCAAGATCAGAAGCTTCTCCGTCAAGTATGCCCAGCGCCTCGCACTAGATAAGGCCAAGACGAAGAAGAAGCTAGAGCAGAAACTAGCCCAGGCTACGGGGGAGGGTGATAGGGTTAGTCAGGAACTAGCTAAGCAAGACCTTCTACGCGAGACTAGCGAGCGTTACGAAGGCCAAGTAGTTAGAGCTAGGCTTAGAAAGATAGGCAACGAAGCAGTCAATTCTGATGCAGACGTGCGCCGTGAGGTTTCTAGGCGTGGCTCGGACAAATACATTGCAAAAATCAAACATCCGAATGGACGCACCCTGGAATCGACTCGGGAGATCTGCGAGGGGTTTCGAGAACATTTCGAGGAGCGTTTTACGCAGCAGCCCGATCTTCCGGTCCTTGAGTTTAGCGACTATTTGGCCGACTCTCCCCGCCTCGAGGCGGCTAGAGCGGCTGGTTGCGAGGGCCGGGTGACGGAGCAGGAGGTCTTTACTGCGCTGAAGCAGGTCAGCTGTGACAGATCGCCAGGACTTGATGGTCTGCCATACGAACTGTACTTGAGGCTGTCGCCCATGTTTCTGCCTCTTCTGACGGATATGTTCAACCATTGGTTTGCTCAGGGATCCATCCCAGGGCAGGTGACCAAGGGAGTGATCACATTGCTGAAGAAAGGTGACGGGCATGGAGGGGAAGAGTTAGACGACTACAGGCCCATAACTCTGCTAAACACAGAGTTGAAGATTTTGGCCAAGGTCCTGTCGAATCGGCTGCAGGTTGTTATCGACGAGTTGGTTGAACCGGAACAGAACTACGCTGTGAAGGGGAGATCGATTCAGAACAACTTGCACCTGATCCGCATGATCCTAGAGGGGGGAATAGATGACGACACGGAAGCCGCGCTGATAAACTTAGATCAGTCCAAAGCTTTCGATAGGGTCGACCATCGTTTCCTGGCATCTGTCTTAGAGGCCGCCGGTTTTAAACCGGACTTTTGCAAGTGGATCTCCATAATGTATCGACAGCCCATGGCTGTCGTGCAAGTCAACGGAAAGCGCTCGAAACCCTTTGTTATCTCTCGGTCGGTTCGTCAGGGTTGTCCGCTGTCGCCCCTGCTTTATGTCCTGGCTTTGGAGCCTCTTCTCCGCAAGCTGAGACATGGGGAGGCAAATTCGGCCCTGCGCGGAATGGCTCTGCCTGGCGGCTCAGCTGCCAAGGTATCCGCGTTCGCCGATGATGTCACGATCTTCGTGTCGGGCTTCAGAGACATTGAGGTCGTGTCGGAGGCACTCACACAGTACGAAAGAATTACAGGGGCCAAGATAAACCGCAACAAGTCCGTAGGACTGCGGTTGGGCGCATGGAGTGGCAACGCAAACCTCCCTGCGCCCTTCAGCTGGACAGATGGCCCGGTCCGGATCCTCGGCGTGTGGTTCAGACCGGGTCTCCAGCTTGACAAGAATTGGTTGGAGGTACGGTCAAAGGTGGAGGCTGCAGTCAATTCGTGGCTTCCTAGGAAACTTTCCTTAAAGGGTAGAGCTGAGGCGTGCGCCACTTACGTCTTTCCTCTCATCCTTTACCGACTGGCCGTACTTCCCCTGCCTGCACAACACCTAAAAGCTGTTGTCGAACTCTTGTCTCGCTCCTTTGGGACAGAGGAAACACTGGGTGAGCAGACAGGTCTGTATTCAACGTCCGTGTGAGGGAGGCTTGGGAATGCCGGACTTGAAGTGTCATCGAGATGCTGAGAGGCTGGCCTTCCTGAGCCACTATATGCAGGAGGACCAACCGTGGCACCCCGTGGTTACTACCGCCTTCCCCGACCTCGTTCTCGACCCTTCTATCGAGAGCCGTCGCAGGCCGCGGGGAGAATCTGCCTACATGAAAGAGTGCCGAGCCGCGCTAAAACGACTACCAAGGTCCAGTGACCTTGTGACTGCTACCCGTAGGGAACTCCACAGGGATCTAGTGAAGGGGGCCGCTGACGACCCGCTATGCGCGCGTTTGGGGTGGCAGCAGAGTGAGATCCGCTCCGCGTGGAGCTGGGCGCCAGGTTCGAGTCATCTGAACAATTCGGAGTTCTCTCTGACCTGGCGATTGGCCCGAAATGCACTTCCACTCAACAACATACAATGCAGTTCTGGGTTTCTGGAGTCGCCTGATTGTCCCCGTTGTGGGACAACGGCTGTGGAAACTACGGATCACGCTTTCTTCGATTGCCGCGAACTCCGCCGGTACTGATCGTATGTCAGTGGGGTGACGGCTCGCATCGATCCTGAGCATCCTCGCCCAATTACTGTATCCAATGTTGTGGACAACGTGAGGCCGCCGTGGGACCGGGAAAGACAAATGGTCTACGTTACGATTCTGGCCGTGGCGAGAATGGTGATTTGGACGTCGCGTCTGCAAGGTTGCCGGGGGGTGTTGTCTTTTTCTGATCAAGATCTGATCGCGTTCTTTAAACACCAACTACGGGTGAAGATCAGATGTGATAGAAGAAGGCTGCATCGCGCGGCATTTGACAGAAGATGGATACATGTGGCAAGTCTGTGTGTACGAAGAGGAGCCAAATTTGAATACGTGTTCCCCGCCTAGGTGTGGAACGCGCAGTTCTGTAAAGTTAAATTAAACAAGTAGTCTCTCAGCTAGCTGAGTGTGTGTTCCACCCCTCCCCGATTAGGAAGCCTCCAAGATCCCCATCCCCTCTTACCTGCAATTTTTGTTTTCACCCCTTCCTCTAAATTTTACCCATCTTGGAGAAAAAGAAATACAAACTAACCTCCATCCCTTACCCACAAAATTTTCTTTTCTCCATTCACCCCCATCTAGAGGGCATCCCCACCTAGAGACTGACCCGCAGAAGCGAGGTTCCTTTTACAAACCTAGTGGAACGGGCAGTCTATCAACTAGACGGGGTTGGGAGGGTCCTACTAATCACCTTTTGTTTTTTCTTCCCCCTCCCTCGACACAAATGAATTATTGTTACCATTTTATTGTTATCTTTTTTGTTTTTACACGTCAATAAAAAATGTTTTAAAAATTGGGAGTTACTAGGACGTCCCCCAATATGAAAGGGTGAATGCGGTATTATGGTGAAAGAAGATACTAGCTGGGAGAAACTTTTGACTTTGTTTAGTTCTGGAGTGACAAGGATGACCAACGACCCCCAAAATCCCCCCTTTTGAGTTGGCCATGTGCCTAAGTTTTTTGTTCATCGTTGATTTTTTTTCTGTATTTTTTTAACATGAATAAAAGATTTAATATCTCAAAGTGTAGTATCTGTTCCGGCAGATACTGCAAGCAAAGACCAGATGTGGGGGCAACCCCACATACCTGACCTTTAACCAGCTCCCATTTCCCACCTCTCGGGAGCTGGTCCCCTTTTTCCCTTCCCCCTCCCCTTCACTCCTCACATTAAAAATTGGCCTTGTGCCTAATTTGCTCGGTGGGGGAGCAAATAAATACCATCTGTTCTTCAGATGCTGCACTTCAATTTCTTGTTCTCTATCAGTGGAGGAGAAATCCTTCACGACTGAGACAATTTTTATTTTTGTTCCTTTTCTCCACGTTAACAAAAACGACCCTGGTGTCTAACTCTGTCCCGTGGGGAGGCATTGTAAAAAGGAACACTTGAAATGTTGTAAAATGTTGTTAAAATGAGCCAAGATAAGAATAGTAGTCATCAGAACTAATCTAAAAAAAACAAAATCAAAAACGTAATGCCATTTGAATTAATGCTAACTAGCAGGACAACCCGATGTTGCTTGGAGTTTAATGGGAAGCACAATGATTTAATCATGCTTATAACACCATTATTATTTATTTTACTGACCCGGTTTCATTCACTAAGAAGCTGAAATATTTGAAAATGATTTGAATGGCTTATATGCATTGTCTAAATTTAATTAAAATCGGATATACGCATTTGGAAGTTTTAAGGGCGTTCCGTCCCATAGCTACTTTAGAGGAGACACATAGATATATTCAGAAACGTTTTCATTTTCGGAAAATTGTACATATGAATATAATTGAATACATATGACATTAGGTTATCCTAAAAGTTCGTAAACACATGCAGAAAATTGAATTTTTATGCCATTTTTTTTGTTTATATTGTGATAGTGATCTTCATCTTTCTATCACAGATGGCAATTGATAAAACTGAGCTGTAAGTTTTAATTTGTTACTGGTGGAAGCGAGGTTTTTAACCGGGAAAACAACAGAAAAGATTTGTGTTGCCGAAGGTGAAGGAACAATTGTATATGATGCGATCTCAAAGTGATACAAGCGTTTCGATTCCGGTGATATGAGTTTGAAGACAAGCCTCGTTTTGGACCAGCGTTAAAGTTAAATGACGGAGACTGGGTTGGACATTGGTTGATGAGCTTAGATTTGACGAGTTCGAAAATTCACCGACACTTGAAACAACTTTTGTTCAGAAAAAAGCTGCGCCAAGATCCGCATGAACTCACCGAAGCAGAAGCAAACAGACGAGTTTAAATTTGCCGTCAATTGCTTAGCAATCCATTGGACGAGACTTTTTGGAAGCGCATTGTTACATCGGACGATAAATGGGTCTATCTGGTCCAGCACAATCGACACAAGCGATGGGTTCCGAAAGGGCAAGAGACACCGTCGGCTCCAAAACACGGTCGATGGTCTTTATTTTGAGGATTATAATTTTTTTTATTACTTGGCAAAGAAAATTTATTTTGTACAAGTGTTTACGAACTTTTGGGACAGCCTAATATAAATGTAATCAAAATACGACATATCTGAAGTTTTAAGAGATTTCCTCTTACCGTAGATCAATAGTGAAGGTGCTTAGAGATTCGGAATCAATTTCATTTTCTTCCTTTGAAAACCTGACGTATAAATCTACTTTTTATTTTTATGTAGATTCTTTAACTTTTCTTTCTATATGAAACACTCATATGGACATTGAAATTTTTATATACAGATGCACAAAATAAAATCAGTAAACATGACGGCAATATTTCCGATCATAATATGATGCTAATATGTTGCACTTAAAAATCGAAGCCGTTAAACTATCGATTACAAAGCAATCTTTACTTAAACATTTAGTTTTCAATGGAAATTATTTTGTGATCTTTCTAGTGATAGGATGATTCCAATATTTTCTCGATTCAGTACAAAATTCCCGATTCTGATACTGATTCTTTATAAATCTCTAAATATTTTTCTATAAAATTGTTTTCCCCCGATTAACGACAAACCTATGTGATATATACATATATTTTCTCAAACAGTAAAATATACTTGTGTGGGGAGGAGTCTATAGATCTAAGTTTTACTGGCAGTTCAAAATCAATCAATATTTATTATACTATTATTATTATTATTATTATTATTATTATTATTATTATTATTATTAGCAGCAGCAGCGAAAGATTTTTAAAATTATTAAAAGAATTGTTATTGGCATGGGAAAATGATCACAGTTTTTTCCGATTCCGATACAGAATTCGATATGTCCTAAAGTTCCGATTTTTCCGATTCCTTATTCCGATTTACGTACGTCTTCCCCACACTAGACATTTCGAATTTCAAGGCCTTTTTTTTTTTATTAAACTTTAAAATTTTGTTAGCAAATTTACTAGAATTAAGAAGGTGCAACGTTTGAATGGGTATTTACATCCAATTATTTTGTAAATAGAGATTTGAGTCACAGACGTCCCGCAGCTTAATTCCCCACATAGAACCCTGTAACCATGATCTCAAATAGTATACCCTTCCGTCTAAGTTACAATATGCCTTTGTTTACAAGAGAGTTTATAATTATCAAGGAGTGAAGGCCATTCGAGGATAAATGTTAATGAATGTAACGTGGTAGTGTAGTAACAGTTAATGGTGTAAGTTGCGCAGAATTTGATTATTTAAGGGGAGAATTCAACAAGAACTTGTTTACATTAGACTTGAAGGCTACCATGTTACAAACGGACAGTTCTAAGAAAGGAGCTGTGTTCATGGAATATGCGTTTAGATTTAGGCACAGATAGAGAATAGGGAACACTATTGATAGTAGTTGTAGCTAGTTGAGATTTTGTATAAGTTTGGAAAGGAGGAACCATGGATCGGAGTACAGACGAGTCTTTGTCATAAAAATAACGATAGAGCAAAGACAGGCACACAACGTTTCTTCTGTTGGAAAGAGGCTGCAGGGAAGAAAAATGCATCACCTGCTAGGTTTTGCAACCAGTTTAACTTTATCAAGGCCGGATAGCTCGCTCCGAGCAGCTCCTGGCCAGATGTGGCAACAGTACTCTGTTTTTGGAGGATGGAATATGAATAAAAAAAATAAAAATAAAATACGACTGGAAAACACCGAACACACAATGTTAGCTTTATATATAACTCGCTAACATACAAATGAAACTGCATTGCTTTCTCTATTATCCTGTTTTACAAACATCAGATTTACAAAATGGTTTGGAATTATTTTCTGTTTATCAACAAATCAAACTTCTGAACTTATTACGGAAACTAAATTCCTATTGTAATTGATTCTTTGCATATGATTAATTTAAGACCTTGGGACATATTTAGTTTATATCAGTAGTTATGACCCCAGTAGTTTTAACAGGATTTGGATTCAGCAAAGCAGATTTTATTAACTGCAGTGGTACCTTTTTAAGTCAATAACCACCTCTTTAATTTCTACGCTATTTTACTGTCCAGAGAGAAAAGAGGAACTTTCCAAAACTCGTGAAGTAGAGTTTTGCTATTTCTAGCGTAATTCCTGTTATGGCATTGCTTAGTTTCAACGTAACCGTAAATACTGGAATAAGTATCCATTCTGGGACCAACTTTAATCTTGATCGTCATCAATAATGTCATAATAAAGATTCTAAGATTATTTACCGACCTCGTTATTTTCATATCCTACTCCACTAAGCTACACTCTATGCCCCCCTTTCTGTACAAGCCCTCGTCTAGCTACAACAAATATCAATAATTTTTTTATTACTCTCTATCTGTGCATAAACGAGTTGAACGAAAATTTAATGAGAAAGATTTATTTCTTATAACCTCTTTTCAGTGGATCACAATACCGCGGAACCACTTCCCAGCTTACTATAAAATGGTCATTTTCAAATCAAATGTAAATAAGCTCTTGCTCCGCCGTCCTCTTTAATAATCTAATTCGGCCCAATCACCACCACCATTTCCAATCATCACGGTGTTATCTCACTATACTCCTAACACTTGTTAATCCTTATCCTCAAGTGGCTTTTGGGACTCGATAAGTTCTGAATTTCTTTTAAAATAAAAGGCAAAAGAGATTAGTGTTATACCGGAGTTTTACTTTTTCCAGATTAATTGCTCAAGCATGGCATGGGAGTATATTCTACCCTTCTATTTCACACTTAGCCCGTATACAAATTTATTAAAGACAGTTACGTTTTTGAAGTTACTTTTATATCTAGTCGTATAAGGCTTTCCATTACCGATCAGTCACCTATCTTAGTACTGGCCAGGTTTAATCTTGCTTAACGTCAATGATGTACTTCACACACTAATAATTTCGGGCAATATACAAAACCACCATTCGACGATGCATGGAGTATTGTTGCCACACCAGGACTGGTGCGTCTACCACTTGTCTCTCCCTTTTAGACATGGTTCAAAAAAGTTTTCGTTCTAATATGTCTCGTACTATCGGCCAAACTCCAATCCTTGTCCCATCCTCGTAATGTTGCATGCCTGCTTTACAAGTATTTTAATGGAATGTGCTCTGATAAACTCGTAACACATGCCTCCTTAGCGTACATACTCTCGCCAAGCAGTAGAATCTCCCCTTCACTGTTGAGGTTGCTAGATACCGAAAAGCCTTTTAATAATTTCTTCCCACGAAATGCTAGACTTTAGTCACCCCTACACTGTTAATTACTTCCCTGACTGTACTACCATGCAGAAGTTTACATGTAACGCGAATAGACATTTCGCGGCTTAACTGCTCATACAAACCTTTGGAGACATTGTATCAATTAGTAGCCCCTCACGTTCAAGTAGCATTATGCCTTGGTTAAGTTGAAAAAGAGCGAAATAATTCCGCGATACTACCAACGGAAATAGTACGTAGTTGAACGCAATACATCCGGTTCAATGGTTTACTATTATAACTAAATTCTCTAATTAACTAATTAGTTTAATTAATGTTAATTGGATTTGATTATAGAATTTGATTTACTTGATATTTATTTATAGTGATTGTTTTAAAATATATTGATAATTAAAAAAATATTACTTGATATTTCAGTGGAACATATTTCTTCCATCCTTTTAGAGAAGTCGTTTTTATTTATCAGCGTTTTCTGATGGGATTTTATTTTGGATTGTCGTATTTTATTTATTTTAATGTACAGAAAACAATCGCATTGCACAAATACTTAGTTTTACACTTAAATCACCGAATATAACATATATGAAAGTTTTGAATTTAGAGTAAACGTTAAAATCCAACCAAAGTACTTGAGATTGATTAATAAATAAAACACTAAAAATAAGATATTAAAAGTAGGAAACCATAAATATCATTAATTAAGAATTTTTGTCAGGTTTCCAAATAGTCAAAATTTAACAATTTCCACCGTTATTTAGAACAGGCGTACGAAAATAGGGCCCATATAAATTTCTTCAACACCGATGGTGGACTTATTAAAAGCACGAAGGGGCGGTACTCACTTCTCGATGTAGTCATAACAGAATGAAAATGTGTCAAGATACCTACAAACTTTGTATTTTTTTCAAACATATCTTTTTTTTTACAAGGTGGTCACCACATATCAAGGCCCGGAAGTCACTCGGGGATAAGGGTTATTGCATGTACGTTAGTGTTGAGATTTAATAAAGTGTCTACTTAAGGGGGCGGTTCATCAGGAATTTGTTTACGTTGGACTTGAAGACATCCAGGTTGTAGTCAGGTGGGAAACAGGCAAACGGAACAGAGTTACACAGGCGTGCAGTTCTAAGAAAGAAGCTTTGTTCATAGAATTTACGTTTTGATTTAGGCACAGATAAAGAGTGGGGGAAATTTTTGACAGTGGTTTCAGCTAGTCCGGTGTTTTTGTGAAAGATTGGCGAGGGCGGACCAGAGATTGGAGCTCAGACGAGCACCTGTCATGAAAATAACGATAAAATTAAGATAGGCTCGCAACGTCTCTTCTGTGGGAAAGAGGTTGCAGGGAAGAGAAAAGGGCATCCCCCACTAAGCCACGAAGTCTATTTTGTACTCTGTCAAGGCAGGATAGACTGTTTTTAGCAGCTCCTGCCTAGATATGGCAGCAGTATTCCATCGGTGTACGTACTTGGCTTTTATATAGATAGAGAACTGCATCAGTAGTGAGATATATTCTAGGGCGGTAGAAGAATCTCGCTACCTTTCCAGTGACCTTGGCAACAGACTTGATGTACGTGTTCCATTTCAGATCAGGAGTAAAGATCAAGCCCAGAAGCTTGTCAAAACATGAGGCTTCTCCTAGACGAGAGCCATCCATTTCAATTGATGCCAGCTGGGGATCAGAGCGTTGATGATGTAAAGATATGAGCTTGGTTTTAGGTGCATTAAAGGTAACCAGCCACGTCTTCCTCCACTGTACCACGCGCTCAAGATCAGAGGAGAGAGAATCAGAGAGAACTTCGTTATGTACAGCCTTTGATGTGTTGCCGTAGATGGTCGTTTCATCAGCATAGATGCCAACGAATGATTTAAGTATGTGTTTAGGGAGATTATTAATGTAGATCAGGAAGAGAGTTGGGCCCAGGATGGACCCCTGAGGGACTCCAGCATTAATACTGCCGGCCTCTGATTTTTGTCCATCGACCACTACTCTTATGAGCCTATCGGAGAGAAATGATTTAATGATTGAGAAAAAATTTCCAGCTATACCATAGCTGGAAATCTTGTGAAGTAGACCTTTATGCCATACCTTGTCGAAGGCCCTAGAAAAGAAAGCCTTTGTTAAGAGATTCGCTAATCCTATGAGATATAACCGTTAGCACATCTGCGGTAGATCTTGCAGAACGGAAACCATATTGCGTGTCACTAAGAAGGTTATTTCTGCTGAGGTGGTTGACTACTTCTCTATTTAATATGGATTCCGGCAACTTACTCATGACACACAGGAGACTTATTGGTCTGTACTGAGAGGGAGATGAATGAATTCTTAAATATAGGGCATACTGATGAGGTTTTCCAGGGTGTTGGAAAGCACTTCTTCTTAAGGCAACACTTAAACAGTTTCGTAAGTTTGGGAGCAAGTTCTGGTTTAAGCTTTTTTAACACTATAATTGGGATGCCGTAAGGGCCAGTTGCTTTACTGGAATCAAGGTTCTTGATTAGATTGGCTACCTCACGCACAGATGTTACCTAGCGTGTTGTGTGTTATAGGAGAAAATATGGGGAGTTGATGGTCTTCGTCGCATAGGGTAGAATTAGCTGCAAATTTCTTTGCAAATAGTCTGGCCTTGTCTGATGCTGACGAGATGACCTCTGGTCCATTGATAATGGTTGGGATAGAACGCACACCTCTGTTCAGGATCCTATTTGTTATTTGTCAAAACTGGTGGGAACCAAGCCGCTGATCAGCTACTTTGGACTTAACGGACTGAGCATATAGTTCTCTTGCATTTTTTATTACTCTTTTACAGTGGTTGCTGGTGTTCCCTAAAGCAGCTTTAGTCTCAGTACATCTATTACGTTGGTAGCTATGGAAAAAGTGATTTCTGTACTCGATGGCAGCAGCACATTCTGGGGAGAACCATGGCTGGCTGTTGGGTTTTTGTTGGAATTTTTTGGATGGTATGAATCGGTCTATGCCTACAATTTACAATTCGGTTAGGTCTGATACTATAGAGGACGCATCCTTTTTAAACATGGAATGCAGAGATAGATCAGATATGAATGTACGGAAGCTATCCCAGTCAGCCACGCAGTATCAGTATACAGTACCGTGGAGTGGTACGTCTGGGGACTTATATTTCATTTTTATCTTAACTGATACGAGGGAGTGGTCGAAGGATCCCAGAGGAGAATGAACGGAACATTAACATAGCTCAGGGGAAGTTGAGAGAAAAAGGTCTAGAAGGCTTGCACACTGACCGGTAGTATCGGGCACACGGGTGGACTCGCGAACAATCTGGGTGAGGTCATAGGCAATGGCAAAATCATGACAGAACCTCCCCTCATCATCTGCTTTATTTGAGTGGGGCAGTATTCCACGTTATGGACATTAAAGTCACCACAGATGTGAATGTTAGCCGAAGAATGCGCAGACAGGATGTGGTCTATTTTCTCAGATATACTCTTAAAGATAGTAACTCCGCTGTTATGGGGCCGATACAGGGAAAATATAAATGCAGTGGTGTAAGCAAGTGCAACCTGGAAGCACATATAAGGTAAATTAGGGTCTTCTCTGGAGATATCCCTGCCACACGAGAGGCCATCTTTAATGTAGACACATATTCCATGGCCATGGCGATCTTGGGGTCAGATTTAAATGTTAAGATAGAGTATCCGTTAATTACGAACTCATCTAGGGAAGTGGTCGGCCCTATTCCAGTTTCGCTTAGAAAGAATATGTCCGGTTTCGTCTCTTGTAATTGGGTTTCAACCTCTGGAAGGTTGGAACGTAGACCCCTTATGTTGGAGAAAGAGACATGGTAGTAGGAGTCTACATTGGAAGATGGGTTCTAGGTTTATTCGAGTTTTTTTTTTCTGGAGATATTTCATGTTGAGGTTTTCAGATTTGTGGAACAGGTCGGCATACTTAGTCAGAGAAGGATACCTATGGATTCACTACCAACATTTTAAAATAACATAAAATTTAAATTTGTCTGGTTAATGTCGAAACAAATGTAATATCCGAAAACATGCAAATATGAAGTTATTTCTTCTTCTTGTTTTTGGGTATGTCAGTATATATATATATATATATATATATATATACATATATATATATATATATATATATATATATATATATATATATATATATATATATATATAGTAAGTTATAAAATGTACATGGCGATTAAGCTACACTGAATATTCCGCGTTTCATTCACTCTAGGATTCTTCAGGCTTATGCGCGAATTCTGTGGTTGTTTGTCGTTTTTTTTATATGCACATCTTCTATTGAAATTTTAGTTAGCCAATCAGCTTTCTAGTATCCACCGCGCCCTTCCTATCAGCCAATGAACATGCACTTATCGAAAAAAGGCCTATTTGACCTCTGGTTGACCTGTTACTTTGTGTGTGCTATATTTAGCCTGGATACTTAGCTTCTTGATCTGTTTTAAATCTAGGTTAGTGTTTTTTTATGTTAGTTTATATATAAATATATATATGTGTATACACATATATGCACATGTATATACATATATATATATACCTACATATATGTGTGATCGTTTATGTATATTCATATTTATTTAATTTATTTGTTTATTTTCTATTGTTTTTGTTAGTTTTAAAACTATTTTGTATCGCTATCCTAGAGTAAATTTTATCTTGTGAACATAGTTGTTTGCTATTTCTCTTCTACAGTTTAATAGATGTTGGGGTTCTTTTAAGTACAGGATAGCAAATTTTTCATGAAGGCATAATCTACATGGGTCGTCTAGGTCCCTAGACGTGGTAGCTTGTCTTATTATTTTCCATTCGACTACCGGCGAATGTCCGCTTTCCTTGAGTTCCCAGTATTTATTCGCTAGTGTTGTTTTCTTACGGTGTTTTTTATTGTTTGATGTACTTTTGTGGTCATAGTATCGAGTTTTGAAATCTAAGGAAGTCATTCCTACGTAATATTTCTTGTTATTTGGGTTTTCTTTCGCAAATATTGTGGCCTGGTAAACCACGCTTTTGGTTAGGCATTTATTTTGAAGTGGGTCAAGTGTGCGGTGTCTACAGTTTTAAAACTAACAAAAACAATAGAAAATAAACAAATAAATAAATAAAATAAATATGAATATACATAAACGATCACACATATATGTATGTATATATATATGTATATATATGTGTATATATGTGTGTACACATATATATATATATTTATATATAAACTAACAATAATAAAAAAAAACTAACCTAGATTTAAAACAGATCAAGAAGCTAAATATCCAGGCTAAATAGAGCCCACACAAAGGAACAGGTCAACCAGAGGTCAAATAGGCCTTTGTCCGATAAATGCATTCTCATTGGCTGATAGGAAGGGCGCGGTGGATACTAGAAAGCTGATTGGCTAACTAAAATTTCAAAAGAAGATCCGCATATAAAAAACCAGTAAACAACCACAGAATTCGCGCATAAGCCTGAAGAATCCTAGAGTGAATGAAACGCGGAATATTCAGTGTAGCTTAATCGCAATATACATTTTATAACTTACTAACTAGCTCTACCTAGTTATTGAGCACTTTTGAAGTAAATACTTAAAGTTTACGCATAAATCTATGCTTTCGTATATTAATTTTATGTGAGTAAATTAAGTAGTATATATATATATATAATGCTTGCTATCTTAGGTTGAGCACATTGAGAAGTGATATACAAATTTCCATTAGCATATGAAGTGATGCTCTTTATATAAACAAATTGAGCTTAGATATTTGGACAATGTCCAAACATTGTTAATTCGATCCTGGCTTGAGGTAGTTGCTTGTCTAGCCGCACTGATAAGCTGTAAAACAGCGAAACAGTACTGTATGTGGATGAGTATATATATATACTCATGATGTATATATATATAAATATATATATACTCATCCACATACAGTACTGTTTTGCTGTGCGTGTGTGTGTGTGTGTGTGAAATAACGAAATAGTACTGTATGTGGATGAGTATATATATATATATATATACTCGCCCACATACAGTACTGCTTTGCTGTTTCACACACACACACACACACACACACACACACACACACATATATATATATATATATAGTAAGTTATAAAATATATATAGCGATTATATATAACTTACTAACTACCTCGTATTGAGCACTTTTGAAGTAAATACTTAAAGTTTACTCATAAATTTATACTTTCTTATATTAATTTTATGTGAGTAAATTAAGTAGTTATATATATATATATATATATATATATATATATATATATATATATAATGAGGGTTGTTTCCTGACGAGGTCTATATATATATATATATATAGACCTCATCAGGAAACAACCCTCATTTTCGAAAACGGAATTCTAAATGAAGAGCGAAAATTAATCCTCAGCAAAAGGAGGCTTTTTTTGTTAACAGGTTATAAGGGTTAAGATTCAGATTTTCAAAGAACAGGGTTGAATTGGGTGCGAATTTGTTAGTTTATTTATTCTCGTATTTGTTTATTTACTTATTTATCGGTGTCTTTATTCATTTTCGTGTTATGTTAGGGGTTAGAGTTTGTGGGTTGAGGGGATTAGGTTCTAAATCTAGGGCTATACAGATGTTACCTTCAACAAACGTGAGGCTCCTTTGTTTGTAGTTCACCGCCTGTCCGAGACTTTGAGGGCCAGTGTGCAATAACCCCCCCTTTTTTAAAGTGTATTTTAATTTAATATACTTATATCTGAGAAGAGGTTAGGAATTTATCCAGGTCTGTTGAATGTTGTTTGGGCTCCCAGTGAACGCTTGAAGGGATGGAAAGGGGGTTAGAGGCTTAATAAAGAAAGGAAGGAAGGTGGTAGGGGAAGATAGAATGGGGAAGAAGGAAGAAGGAAAAAGGAAAAAGGGGAAGACGGAGGAAGAGGGAAGAAGGAAAAGGAAAGAGAAGGTAACATCATTTAATAGCTTTGTTTTGTCTTACTTAAGCAAAATCGGTTTCTTTTGGACCTCCCCAATATTAATTTCTATTTCGTTTGTTCATTAATATTGATTTATTAATTTGTGTAATAGTAAATTTATTAAAGACTTTTCATAATGATGGTAATTGCAAAACTCAGGATATATGTCATTTTTAGACTTATGATGGTTAAGTTTAGTCATATTTTTATGCATGGTTTTACTGAGCAAAAATGTGGTTTTAGATTTGGTGAATGCTGGACTTGAGGAGGTTAGGATGTGTAGGTGTCCAACTGTCGGATATTGCATGTGGGTTGTGTTGGAGTTGAATTTATTGGGGAGTAATTTGCAAGTGAGAGAGCAGATGCGATTTGTAATGCCTGCAATTTATGAAGGTTTCCTGTTTCTTATTTAAGAGTTTATCCCTATCCTTAAATGTGTTGATAAATAGTTTTTCATTTAAGCAAAGAAGGCAAGGTGAATTTAGTGACTGGCAAGTTTTTGCTTGTTTTTAGGATGTGCCAGTCAACAATAGGTGTCAAATTTTTACTCGTGAGATCATTGTAGTATGCAGCTAATGATGTTTTATCCCTGTTATTTGGGTTTAGGAAAGAGCTTTTGTGGCCTGTGTATCTCTGTTTAAAGGTATTACTAATTTAACCGATGTAGGATTTGCAAGTGGTGGGGGTCAGAGCTGTAAGTTGTCACATAACTCGTAGAGATATAAATCATTGCACATGCAACATTTCAGCTAGATCAGACAACTTGAAGTGGGACAAGGGCATTACTTATTGCACGCACCTCGTATATATAGTGGATGTCTTCTCATTTCCGAACATGACTAACACCTTTATTTCATGTCCTCACACCCCACTCCTCACCTCCTCTCCGAGTTGGATTTGTTCCTAAGTGAATATTCAAACCAACCATAATACGGCGGATTTTACCAGAGCATATGCACACTCGGTCAATTTGGAGGTGGTTAGTCCAAGTGATTCCACTGCATTGACTGGGCTTTGGTCTCTGGATCATAGTGATGGACCCAGGTTTCATTCTGTGTAATCAGTCTTTTGAAAAACTTTGACTCATCTTATTGGCACATCTCCAAATTCATCCTCGAGCACTCGACGCGTTCTTGCTTCTGGAATGGCGTGAACAACCTGGTAATCCATCTGGCAGACACCTTATGCATATGCAAATGGTCATGAATGATAGTTTCCACAGACCCTGTACTAATCTTGATATCTTGGGCTATTTGGCGAATAGTAATGAGCCGATCTTCCAAAATGGCAGCCTCAAATTGACGGACAGATGCCTCATCAATAGCAGAAGGGGGGGGCGACCAGGTCTGGAAGCTGTTTCCACAGACTTCGGCCGTGTTTGAATTCACGATGTCAGCGTTTTACAGGGTCATATGATGAGGCATTATCACCATAAGTTTCTTTCATTTCATCAAAAGTGTCCTGTGATGTGTGTCCTTTCAAATACAAGAACCAGATCACTGTTCGACATTCAACAGGCTCCATTTCACACCTGACTCAGTTCAAACACATGTAAAACAGAAACCACATTGCACATAAAAACTTTCAGCTAGATCGGACAACTGGAAGTGGGTAAGGGGCATTACTTATTGCACGCCCTCGTATTTCTATATAATTTTGTTTGTCCATACTTCTTGGATAATTCTTGGGTGGACCCTAGAGCCTCTTTTAGGGCTAATAAAAACACTCCATTTTTGAGACTGATGTACCATATTTGTCCAAAATTTTCTGTGTATGTCTATTTAGCAGTTTTGCATGGTGCTGAACTCAAATTTAAATATGTTAAGGCCTTGGGGACTTTTGGGGCTAAATAGGGAGGGGGCAAATGATGGACTTAGTCATTTCTTTTTTTTTTGCATGGTGCAGAACTCAAATTTTTATATGTTAAGTCCAAAAACTGCACTGTTTGTTCATTTTCACCAGGATTTGACGTCCCCTGGGCACTCTTGAGGCTAAATTAGGCGGGGGAGCAATGCTGAACTTAGTCATTTTTTTACGCTTCGTTCACTGTGCACTCACGGGGGGGGGATAATGCATGCTTCACTTGTTGTTATCAAAATCAGCAAATTTTTGTTGTTACATACATTGTAAATATATAAATATTAACATACAACGCTTCGACAAATAATGAAAACACCTTTTGCATCATTTTTATACCATCTATAAACATTTAGAAATAACAAAATGTTGCTTTATTTTTATCTATGATTATTCTTGTTCTGAATTAATTGGCTAAATGCGTTATATTATTTCAGATTGTGTATATTTCTAAGAAAACTTAAAATGACAGATTTATCAGACAATCAAAGAGTACAGATTGTTTGTGCTCATATGGCAGGTGCTACCGTAAGGGAAGTGGCTGATATGGTGGCCATATGGAGCGAAACTTTCTCGAAGGTGAAAACAGTCTGAAAAAGAAGGAAGAATATGCCCTCGAAACAAAATTCTAAAAGAAATCGGAAGCTGTATGAAAAGGATCTTAGAATTTTTGTAAGGATTGTGAATAACATAAAACTACATCCTACAAAATTACGGCAGAATTTAACAGTCGTCTGAATAATCCCGTTTCAGCAAAACTGTTCGTTGCGATATTCATGAGGATGAATTTGGGAGGCTGCAAACAGAAAAAAGCAACACTGCGTTTGAGTATTTTCGTTTATTTTGTCCAACTCCTGTACTAGACAAATACAAACGATTGTGTATATCATACAAGATACAAAATAAATATTGAATTGACAAATCATTCCTATACAAAACATGGTTTAAACATAAAACGGCTCAATGCCGGTTGGCATTACTTCTTACTCAACAGTCAACTAACTGACAATTAATAGTGAGTCTTAATTTAAAATGTATTTTATATACCAGCAGGAACATCAGGTGTTTTCCTCGAATTAATGGCGAAGTCTGTATAAGTTTGGCTCTAACCTTGAACCACATATTACGGCTTTATTTTTATTTATATAATAATACGCTAAGCTTCATAGTACGTCCGACCAGCAAAGATTAGTGATTAATCTGATGTTGTTAAAGTAAAAAAAAAAATTCAACTTTACCTATTTCAAAAAAAATTGTTCTTAAAACATATTTTGTAGTTATGTCTATTAAAACATGTACAACCTTAAATAAACGCATTTTAAAGAGCGACCTTCGTTTTATTAATTTGAAGAATATTTGATAGGCAATTCTTTTATTATGGTAAGAAGACAGAATGTAAATATTAATCTATTTGTCCGACGTTCGATGTCAAACAAAAGATCATCATCGCAAACATTAATTAATGATAAACGAATTACCTCCCTTTATAGTCGCCTTTTATCAGTTAAAAATCATTAAAACAATCTCCCATCCAAAAAGTTTGAAACAACAAAAATATAGATGTCTCTTCCCGGTTTTAAATTGTTTATTTTATTTTATAATTATAAAAATAATCATGTTGGAAGGAGACTGTAATTTTTTATCATAGATTTTTGTTTAATTAAAAAAAAATGTGCGGGTTAATTGACATCTGTTCCTTTATAATTTATATAAAAAATATTCATATTACAAAATCAATGCCCATTGAAAAATGTACCTTTTTAAAAGCGTTATTTTTTAGCTATAAAAGGTTAAAAACAATTAACTAAATTTTTTTTTAAATTCAGCATTTGTTTTATATTAATTTTTAATTTAATTTTGTTTATAATCTGTTTTTAAAATGTTCAACTATCGTGGAATTTCCCCGGGTTCTGCTAGTTTTTATTATTATTTTTTTAAAAAGAATTAAATTACTATATCAAAAAATAAAGAAGAGACATTTTATATAGTGCTGAGTAATTAATAACAAGGAGGAAGATGAAAATAATATTTGCCGTCATAGAAAACAAAATGCTCCACTTGCTCGACTATGTCTACGTCTAGGATATTCAAGAGTGCTATAGCATTGCATCGATTAAGGACAAGATGAAAGAATGGCGTCTCGGACGACTTGGTAATTTGCAGAGAACTGATGACTAGACCATCGCGAAAGTCGCCTTTGGATTGCAAGTCGCTAGAATTTTTTTTTTTTTAAATCTTAATATAGGTCTTTGTTTACGATTGTATTCCGGAAAAATAAACAGATAGACAGACACTTATAGAACAATGTACTATATGTACAGTACGTAAAGGCGCTTATCAGAACATACATGAAAATTAAAATAAATCACGTTTTGGATCATTTATCAGCATTATTAAACCCTAACTCCTAATTATATCATTTTATTTTCAAGCATATAAGCAAGAGGTGGATGTGTACAATTTATGAAAAGTACACTTTTTTTTTTCAAAAGTATGAGTAATTATCTCGTTAAATGAATCATCAAAAACTATAAGAACGATTTGCGCTCAGAGGGCGCATGTATTTGTCAATGTTTATGCTGATCATATCCGGCTTTTGTTGCCTGGATTAATGTTGGTGGATCAGAGAATTGTGTACCACCTGAAGGGAGTGTGTTATGAGGCATAGAAAATCCATGAACGATTTTTGTTGATGAGTCATCGTTATTAATGAAAGCATGACTACATAAATAGAAACAACACTGAACAAAAATCGATAAGATCCACTCTGAAATAAACGCCATTTTGAACTTGTGTCTAACCTTTATTTATTTTTTTTTTTTGCGCGTGCGTGTTGACTAACCGTTTTTCTTCCCGTTTTTCTTCCCTGTTGCATGAGATACAGCGTCTCATCAAACAGCCATCATTAGTAAAATAATTTAGATGTGATTTTCCAGCTACAAAAACGGGCGGTAGTGAAGTGGATATTCATGTAATCCGCCGACCTGGGACTACAAAGTTCAGATTCATGTCGATTCCGCAACACTATTTTCATTAATAATGTTCGCAATCTTTATGTGGCCCTTCTAATAAATGTCCCATTCTATAAAGAGTTTATGAAACGAATACCAGTGATAAAGAAACCTTTTTTTTGTTGCTTTGAAACGGTCGTATGAGATACAGTGCTTCATCAAGCGGTCATCGTTTGTAAGCTTAATATAAAGTAACTATATATTTTAGTTTGGTAAAAACGGGTAAAAGTTATAGACTGATAACTTAAGTGCTTTATACAAAATTGATGATTAAACATGGTTACATTTGTGTTCGTTTGCCATTAAAATAAAATAAAAACTCTATTAATCCCTGTATATACTGTATACTAAACGGATACCATAATATTTAGTTCGCTACATCTTATTGTCACAACGGCCCATGCAAATTTCGTCTAGAATGGCCCAGTAGTGCCCAAGAAAACTTATAGAGTAAATGTGGTAATGTGCTGATTAATTTAAATTAATCCCTATTATTTTCGAACTGTACATCGAACAGATACAATAATTATTAGTTTGCTGCACCTTATCATGACAAAGGTCTATACAAAATCTCAGCCAGAAACGTTTCCGAGAAAAACTGGAAGACAGACTGACAAACAGACAGACAGGCAGACAGATGAAGAGAAATATAATATAGATGTTTCGTTGAAATTATCTAAAACGTTTTTTTCTACAGAAGTGCATGATGATAAGATAGATATCGATCTGACCGTGCGAAATTAGAATCCTGTCGGTTTTATAGCACAATTTTCATTTTTAAATTTTCGTCGTTGTAGTAGTTTGATTCCGGAAGGAATAAAACCAACTAAAGCAAAAAAAAAATTTTTCTGTAAAGTTAATTTAAATATGTTCACAACATAAGATTGTTAAATGGGTGCCGATGTAGTCTGACGACCTGGGCATGCCACGTTTGAATCCTGTCACGATTTTTACTATGGTTGTTGGTAACCTTTATGTGGTCCATCCAGTATACAGGGTGTTTCAAAAGTCTTGGGAACATAAAGATTTTTAATAACTCAAAAACTATTAGGAGTTAAAAAATGAAATTGGTACTGTTGGAAAGGTTAAAGTTTCAAGTTTTGTGAGGAATCTTCAAGCTTGCTCAATATGAGCACCATTCGTCACACGGCAGACATCTAGTCGATAGTCCATTTCCTGCCAAACGCGTTCCAGCATCTTGACGTCAATGGTTCCCACAACTGCCTTATTCGAGCCTTTAGTTCGTCAATATCTCTTGGAAGGGGCGGCACATAGACTTGTTGCTTGACAAAGCCCCAAAGGAAAAAGTCACACTCAGTACCCCATATGCGAGTGCTATGCTTGTTAACTTTGCCATTCAGATAGAAGGTCGCCTCATCGCTAAAACAAGCCGGTCATCAAAGCCGTTATCTTCCAACTTCTCTTGCATTGCAATGCAAAAGTCACGGCGAAGTGGCTTATCAGTGTCCTTCAACTTTTGGACCAACTTGAGCTTGTAAGGTACCATTTGCAGTCGTTTCCTTAAGACACGCCAGACAGTTGCTGGAGCAAGCTGAAGTTCCCTGCTGGCTCTTCTCACTGATTTACGGGGGCTCTGCTGAAAGGCTGTCCGGACTTGCTCAACTGCATCTTCTGAAGTTGAAGGGCGACCTGTTCGCTTACTTGGGCACAAACACCCATCTTTCACAAATTTAGCATGCCATCTGACAATGGGTTTCCTTTCAGGGACTTCTTTTTTAAATTTCTTGCGAAATGCACGCTGAACACATGTCCACGATTCAGTCTTTGCAAATTGGAGGACGCAAAACGCCTTGTCTTGTTTAGAGAACGCCATTACTGCACATGGAAAGATAAGATGAAAATCATTAGTATGACCAAAAACTGGATTAAGCAAGCTTTAAAATGACACCAGTTTCATTTTTCTACCTGGAATAGTTCATGAGATATACGCATTT
The DNA here is from genome assembly GCF_053919585.1 of Euprymna scolopes. Taxonomy (NCBI): domain Eukaryota; kingdom Metazoa; phylum Mollusca; class Cephalopoda; order Sepiida; family Sepiolidae; genus Euprymna; species Euprymna scolopes. The sequence goes on from NC_136492.1 coordinate 69,649,913, forward strand.
GTAATGTTCCCAAGACTTTTGAAACACCCTGTATATTTAATTCTAGAAAGGACTGGGGTAAAATAATGTCTATAGCAGAAGCTAGCTGGTCAAAAGTCGTACCTTTCTGATCCACAAGAATGTACGGTTTTTACTACGATAAACACCATGGGGATCATCCAGCTATAAATTTGGTTAAAATTTGATTTGTGTCATTAAAGTATCAATATAAATATACTAGCATTTTAGACCGGCGTGGCCCGGGCTTTAGAGGTGTATGTTGAGAAAAAAAAAGCAAAAAAAAAAAACGGTCAATTTTTTTAAAATCTGACCCCTATTATGACCCCTTAACATTTATTGTTTTCGGCTCATATCAAGTTATTAAGTTAGATCCATGTCCAAGAAACCTATATCTAAAATTTCAAGTGTTTCGACCGAAAATTGTCGGAGGAGTTTGGTAGAGTTCTCAAAGGTCAAATCGTTGAACTTTGACCCCTTAAAAGCCAAATTTCTGGCCGGAAATGGATCACAAAGATTTTCCCAAATCTCAGTACCCTGTATGTCAAATTTCGAGTCTGTAGACTAAAAATTGACAGAGTTATTGCGCAGGGAAATGCACACACACACACACACACAGAGAAACACAGACACGTTCTTTTTTATAGATATACTAGCATGGGTGCCCGGCGTTGCCCGGATATTTGGAGGTGTATGCTGAGCAAAAAAAAAACAAAAAAAACGGCCAATTTTTTTAACTTTGACCCCTATTATGACCCTTTAACATTTATATTTTAGGGCTCAAATTAAGTTATTAAGTTAAATCCATGTCCAAGGAACCTATATCTAAAATTTCAAGTGTTTAGACCGAAAATTGTCGGAGGAGTTTGGTAGAGTTATTGCGTAGGGAAATGTACACACACACACACACGTTCACTTTTATAGATATACTAGCATGGGTGCCCAGCGTTTCCCGGGTATTCGGAGATGTATGTTGAGCAAAAAAAAAAAAAAGTTGTAAATTTTTTTAACTTTGACCCCTATTATGACACCTTAAATTTTTTGATTTATTGTTTTGGGCTCAAATACAATTATTAAGTTAGATCCATGTCCAAGTAACCCATAAGTGTTTAGACCAATATTTTCAGAGGAGTTTGGTAGAGTTCTAAAAGGTCAAATCGTTGAACTGTGACTCCTTAATCGCAAAATTTCTGGCCAAAAACCAATCATGTAGATTTTCCCAAATCTCAGTACCCGGTATATCAAATTTTGAGTCTGTACACTTAAAATTGACAGAGTTGTTGCGTAGGGAAATGTACACAGACAGACACACAAATACACAGACAGACACTTTCACTTATATCTATATATCTATAAAAGTGAACGTGTCTGTCTGTCTGTCTGTCTGTGTGTCTGTGTGTCTGTCTGTCTGTGTACATTTCCCTACGCAATAACTCTGTCAATTTTTAGTCTATAGACTCGAAATTTGAAATACCGGGTACTGAGATTTGGGAAAATCGATGTGACGCGTGTCAGCCAGAAATTTGGCTGTTAAGGGGTCAAATTTCAACGATTTGACCTTTAAGAACTCTACCAAACTCCTCCGACAATTTTGGGTCTAGACACTTGAAATTTTAGATATAGGTTCCTTGAACCTGGATCTAACTTAATAAAGTGATTTGAGCCCGAAACTATAAATTTTAAGGGGTCATAATAGGGGTCAAAGTTTTAAAAAATTAACCATTTTTTTGTTTTTTTGCTTATTTTGCACAGAAACGATTTGACCTTTGAGAATTTTACCAAAGTCCTCCGCCAATTGTGGCTCTAAACACTTGAAATTTTAGATATAGGTTCCTTGGACATGGATATAAATTAATAACTTGATTTGAGTCCAAAACAATAAATGTTAAGGGGACATAATAGGTGTCAAAGTTTAAAAAAATTTACCGCTTTTTCTTTTTCTTTTTTTTTCTCAACATACACCTCCAAACACACGGGCAACGCTGGGCTGAAATGCTAGTATATATATATATATATATATATATATATATATATATATTTGTTTTTCTATCTATCTATCTATCTATCTATTTATATATCTATAAACGTGAACGTGTCTGTGTATCTGTGTGTCTGTGTGTCTGTGTACATTTCCCTACACAATAACTTTGTTAATTTTCAGTCTACAGACTCGAAATTTGATATACAGGTTACTGGGATTTGGGGAAATAGATGTGATCGGTTTTCGGCCAGAAATTTGGCGATTAAGGGGTAAAAGTTCAACGATTGTACCTTTGAGAACTCTATCAAACTCCTCCGACAATTTTTGGTCGAAACACTTGAAATTTTAGATATAGATTCCTTGGACATGGATCTAACTTAATAACTCAATTTGAGCCCGAAACAATAAATTTTAAGGGGTCATAATAGGGGTCAAAGTTTAAAAAAATTGACCTCTGCGGTCTCTTCCAAATTACTCAGACAATTTCTGGTCTAAATATTTGAAATTTTACATAAACGGTATTCAGAGATACGGCAAGCTTTTTCATCAGTTTATGTCGAAAACTTTTAGTTACCAATATATAAATGTATGTATGTATGTATGTATGTCTGCATGTCTGCCTTAAACTTTCTATAGAGGCGACGGGATTTTACCAAGATCAGTTACGTTTTCAAGTTCGACCTTTCGTACGACAAATATCGAAAAATTGGTTAAAAACACTAATATCTTCCCCTTCAACTAGGCACTTTTCTACAGGGGGGAGTCACTTTTTTCGTCGATATTTTTTAAAGTTATCCTCTTGCCTTCATTTAAAAAAAAATTAAAATGTCTAGCCTTCATTAAAAAAAAAATGTCGCTTCCGGTTTGGCGGTGGTCGTAACAGCATAAACGTCAGGTTTTACCCCGTACTTTTCCTCCTTTGCGGCACGGGTTCGAGCCTGCCTTCATACTACCACTTTTTTTTTTTGCTCAACATACACATCCAAACACCCGGGCAACGCCGGGCTGAAATGCTAGTATATCTATAAAAGTGAACGTGTCTGTGTGTCTCTGTGTGTACATTTTCCTTCGCAATAACTCTGTTAATTTTCAGTCTACAGACTCGAAATTTGATATACCGGGTACTGAGATTTGGGAAAATTTACGCAAAAGGTATTAGATATCAATCAACTAATAAAAAATCCCTAAATCCCAGTTTCATTGCAGTATTTTTAATGAATTCTCAAGGGCATTATATGGAAATAACCTTTGATGTGAAAATTTAAATATTTTAAATTTTCATTCAATTTGATTCATATAAACGAAAACGAAACCATCAAAATGTACGGGAGATTTACCGGCAAATCTTTCATTGTTATGATTTCTCCGGATGTTTAATTTGTTTTTCCTTTTTTTTTGCATACATCCTGGTTCCACGCTATTTCACGATATATTGTATACCTTATTAATACACTAATATATAAATAAATAAATATATATATTGAGTAAGATGATTGATAATTTAAAATTAAAATTAAAAATCGGTTTCATAAGGAAGAAAAAACAAAATCAATAAATTGTACGATCGTTTCGGAAACGATGTTTTATTGAGATAGACAATAAGTCTTGGACAATAATTTTGTCATATAGTTTTTTGAAACCAAGTCTCCTCGTCAGAAAAAATATTGGGTGTTTTTTTTTAAGACACCAAAAATAAACCTAGCATTTTTTTTAGTAAGGACGATGTATCTAGAAAATATTTAAAATATAAAGGAAATAGTTACTTTTCGATATTGATAAACAAAGTAAGATAAAATGAAAATGAAATTAAAATTAAAAATAAAATAAAATGGGGTTGAAAATAAGGTTAAGAGAGGATATTAAAAAATTTAACAACAATATATATACTTTTTAATGGGTCGCCTTCTAAAAGTCGTAAGTATCGTCGTCAGAGCATTCATTTGGATGGTAAATGTAGTTTATGAATGTTTGAAAATGTTGATGAATACAAACTTTCAAAGGAAACACCAATGGAATATTATCAGTTTGAAATCGTTAGTAACGCTAAATTTGAAATCCACTTAAATATTTGAATTACAAAGGGAGATAATTATATTCAACTAGAAAATAAAGAATTTTACTTATTTTGTTATAAGTTGAAATTTTTTATATAATAAATGAATCTTATTGGTAGTAATTAAATAATATTCTTAATAGCAATTATAATATTTATGGAACTTACATTAATAAAAATAGTAACATATAAATTTAAAGTGAAATAGATAATAAAATAAAATAGAAAATAATGGTAAAAATATCAGATAAGATAATAATAATAATGATAAAAACTATAATAATGATAGTTATTAATTTATTAATAATAAATTTTAAGATAGATTAGTAATAAGTAAATTTTATGATTGATGGTGGCTTAAATTTGTCGAATCTAAACCAACGTTTATGAATGCCTCCGAAAAAAATCGTCTTTTAAATTTAAGAGAATGGTTTTATTTTTATTATATTTTAAAATCTTAAAGGCTTCATATCTACAAAGTGCACATAATATGTTCCCCGGCATATATGCTTTATATGATCCTATTATTTCTCATTTTAAATTGAAGGACATATTTCTATCATTGAGTCGCCAAATATGTTTAGATAAAGCAGTCTGGTTTCTCAAGGAAGGATTTTTAAAGGAGTGCTTATGCGTTGAAATCCTATGCTTAATAAGTCCAGATGTGGAACCGAAGTAGATTACATTTTGTTTAATATATTTGTTGTCAGATAGATAAGGAGCAGTACTGGTATGTAATAGGTTTGGTTGTATTTGGTTGGTAGATTGGTTAATGGGGGTGCAGTTATTGAATAACTGTGTGGTCGAGTTAGAATGTGAAGAGGTATTTGTACCGTTGCTATTAACATAATTCGTATTTGGAGTTTGTTACACTGTGCAGCTATAAATCACATTTTTTTTTATCTTGCAGGTACGTTGTATAGGGCATTTATTTTTTCTTCAACAATTACAGCCTGCTATAGTTTCTATGTATCTTACTAAGTTTTTTTTTATTGTTAGAACTAATTATTTTTTGATGAAGGTTTGGCATAGTTGAGTAAGACGCTTTGACCGTGTTCTTATTAAAGCTTTTATTGTATCTATGAGAGGTTTTGTAGTTTTTTCTAATATTTCAAAGAATTCCCTGGCTATGTGTGTCTCAAATTTTTAGAATATAGAGGGTTGAACCATAGGATTTCCCTATGCCTGTTTTTACGCTTACGGATTTTGGTTTGTTGTTTATTTGTGTTAGTGGCTAATGCTTGCGGTTTAATTTGGTTTTGTATTGTATTTCGATTATTTTTGTGCCATTCGTATGCGGGATGACATGGCCATATTACAGGTTATTATGTTTTTAGCAGGTTTACTATAGTTTTCAATGCAGTTTGTGTGTTTATCATTTTTATTTAGTGTTGTGGCCTTATTTTAGGGGTTCACAATATCAAACAGGAGAGTCTGTAAAGTCATGTCAACGATTAGGCTGGCATGGAATCTCTGATTAGAGAGTCCAAAATGGCTGCCTTTCACAGCGATGGGAGAGTCAATGTGAAGACAGGAATAGGGGTGTCAGTTACCCCAGAACACCCCCTTCCGAAGATTTATTTCCCTGAAATATAATTTTTTCTCTTAGGGTTGACTTCCAAGGGGTCCGTCAGCTTCCTTTTTCTAGTGGAACGACGTATTTCCGTACTGGTTTGAGGAGGTTCCAGATCAAATGCCTCATATAGGAGGTCCATCGTCTCTTCTTCAGATGGAATTTCACTTGGCTCGTCTGAAGTGCGTTTGCGAATTTGATTTAAGTGTTTCTTATGTGTGGAGTGTGGTCCTTCCACCATATAGACCATAAGACCGATCCTGTTAATGATTGTTCCCCGCTCCCAGAAGGTACTATTATCTTTATGCATTTGGAAAAATATCTTTTCTCCCGGCATGTAGTTCTTCTTGGGTATCGTCAGCTTAGTGTGTTTTACCTGCTTTGGTAATAACTTATCAAAAACTGGCCGTATTTTCCTTGCAAACATTACTTCCGCTGGAGACATCTGGGATGGTGTGTTTTCGTTGGGCGTTATGCGGTACACCTGAAGAAATTGTTGTAGTGCTTTTTCTGATGGCGTGTCCTTAGCCTTCTTCAAAGCTCTCTTCAATGTGTCCACAAATCTTTCCGCCTGGCCGTTTGACCTGGGGTGGTATGTCGGAGTTGTAATGTGGTCCACTTGGAAGTCTCTAATGAACTCTTTAAAGTCCCCGGACGTAAACTGAGTGCCGTTATCTGACACTAAACAGTCGACCACTCCGAATCGTGCAAATAACTCATGAAGAGTTTTTATGGTGAAGTCCGTAGTTGGGCTCTTACATCTAAAGACTTCGGGCCACTTGGAAAAACTGTCCACTATTATAAGGTAGTAGTGTCCATCAAGTGGTCCTGCATAGTCCACATGTATTCATGACCATGGATAGTCGGCTTTGGGCCATGGACTGAATTGAATAGGTGGTGCTTTCGCAGCTAGAGCACATCCTCTGCATGATTTCACTTTTTCTTCAATGTCCTTGTCCATACTTTTCCAGTACACGTATGAACGCACGAGGCTCTTCATTCTGGTGGCGCCAGGGTGTCCTGTGTGAAAATCCTTGAGGATTTTTTTATGTAGGGTCGCTGGAATAACTACTCTATCTCTGTATAATAGAACCTGGTCGCCACTGAGAAAGCTTCTGCTACTTGTTCATCCGATTCCAGTTTTGCTTTGGTTTCTTTTATAAAATCGTCACTCTCGGCTTCTTGTCTTATGTCGTCTAGGGTAACCGGAAGTTCTTTCACTGTGTTACATAGAATCAAACTGTAGTCCTTCTCTGATTGAAGTGATGCGATAACAGAATCCTCAAGCGATTCTCCAGTTTTTGGTATTAACCGGGATAGGCCGTCAGCATGTCCTAACTTCTTTGATGGTAGAAACTCCATTTCGAATTCGTAATTGAGTAGGATTGTTCCACATCTTTGCAGTCTGTTTGCCGTATGTGTAGGCAATCCTTTTCTTGAACCAAAGAAAGCGATGAGCGGCTTATGGTCTGTTTGAAGCTTAAAATGTCTTCCATGTAAAAATCTATTGAATTTAGTCACAGCGAAAATAATACTTAGAGACTCTTTCTCTATTTGGGAACAATTCTTTTCCGTCGGTAGTAGGGTTCTAGACGCATGTGCTATCGGTTTCGTTGAACCATCAGGCATTTTATGTAGGATGCATGCGCTGATTCCATATGCGCTAGCGTCACTAGCGACGATTATGTGCAGTTTCGGATTATAATGGGTCAGGAACAGTTCTGATGTGAGCACGTTTTTTAGCTTTTCGAATGCAGTCTGGAATTCTGTGGTTCAATCCCAAACTTTGTCCTTCCTAAGTAGCTCGTTTAGGGGTGCACGTAAAGTATGCAGGTTTGGGATAAAAGCTTGATAATAGTCGGCTAAGCCTAAGAAATTTTGCAAAGTTGTTAAGTCATGTGGCTCAGGCATATTTCTTATCGCTGTGGACCTTTCAGGATCGGGCCGTCTACCGTTCTTGTCTATTATCTGACCAAGGTATTTAATTTGGTTGAGGAAAAAATTCGCATTTTGTGTCTTTCAGTGTGAAGCCATACTCACTTATTTTTTCAAACACCCGAAAAACATGTCTTTTATGTTCTTCTATAGATTCACTTTTTACTAGAATGTCATCTAGGTATCCTATAGAAAAATAAAAGCCGCTCAACATAGTGTCCATTATTTGCTGAAAGATAGCCGGGGCGACCTTGATCCCGAAAGTTAACCTATTAAACTTGATCAGTCCCCTGTGGGTGGTAATACACAAGAGTCTGGAGCTTTCTTCTTCCACGGGAATTTGTAGGTATGCTTCGCTTAAATCTAGTTTCGAGAAAATTTTTCCTCCATAGAGTATCGTAAGTACTTCCTCGGGGCTAGCGGGTAGTGGTGATCCCTTAGTGCTGCATTCAACCCTGTCGAGAAGTCTTCGCAGACTCTAATTCCATTGATTTTTTCTTTACGTATACAGTGGGGGCAGCCCACTTACTGTAGTCGACTTGGGTCAGTATTCCTGCCTTGACGAGTCTATCTAGCTCCTCGTCAATTTTTTGTATGGAGGCAAATGGTATGCTGCGTTTCTTTTTAAAAACCGGGGTGATGTTATCTTTTAATTCGAACTTCGCCTTCATTTTTGTGCAGCAGCCTAATTTGCCCGAAAAAACATTAGGAAATGACTCCATCAAATCTTCCTTAAGTTTTTTTGCTTCGGCTGTAGGGCTGTCTATTTTCTGACAAAAATCGCTCATGGGCGAGTCCCAGAGTTCAAATTGTTGAATCCAGTCTGTCCCGAAAAGATTATTTGATTTCTTTAACACAAACATTTTTAGTGTTAAAGTTTTGCCCTTCAATGTTACATTTGTAGTGACTTCGCCTTCAAACCTAATGCGTTCTTCCGTTACCGAGTGAGCCACTCTGTTGGTTTGTCTCATTTTTGGTTTGCCAATTTTACACCAAGTATTATAGTTTATTATGGACAAATCTGAGCCACTGTCAAGTTGAAGCTTTACGTTTTTGTACTCGATTTTGACTATTACGTACTTCTGTACATTTTCATCTTTCCCTAGAATTCTCGTCGTTTTGACGTAACTCTTGCGAGGTCCTTTTACTCTGCAATGCGAGGCTTTGTGGCCATTGCATCTGCATAGATCGCATTTACGGGACCTGTAAGGACAATCTTTCTGCCAGTGGAGTTCTCCACATCCTCGGCATGGGTAACGTGGTAAATCAGGCTTATGTTGGTATGTTTCCTGAGTATTGCGTTTGGTTTTCACTTGAGTTTTTCGGAAGAACAGTTTTTTATTTTGCACTTTCTTGATGTATGATACATTTGCCTCTTCTATATTTCTGGAGTCCTGTTTCTCAGAAATAATTCTTTGGCATTCCTCAGCCAATTTTTGAAGGGTAATATCCGGTTCCTTTTCGAGTGTGTTCAATGCCCTGCGTCTGATTGTAGCGTCCTTGGTTGAGACTAAACCTTGAATAAAAATCAAGACTTTGAAATTGTAAGCCGTTAACGAAGATAATTTAAAATTATCACAATGCCTGTTCACGACTGACGCAAATGTTGCGTAGTCTTGGTCTTCTTTGCGAGTTAGGTTTATACATTTCCATCTCTTATGGAATAAACTAGTTTTCGGGCAGTATAACTCCATTAAGGATTTTACAGCCTCGTCAAATGACAATTCGTTCGTCTGTTTTGGCACGAACTTACTATGTTCCATGGCTCTCAATTTTTGTAGTAAGAGACGAACCTTCATCTGCTCGCTCCACGTTTTTCAATCAATTCTGAACACGTCGCCGAATCTGCGGAAATAGGCTTCAAAAGTTAATTCTTCATCAGGCCGGTACTGACCAGATTGCAGTTTGGGAAAAAACGTCCTTGTCTGACTCTCTACTATCTTTTTTAGATATAACCTTAGATAATATTTCCAACTTTCTCTTTGCTTGTTCTTGCATTTCAAGTATTTGGGCATTAAATTGTTTTCTTTCTTCTTCTCTTTCTTCTCTTCGTTTTCTTTCTTCTCTTTCTTCGAACCTTTCTGCTTCTCTTTGTCGTTTTTCCTCCTCCATTTGCTTTCTTTCTTCTTCTTTTGTATTTCGGAGAACTGAGTTTGCTGCAACCGTATCATAGCAGCTATTTGTTTTGAAAGTTCTTCCATGTTGAAAAATAACTAGTCTCCGAATTTCTAGGTCTGAGAAATTTCACCAAGAAAAAAACAATTTTATGAAGATGATATATGAAATAAATATTCACACATGAGAAGGGACAGAAGGAAAAGAAAAAAAAGTTCCGTGTTGTATCTTAGCAGAAAATGTAATAAGGCACTTAAAAAGTTTTTGTTTAATTTCCATGAAAGAAAAAAAAATAGTGAATAACTGTACTATTTGCTAAAGTCAGAGAATTTTGCCAACATCAAAAGTATTTAAGAAATATCAGAGAGAGAAAAAAATCTTTTAAAGTTACCGTTTTTTTCTCTTTTTTTTTTTGAAGTCCATAAACTTTTTTAGTTTCGACTTTCAGTATTTTTCTAATTTCCTTTTGTTGTTGTTGTTGCTGAAATATTTTCCTTTTATAGAGTTGTATTTTTACAATCCTAGAATATGCTTTTATGGTCAGTACATATCCACATTGGCACGTTGGTAGAACTTGTTTCAATAAATAATTGTGGGTTAGATGCAAGTGTCCTATGTAGAGTCGGTTTAATGACTTTTCTGTTTTTATTTTTCTCGTTCACCGTAACAGAGAAAAAAACATGGTTGCTTGCCAGCTAACCACACGTATGTTCAAAATACAAAAGCGTAAATTTAAGTTCACCAATAACATTTTTTCCAGCATAGAATGTAATCTATTTCGTTTTAAAACAAGAAATTGATTAGGACAGCAATATATATTTTTTTCTACTCACAGTTTTGGTTTGGCGATAACTTTCTTTTTTTTCTTGTTGTTGAAAAAAAGAAGTAAACTTGTTGAACTTTTCAAAGCTGGTAGAAAAATTTAAAGTTAAGTCAGAAAAAATAGGAAAATAGACGTTTTTGATTATTAGTCCAAAGGAAAGGGTCCTTGTGAGGTTTTTTCATTCCTACGTCGCCAGATGTTGTGGCCTTATTTTAGGGGTTCACAATATCAAACAGGAGAGTCTGTAAAGTCATGTCAACGATTAGGCTGGCATGGAATCTCTGATTAGAGAGTCCAAAATGGCTGCCTTTCACAGCGATGGGAGAGTCCATGTGAAGACAGGAATAGCGGTGTCAGTTACCCCAGAACATTTAGGTATTTAAAAAAATCCCACCCAATGTTTTTGCTCATGAGGAGACTTTGTTTCAAAAATGTATATGATAAAATTATTGTCCAAGACTCATAGTCTATCTCAATAAAACAACGTGACATGATTAGTGGTTTTACTAACTATGTATGACCAAATTATTCCTGATCATTGTATGACTGACTGTTCCTGCTGTTTGTCATATAGAAATAATGTGTACAGTTCCTTGAATCATCAGCAGCAGCCGAATCGGGCATTTAGTTGTGCCAGGTTTTGACAGTGCATAATTTTAAATTGTCAGTCATCTTAATATCAAAAAAAGCTCTAGGATATATATGCCTATCGAGCTTATTATATATCTACATTACATTATGTTTTCTTTTGATTTAATTGTATTAATGAATTTACTAATACATTAAAATATACTCTGCTCTTTAAACTTTTGTTCTAATTCCTTTAATATATATATATATATATATATATATATATATATAACTATTTCATTTACACACATAAATTATTATATGAAAGTATAAATTTATGCGTAAACTTTAAGTATTTACTTAAAAAGAGCTCAATACGTAGGTAGAGCTAGTTAGTAAGTTATAAAATATATATAGCGATTAAGCTATACTGAATATTCCGCGTATCATCCACTCTAGGACTCTTCAGGCTTATGCGCATAAGCCTGAAGAATCCTAGAGTGGATGAAACGCGGAATATTCAGTGTAGCTTAATCGCCATATATATTTTATAACTTACTATATATATATATATATATATATATATATATATATATATATATTTACATGCACAACCCTTGCCTCACAATTACTCGCGGAGCTACCCTTACAGGGCGTATCCATTGTCTGCTGAGACTGAATGGAGGCATCGAATATATATATATATATATATATATATATATATAGTATATCAATTTGCATATATATGTATGTGTGTGTGGGCATGTCTATGTGAATAGGTAACCAGCACGAAGTCATAAAATTTCTTTAATTTGGCATTTTATTATTTATGTTCTGTGGACTTTATCGACATTAGTAAAAGTGGTTGCGTGTCAAGTGTCAGTAATTTACAACCATATATTTTATGAAATGGTTATCAGCAGTCTATCATATCATTTTGGTCTCCCGCCATTTGTAGGCAAAACGTGACTCTCGTCGAAAGCGAGAATATCACGTTGCCTTACAAATGACAAACTGAAGTGTGATAGACTGACAAGCGAATCCTATCATAAACACACAGAAATGCACCCAGAGGACATAGAAATTATGCTAAACCTCATGTATACCCAATGGCATGATAATTATAGTTTTAGCATGCAAAGTCATCACCCGACATTTATAAGGCTTGTTCCTCAATTTTTGTAGTTTTTAAATGTTTTTTTGTGACAAACCATAAATTATTGATAAATTAGCAGGGAGACCCGACGTTGCCCTGTACTGAATAAGGATAAGCGAATGTTTCACCCTCTTATGTTTCATTGACATCAAAACCGGTTAAATCGCCCATTATTCAATCAAATCAGCTTATTGCCTGCTCTAATTGGAGACCCACCGCGGTGCACTAGGAGGAAGCTTCGCATACCTTCCTGCACTGGATTCGTCCACAATACATTGTTATTTACATTACACTGTAGAGAACCTACTGCTGATTTAATAAAATTGTTTTTATATAATTGCTTGAATTAAAGTCTAAAATGCAAAAGTAAAGTATCATGGTTTAATTGTGCTATAAACAGAAACATTCATGTTGAACGTGACCCTGTCATATCAAAGAACCTACTGTTGATTTCATATGTTGGCCATTACTGTCTGTGTGGTGATAAATATATCAAATGCATTTGTAATGTTAGGCCGTATAAGGCATTAACTTTACTCAAAATCGCCTGTGCCTTCTTTCATCCGATTTTTTAAATTATCGATTATGGATATCGCAGACTTTCGGTACAAAAATCCAATGTAAACAAGATCTTGTTGAATCTTCACATTCTAACTAATTTACCCTATTAAAGATTACTTCACTACCACCTTACATCCATGAACCCTTTTCATAAATATCTATACACACTGCCAGACACATAAATGCATTAGTGTGTAATTTTAAAAAACTGGCCCAGCCGTTTAGTAATTTATATGCAACGAACTCACACACACACGCGCGTGCGCACACACACACACACACACCTTTTATATAATATAAGAGATAGAGATTAATAAGTAACTGTAATCGGGATGATATAACATTACATGGTGTCTTCATACGAGATCAACCTGGAAGTTATACTAGCCTGGGTGCCCGGCGTGGCCCCGGTGTTTGGGGGGTGTTGAGCAAAAAAAAAAAAAAAAAAAAAAGTGGTAGTAGACAGGCAGGCTCGGACCCGTGACACGAATGCTGAAAAGAAAGTGAATGAAAATCTGACGTCTTACCGCTACTCCATGACACGACCAGAAGTTCGGAACGTTACAATTAGGCAAATTCAATCCAAACGATAACTTGCAAGAATGACTCGGAAAAATCGACCATCTCATCCCAGTTGAGGGTGAATATTTTTGGCCAATTCTTCGATATTTGTCGTTCGAAACATGGAACTTTAAAATAATCCCGACCTCTTGAAAATCCGCCACCTCTGTCGAAAGTTTGAGGCAGACGTACAAACATACATGCATACACACATACATAATACATAATGATGATTGCAACGTCTTGTCAGACGAGTGCCACTCCCTCAGACACTGAAAGTTCATGAGCCCAAAAAATGACATATAGTCCTGCCAGCGAATTCACATGCTCAAGCAGACATGACCCTAAAGACGGTCATTGTTATACATACATATATATACACTCACACACACATATACATGCGTACATACACAATACACAATACGCACACATACATATACATACACACACGCATGCAAACATAAACAAGACGGTCATTGGTATACATACATATAAATGTATACATGCATACATACATACATGTCTATAAGCATACGCTCATATATACCCATGTACATACACAATGCATAATACACAAACATATATATACATACCCACATTCATACATATACATCCACATATGCAAATACATACACACATATACTTACATATACATATACGTACACATATGCACATATACATGCATACACTCACCTACATATACATACACATCCATATATATGCATTAATACACATACACACATACATGCACACATACAAATACATATACATACACACCTGCATACATACACATACATGCATATACAGATATACATGCATACAAACATTTATAAATGTATATGTACACACACAAACATGTATACACATAGACACATATACATACATATTACACATAGATATAAATACATATAAACTCACATGTACATATATAAATATACACACACATACATATATAAATATACATACACATACATAGTTACAAATAATGATGGCAGAATAATTGTTACATGCATCCAGCATTACAGGCGTACATACGTCACAGCTTTTTTTTTATCGCAACAGGACTTTTTTTCTTTTTTCTTTTTTTTTATAATAGACATATACCTGGGGAGTATCTATACAAAGATGATGTTACAGAGTTTAGCTTTGTACGACAGCTAAATCTCTCTCTCGGTTCAAAATGTTGACATCCAGCAACAAGCTAGAGCAAGATAGCCAGCAACAAGTCAAACTACAGACCAACTTAATGCGGGTACTGGTCTCCCGCTTTTTTTTTAATAAAAAGTTTTGTTGAGACAGACAACAGACACTTTTGGAATAGTAACTGGCGATGATATAAACAAATTCACACATTTTTTCACAAATAAACTCAGCGAAGGATAGTCAAAATGTAAACACAGTCCAACCAACATAAATCAAAGACGTTACTTTTTTTTTTTTAAATAAAAAGTTTTGTTGAGACAAACACTTTTGGAATAGTAACTGACGATGATATAAACAAATTCACACATTTTTTCACAAATAAACTCAGCGACAGATAGTCAAAATGTAAACAGTCCAACGGACATAAATTAAAGACGCTTACTTTTTTTTTTTTTAAATAAAAAGTTTTGTTGAGACAAACACTTTTTGAATAGTAACTGACGATGATATAAACAAATTCACACATTTTTTCACAAATAAACTCAGCGACGGATAGTCAAAATGTAAACACAGTCCAACCGACATAAATAAAAAAATAATGCATAATACATACATACATACATACATACATACATACATTTAAATTGACAGGTGAGATTTATATTATAGATCAATTAAAAATAAATCAAAACGCCTTATATATCTTAGGGTGTAGCTTTATTTACCTATATACATATAGCATAAAGTTCACCCTAACTTCTAAACAAGAAAGCGAATAACAGAAGGAGTAATCCTTTATACATTTCCAAAATGGCTGCAACTTGGAAAATGCAACATTGCTTACTCGTTCTGTCCTACGCTTTGTGTTCAGGAACTAGAGGATAAATAAACCATTATGATCAGGAAGTGGGTGATCATTTTATGTTATATTTATATAGTAAAGTGAGATCCCATACTCGATCTATGAATATGCTTTTTTTAAATTTAGAAAATGATTTTATTAATTGAATAAAACTGTCAAATAGCGTTATTTGTTGTTCTCAAATTTTTGAATAATGTAACCAAACTCTTTCTATTTAAAATTCACACCAACTTCGCAAACACATCGGATTCAAACTTCAAGACAAACGTCAACAAGATTGTGTAACAGACGCTAGCACTGTTAGCAGCATCAACGTAGACAGCTAGCATTATGTAAATGACCAAGCCCGATGCGCGATGTGACATCACAGCAGAGACAAAAACACACACGTGAACGAAGAAGGGGACTGAAAAAGCAATTGTTTGAGACACGCGAGTGACGTCACATCAAAGATGAGAAGTCACACTCAAGTTTGCCCAGCTGGGCAAACTTGAGTCCTTGTACCGGAAAAATATCCAGTAAATAAAACGTTGTTTAGTAAATCGTTAGTTTTTTTGCATTTTTTTTTGCATTTCTATACACCGAACATGGATATAAATATCACTAAAACATCCGCTGGGTCATAAACTTCATTTCGGTACTTTACTTGCCTGGGTGGGTTGCCTGTAGGCTGAGATAAACCGCGTTACACACAGACAGTAAATCGAACTGACTAAGGGAGTAATAACTTCCGGTGAATACCGGAAAAATATCCAGTAAATAAAACGTTGTTTAGTAAATCGTTTTTTTTTTTCATTGTTTGCATTTTATTTTTGCATTTCCATGCATAAACATGGATATAAATATCACTAAAACATCCGCCGGGTCATAAGCTTAATTTCGGTACCTTACTTGCTTGGGTAGGTTGCCTGTAAGCTGAGATAAACCGCGTCACACACAGACCGACATACATTAGGAAAATTTATAATAAGATATATATTCATATATTTATATCTTTCTTGCTATTTCTAATGTGTTGAAATACAATCGCTTGATAGAAGTAGAAAATCTGGGGGCGCAAGGAGCTAAAGTACCGAAATTTCTTTACAAAATCTTTCCTTACCTATATAGATACATAGTAAAATCGGTGTCCTAGCGTTGCCCGAGAAAACTGAACAACCAAAAACACACTTGCTTTAACATATTTGAATTTTTAAATTCTTTTCTTTTATTTTTAACGTTCTATAAGTATAAATTTTCAAGCTATAAATTAAAGAAATGCATAACTACGACTCCACCGTATTAATGGGAAACCCCAACGGGAAAATAAAAATATCAAGCTATAAATCAAATAAAAATGTAATTCCAATTAAATTGAATACTTTTTCCAGTGCCTCGAAATCTAATTTTAACAGCATGAATGTATGCGTACGAAATGTAATTACATGCTATGCAATATATGATTTAAGATTGGGTGGGGGGAAACTTAATAGAAAAAAATCTAATATTGTAAATGATCATTCATTTTATAACAACATATTTGAATGAAACTAGTTCACTTTATTTATTTATCTCTCTTTCTTTTATTATATTATTTGCATTTTTTTCTAGGAGGTAAGGCACAATGTTTGCTACCATACCTTCAACCTATAGCGTTTACAAACTACATTCTTTAAATGAAACGTGACATCACTGTCTCTTATTGTTCTTTCTTTTTTATATTCGCTTTCCTTCTCGTTTATCGTTATTTCTCCTAAACTATGCATATCAATGGTAAGAATTATGTTTTAATCTTTTTTTGCGAAATAGCAATTTTAAAACAATTATAATAGAAGTGCTAATAAAGTTTGCTTTCCTTAAAACATCTATATTTTAGAAAGTAACCCATCGCGTTGGGGATATATTAAATCAGGTATAAAAAGAAAATATGCAAAGATCTAACATATTAGATAGTTTTATTTTCTAATATGGCAATATAGTTATGAAAGAGCATTGTTAATATAAAATATGCAGTGACTCTAGTCTGTTGTCGCACATGGTTTTGAGTTTTATAAGAAAAAAGATTAAAGTGTGTTGGTGCGCAGCAATAGGTTTATCCATGGAATAAGTTTGATACAATGCAGTTAAAAATATTTCTAAAAAATATGAAAGAATATTAAAAATAAAATAATAATATATGATTTTTAGCAAAAAAAAAAACAAACAAACTTTGACTTAAGTTATTTTTATCGCTGAATACAGCTCTATCTCAAAATATGTTTTTTGATAAATATTAAAACCTGCAAATACTTGCAAATTGAAGAAGACTCGTGTGAGAATAAAAAAAAGATACTATCGGCCAGACAGAATGGTGTAAAGTCCCTTAGACAAGATTATATGATTAGTCTAAGTCCATGGACTCAGAATTTATTTAAAAATGTTAATTGATTGTTTATTCAACAATTTTAAGAACTTTTTTATTTACGTGTTAAAAAATTGTTTATTCTAAAATGCTAATATTTTTTATTCAACAATCTTTATTAAACAATTTTAATCAACTATTTATTCAACATTATAAATTATTAATTCAAAAAGGTAATTACTTAATCAATAATGCTAATCAATTATTTATTCAACAATGTTAACAAAGTATTAAGTAAAAAATGTTAAGAAATTTTAAAAGCAATTAAAAAAATGTTTATTAAAAATTTGTTCTTAAATTGGTAATTCAACAATATTAATAAATTGTTTATTAAACAGTGGTAGTACATTGTCTATTCAGCAATGCTAATAAATTGTTCATTCAACAAATGCTATAAATTATTTATTCAACAATGCTAATAAAGTGTTCATTCAACAATGCTAATACATTGTTTATTCAACAATACTAATAAGTTGTTTAATTCAGCAATATAATTAATTGGTTATTCAACAATACAAATAAATTGTTTATTCAGCAATATAATTAATTGTTTATTCAACAATACTAATAAATTGTTAAATTCCACGATACTAACAAATTGTTCATCCAACAATGCTAGTAAATTGTTTATTCAAGACTACAAATAAATTATTAAATTCAACAATACTAATAAATTGTTCATTCAACAATGCAAATAAATTATTCATTCAACAATGTTAATAAATTGTTTAATTCCAAAATGCTAATAAAATATTCATTCAACAATACTAATAAATTATTCATTAAACAATGCTAATAAATTATTTATTCAACTATGCTAATAAATTGTTTAATTCAACGAAGCTAATAAATTATTCGTTCAACAATGCTAATAAATTATTCATTCAATAATGCTAATAAATTGTTTAATTACACAATACTAATAAAGTATTCATTAAAAAATGCTAATACTTTGTTCATTCAACTATTCTAATAAATTATTCATTCAACAATACTAATAAATTGTTTATTAAACAATGCTAATAAATTATTCATTCGCCACTACTAATAAATTGATTATCCAACAATGCTAATAAATTGTTTATTCAACAATGCCAATAAATTGATCATTAAAGAATACTAATAAATTGATTATTTAACGATGCTAAAACATTGTTTAAATTCAACAATACTAATAAATTGTTCATGCAACAATACATATAAATAGTTTATTCAACAATGCTAAGAAATTGTTTATTAAACAATGCTAAGAAATTATTCATGCAACAATACTAATAAATTGTGCATTAAACAATATTAATAAATCGTGTATTAAAAATGCTAATAAATTATTTTTTCAACAATGCTTATAATTTGATTAATGCAACAATACTAATAAATTGTTTAATTCAACAATACTAGTAAATTGTTCATTCAACAATCCTAAGAAATTGTTAATTAAACATTACTAATAAAGTGTTAAATTCAACAATGCAAATAAATTGCTCACTGACTTATGCTAATAAATTGTTCATTAAACAATGCTTATAAATATTCATTCAACAGTGCTAATAGATCGTTTAATTCAACAATACTTATAAATTGTTTATTAAACAATGTAGTTACTTGTTCATTCAACAATGCTAATAAATTGATTATTCAGCAATACTAATAAATTGTCTATTCAACAATACTAATAAATTGTCTATTCAACAATACGAATAAATTGTCTATTCAACAATACTAATTAATTGTTCATTAAACAATGCAAATAAATTGTTCATTGAACAATGCTAATAAATTCTTTAATTCAACAAATGGAATAAATTGTTTATTCACCAATATAATTAATTGTTCATTCAACAATGCTAATAAATTGATTATTCAACAATGCTAATAATTTTACATTCAACACTACTAGTAAATTGTTTTATTCAACAATACAAACAAATTGTGTATTCAATAATATAATAAATTGTTCATTCAACAATGCGAATTGTTCATTCAACAATGCTAATAAATTGTTTAATTCAACAATGCTAATAAATTGTTTAATTCAACAATGCTAATAAATTGTTTAATTCAACAATGCTAGTAAATTGTTTATACAACAGTGCTAGTAAATTGTTTATTCAACAATACTAATAAACTGTTTATTCAACAATACTAATTAATTGTGTATTCAGCAATATAATTAATTGTTAATTTAACAAAGCTAGTATATTGTTCATTCAACAATGCATAATAAATTGTTTATCAAACTATGCTAATAAGTTTTAATTCAACAATACCAATAAATTGTTTATTCAACAATATAGATAATTGTTTATTCAACAATATAAATAATTGTTTATTCAACAATATAAATAATTGTTTATTCAACAATATAAATAATTGTTTATTCAACAATATAAATAATTGTTTATTCAACAATGCATAATAAATTGTTTATCAAACTATGCTAATAAATTTTAATTCAGCAATACCAATAAATTGTTTATTCAACAATACCAATAAATTGTTTATTCAACAATATAAATAATTGTATATTCAACAATATAAATAATTGTTTATTCAACAATGCTAATAAATTGTTTATGAAACAAGGCAAATAAATTCTTCATTCAACAATGCTAGTAAATTGTTCATGTAGCAATGCTAATAAATGTTAATGAATTGTTTATTTATCAATGGTAATAAATTCAACAATACTAATACATTTTTATTCAACAATCAATGCTAATAAATTGCTTATTCAACATTGCTAATAAATTATTCAAGCAACAATACTGATAAATTATTTATTAAACAATACTATAAAATTATTCATTCAACAATCTTAATAAATTATTCATTTAAGTTTTTATTCAACAATACTAATAAATTGTTCATTTAACAATGCTATAAATTATCTATTCAACAAAACTAATAAATTATTCATTCATAAGTACTAATTGTTTATTACACAGGGCTAATAAATTGTTCATTCAACAATGCTAATAATTTGTTTAATTAAACAATACTAACAAATTATTCATGCAAAAATACTAATAAATTGTCCATTCAACAATATTAATATATTGTGTATTAAAATGCTAATAAATTATTCATTCAACAATGCTAATAATTTGTTTAATGCAACAATACTAATAAATTGTTTAATTCAACAATACTAGTAAAATGTTTATTCAACAATCCTAAGAAATTGTTCATTCAACAGTCTTTATTCTTGTTTAGACATTGTTTATTCAACAAGGTTTTAAATCGTGTATTTAACACTGTTAAATAAACGACATATGACAAAATTGTTGCAAATTTAATTCTTCGTCTTTTTTGCTTAAGCTACGAACAAACAACGTTCACAGGAAAAAGACCGCCTTACTTAAATGAGTAGACTTGCAATAAACCCTGCGAGTAGAGAGAAAGAGAGAGAGAGAGAGAGAGGGAGAGAGAGAGAGAGAGAGAGAGAGAGAAAAGTAGATAGACAGATACAAAAAAGAGGATGGATAGATGTCTGCGAGGGAAACCAATCAGACAACACACATTGAAGGTCATGTTACTGGCTCGAGCAGCATCAATGTGTTTTAATAGAATTGCAGAGATATTTTCAAAATACTTGATGCCTTAACTGATACACTGTCCACACCCAGATAAACTGCTAACGATTCAAATTGCTCGGAATGATATAAACAATTAATTAATATAAAATATTTCTAAAGATAATAATTCTATTAACTTCTTGAGGATAGCTAAGTATGTACTCCACATGACAACAAGCGTTATTGCAATGTAACTTTTTGCGTCTATTTAATAGTGATAATATATTCTTATTTTTATATCTTTATCTGTAAGAGGAGTCGTATAATCTGTTGCTTTCACTTTTGCAATATTCCATTTATTCTTCACCTCAGTATGTTGCATAGGGGTACATATTAAGGAGAGATGACGGGGTTCATATTGGGGCACATATATATATATATATATAACGGGACTCATGAAATACAGACATAACGATAGTGATGATGAGGGAGAGAAGACATTTATATATATATATTACAGTTCTTTAAACACATATTAGAGGAGAGGATATACTTTACTTATAATGATAGTGGGGACACATAATACTTGGAAGGGTTTACACAAGAGTTCGTTACAAGATGAGAAACGCATTCCTTTTTTCGTTCGTGAAGGATGACACAAGACAACAGTTACAAATAATGATGACTTCTTTATTCATCTGATCCACCGGTCGAATGACGTCAGGAATTCACTTGTACCTAGATGCTTAATCTTTTACCCTTCATCTCTAAGGGGACTCTCCTCTGACTATGTCAACTCTTGACTGATCAACTCTCTCTGACTGGTTAAATTCTGAACCCATAATATGGAGAAATGCCCTTTGTCTATGACGTCAGAATTGTGTTTTTCAAACGTGACTAATTTCACGTGGCTTTACATATGTTTGTCTAACACACTTTTGGCGACCAAGAGAATCCTCAATATATAACTCTAACCTATTTTTTAACAATATAATTTAATTTGCATTGTTCATTCTTTTACTGACATATTCAATATTCAAATTTCTAAAGAATGGACAATCAACTCTTTTTTCCGATATAAACAATATCTAACTATTCTAATAGAATTTAACAATAGACTAAATTTCTAACATTCTATTTCTTAACTTTGCCTACAGGGTTCGATTCTAGACTTATCCTAATCTCATTTTCACTTATCTAATATTCTTCTTATTTACATGAGAAGGGAACAGCCCTTCCCTGTCACAAGTTGAGCCGACTTTATGAACCCATAAGAACCATAATTACTATAAAAATAAACATGACCAATCAACAAAAAAGCTTCCAGACCACAAGACTAACGAGTCAAACACCTTGGAAGAAGTAAGCAAAAAATAGAGAAGAAAATTACGAACACGTGCCATAATAGTATTTATAGAAAAGAATGACGAGCAAAATCGTGTCTCTGAGAGAATGCAGAAAAGAAAGAATGGAGCCAATCAAATTACAGATACGTTTCTGCACCTAATCAAGAACCTTCAAATGGATCAGACACAACTATGACAAAAGTACCCCATACATGATCTGATAGTAGATTTGTAGAGATAGAGATGAGATACAGATGAACGAAAGTGTTTAAAGCGATAGAGGAAACCAACTTTATAAAAAACACAAAGAACAATGGATCCGCACTACCTAAAAGTTCTTCGTTCAAACTTTTCGGATTAACATTCACAGGAAACATAACTCGGAACAAATGCACCGAAGACATTGCCAAGAATGCTGGGTGAGCTCTCTCTACCGTGCCAGAAGATTACTCCCATTGCAAACATGGGTAAACCCGAGTCTGAAGCAGAAAGATAGCACCAATATCGAGGCTGGGAGAAATGGTAATCAATTCCGTATACATTTTTCCTCTCTCCACAACACAACACCAAGACGGCGAGACCGCTTTCATTCTTCAGTAAAAATATACAAGTCATTAAACCACATCTGATGAATATCACCTTAGCGAGATCAAATAAATTATAATGTGCAATGCTTAAAATGTTGGTTTGGGTTATTTCGTTTTAATTTTAATATATATATATATATATATATATATATATATATATATATACATATATATATATATATATAATACATAAGTGTTCGACTGAGCTTCAATCTATGGTCCCCCCTCGCCAACCTGTCACAAGAAACACTAGTCTAGCTGAAAACACTATCAATTATTCTCCCCACTTTTTATCTGTGCCTAAACCTAAACGTAGATTCCATGAACAAGGCTTCTTTCTTAGAACTGCACGCCTGTGGAATTATGGTTGTCTTCAAGTCCAACATAAACAGGTTCTTGGTGAGCCGTTCCACTGAAGTTAACACATTTACCGAATTTCCATGTAACGATTATTATATTGTCCAATTGACTTCTGTACACTCTTAACCCTTATCCTGGAGTGGTCTCTGGGCCTTGATAAGTGGTTATGCCTATGTAAAAAAAAACCCAAAACATACATACATATATATGCATATATCTACACACACAAACAAACACACCCACACACACTCATATATATACATAAAAAATATATATATATGTATACGTATGTATATATATATATATATATATATATATATATATATATATATATTTGTGTGTGTGTGTGTGTGTGTGTGTGTGTGTGTAAATGCTAACAGGAAGACCCGATCTTGGCCGGGATTGAATGAGGATCGACAACTGTTTCACACTTCTAATACTGTTATTGTCATCGAAATTTTTCTTGTCGGTGATCCACCGCGGTGAATTTGGGACGAAGCTTTACATGCCTCTTCGAAGTGATTTAGTCCAAAATACATTGAAACCTAGATTGCACTGTAGAAACCTACTTTTAATTTTATAAAATTGTCAGTAAGAACAGATACAACAATTTACTAATGTTACTAAATCATTTCCAATATTAATGCAAATAGATACACCCCCCACACACACACTCACATTTCAAACGTTTTCCCGCGTGTGTTTTGAATTGAATTATTTTTGAAGTGAGTGAATATCTATGAACACTATAATAAACGAGTCTTTTGCGTTGGAACATGTTTTAGCAGATATTACATATCTCACTTTTCCATTTGTCCTTTTCCTCCAAATTCCATTTTTCATTACATATAAAAAAAAAACTTTACACAGTTTTCTAAAAAAACATACAAGTGGCTTTTCGCTATTCAACGATACGCGTGTAAGACGTATTACAATTTTACAAATTTATGAATGTGAATTAAATACATCTATTGGTTTTGGAATAAATAATGATACACACACATATATATATAAATATATATATGCATATATATATATATATATATATATATATATATATATATTACAAAATTTTGTTGAAATTGAAAGATTTACATTTTTCTTGTATATAACTCTTGTTTATTTCATCTTGATCTCTTCATTACAGCCGTTTCATTAATGGGATGACAATTCTATAATTTTATGTTTTCATAAAATTTTTCTTGCTCATTAATTCGTCGGATGTGATTTCCATCCGATGTTACCAATAAAAAGTTAATTTTGTACATGATAAATCTGGTTCGTTTGTTTGGGGAAAATAAATACCATCCTGATGTTGTTAGAGGTCTGCACTCTTGGGTACCGTGCAAACCAAAATTCTTGTTTTAAACCTTATTTTCGTATTCTTATTTTTGTCTTAATTTCCAATTTTTTTCTATTATCTATTATTGCAAATTTTTTTATTACTACAGTTATGCGTATTTATTCTAATATTCATATATATATATATATATATATATATATATATATATATATATATATATATATATATAAATAAGCTGCAGGTGTGAATCTATATTTTCGCAGGTGACTTTAACTTTGAGCAAAAATATACGGCAAAGTTAACACGAGACAACTTGCAGGAATGTCTGACTTTAATGCAATAAAAACAAAATGATTTGTCTTAACATCACGATATCACAGAATTGGTGCACGATAACTGTAAATAACTGTGGACAATTAGATTTAATAGTGTTGAGAGAAATTTTTTAAAGTCGTGGGATGGAGTCTTCAAAGAGCCTGGGGCACAAAACTTTTCACCGTTTTCACCACTTGAACTATCGTAAATACAATTATAGTTTTTTATTTTTCTACGACCGCTATATATCGTAACATTAAAATTTGGATGAGAAGAATATACAATTTATTGTTATTACTCTCCAACTTGAATGTCAACTATTTAAACTAATATTACAAGTTGCATGAGAAATATTTTTTTATTATTATTTGATTGGTTGGTTGCTTTTGTTTTACGGCATATCAACCCTTTTCAGGTTATTTAATGCCGAATCCAAAGATTTTGAAGAAAAAGTTTTTAATAGAATATATTTGTTGTTTTCAAGTCGGTTTCTGTTTAATCCATAGCTAAGAGGTAATACCACTCAGGGTTAGAGTGGACTTGGGAGCAATGGTAATTAAAGGGTGGCTCCACACTCCCCAAAGCCCGCAATCTGGGGGCTCACCACTGGATATAGTTTAAGATCATATCGTATTATTATTTAACGTGTCCTATAATATATATGTACTAGCATGGGTGCCCGGCTTTGCCCGGCGTTTCCCGGGTACTTGGAGGTGTATGTTGAGCAAAAAAAAAAAAAAAAGCGGTCAATTTTTTTACCTTTGCCCCCTATTATGACCCCTTAACATTTATTGTTTTGGGCTCAAATCAAGTTAATAAGTTGATTCCCTGTCCAAGGAACCTATATCTAAAATTTCAAGTGTTTAGACCCGAAATTGTCGGAGGAGTTTGGTAGAGTTCTCAAAAGTCAAATCGTTGAACTTTAAACAGCCAAATTTCTGGCCGAAAACCGATCACATCGATTTTTCCAAATCTCAGTACCCTTTATATCAAATTTCGAGTCTGTTGACTTAAAATTGCCAGAGTTATTGCATAGGGAAATGTACACACACAGACATACACACTGATACACAGACAGATACACAGACACGTTCACTTTTATAGATATACTAGCATGAGTGCCCGGCGTTGCCAGGGTGTGAGGTGTATACTGAGCAAAAAAAAAACAAAAAAAAAACGGTCAGTTTTTTAAACTTCGACCCCTATTATGACACCTTAACATTTATTATTTAGGACTCTAATCAAGTTATCAAGTTAGATTCATTTCCAATGAACCTATATCTAAAATTTCAAGTGTGTTGACCCAAAATTGTCGGAGGAGTTTGGTTAGGGTCTTAAGGGTCAAATCGTTAAACTTTAACCTCTTAGCAGCCAAATTTCTGGCCGAAAACAGATTACGAAGATTTTCCCAAATCTCCGTACCCTGCATATCAAATTTCGAGTCTGTAGACTTAAAATTAACAGAGTTATTGCGTAGGGAAATGTACATAGACACACAGACACACATACAGACAGATAGGCTCGTTCACTTTTATAGATATACTAGCATTTTAGCTCGGCGTTGCCCAGGGTTTTGCAGGTGTATGTTGAGCAATAACAGCGGTCAATTTTTTTTTTAACTTTGACCCTAGTATAACCCCTTAACATTTATTGTTTTGGGATCAAATAAACTTATTAAGTTAAATCCATGTCGAAGTAACCTATATCGAAAATGTCAAGTGTTTAGACCCCAAATTCATCGGAGGAGTTTGGTAGAGTTCTCAAAGGTCAAATCGTTGACATTTGACCCCTTAAAAGCCACATTTCTGGCCGAAAATCGATCAGGTCGATTTTCTCAAATCTCAGTACCTTGTATATCAAATTTCGACTCTGTTGACTAAAAATTGACAGAGTTATTGCATCGGGAAATGTACAGAGACAGAAAGACACACAGACACACATACACGTTCACTTTTATAGATATATAGACTAGCATTTCAGGCCGGCGTTGCTCGGGTTTTTGGATGTGTATGTTGAGCAGAAAAAAAGTGGTAGTAGGGAGGCAGGCTGGAACCCGTACCCAAAGGAGGAAAAGAACGGAAAAAAACAGACGTCTATGCTGTTACGACCACCGTCAAAGCGGAAGTGACATTTTAAAAAATTAGGGCTAGACAATCGAAATGATAGGATCATTTTAAAAAATATCGGCGAAAAAGCGACCTCCCTGTAGAAAACTGCCCAGTTTATGGTGAAGATATTAATGTTTTTAGCCAATTTTTCTATATTTGTCGTCTGAAAGGTCGAACTTCAAAACGATACTGATCTTGAGAAAATCCATCGCCTCTGTCGAAAGTGTTGGGCAGACATACATACATACATACATACATACATACATACATTTATATATTGGTAGCTAAAAATTTTCAACCAAAATCGATGAAAAAGCTTGCCCAATCTCTGAATACCCTTTATGATAATATAATATCCAATTTAACAAATTTTCATTACTAATGATTATTATATTGTCCAATTTCTACTGTACACTCTTTAACTCTTATCCTTGAGTGGCCTCTTGGCCTTGATAATGAGTTGATACCTATGAAAAAAAAGAAAG